>NW_017728932.1:3867619-3944767 GCF_001723895.1 Crocodylus porosus | reverse complement strand
GCGGCCCAGCAGCCAGGCCGCCGCCAGGCCCAGCAGCCAGGCCGCGGCGGCCCAAAGCATCGCTCCGGCGCGCGAGGATTACGTCACAACGCCCCGCCGCCATGTTGAGTGCGGGCTGGTCCTCGCGACACTTCCCGACGCTACGCTTGACGGCAGCGGCCAAGCAAGCCTCCACGCCACTCTACTGTACTCTACTCTACTCTACGCCGGGGGGGGGGGAGAAGCTGGCTTGACGGCAGCCGGGTGGTTGTTTTACGCCAGTGCTTGCGACGCCGGCTTGACGGCAGCGTGGCGCTGCCGCCTTCCCACCCTGCTGCGAGTTGACAGGTGCTGAGGGGCGGGAAGTTGCTGACTAAGCCGGGCCGGGCCGGGCCCGTGAGGCGCAGGTCGCCGCCGGCAGTGGTAGCAGCACCAGCCCCGGCCCATGGGGACCGCGGCGAGCCACAGCAGCGAGGAGGAGGAGGACGGAGCCGAGGGCGGCATGGAGGGGGCCGCCTGTCCGGGCCCGGCGCCTGCCCCGGCTCCGGCGCCCGCCCCGCCGCTGCCTCCGGCCGAGGTGCTGCTGGAGCAGGCCCGGCTGCGGGAAGCTATGGCGCGACTGCGGGAGGCGGCGCTGCCCGAGTCGCTGGTGTCGCGGCACCACACCGCGCTGGTGCGCTGGCTCGAGGAGCGCCTGAGCCGCGGCGACGAGGCCGTCAGCCTGGAGCAGTTCTGCGAGGTGCTGGAGAGCCGCGCCTCGGGCGTGGCGGCGGCCCGCGGGGAGAGCGAGGAGGTCAGCACAGGGCCGGGGTGAGGGTTTGGGGACACACGCACACACACACACCGGGTGCTTAGGGGAGGAGGGAGCAGTGGTCTCCTTTGGGCCTTGACCCGGGGAAGGTTGTAAGCGAAAGCGCTTTGTAGGATCGAGCAGGGATCTCGGAAGCACTTTGGGAAACGGCGGTTGGGCTTGTGAGTCTCGTCACCCCCTCAGGCAGGCAGGGCCGGCTCGCACCCCTCCTTTGGGGACACCCAGCTGTCCACAGGGGTTTGCTGGAGGAGAGCTCCACAGCTGGAAGGATTTGCCCAGCTTGGAAGAGGCAGAGATATGATGATCGTATATGAAGAAGCAGACAGCTGAAGGCCTCTCGATTTTTCTGACTTCACACTTCGTACTGTTTCCTTGCCCGCTGCTTCCCCTGGTGAAAGGCCCCTGTTACTCGTCGGCTGCTCCTTCAGGTTTTGCACAACTGTCCTGCCCACCCCAGTGGTATTGTGCTCCTGTTAATCGTGTTCCTGGTATAAACAAGCTGCCAGCAGACTTGCTGCTCTTCTCGCTTGTACCTGTTTTGAGCAGGTTGAAGAGATGGAATTTAAATAATCTGTGTGGCTTCCGGGCACTCTGTACGCACTGAGTATCCCGTGAGGTTTTTGTCACTGCAAACTGGACTGGTGGCAGCAAAATGGGAGGCTCTTGAAGGAATGCACCCTGCCGATGACTCCTTAAAGTTGCAGCAGGGTTAAATTTACTGGATCTAAGTTTGTTTCTTAGCGGCTATTCAGAATCAGCAGTGAGACTTTTCAAGAGTCCAGTTGGTTTCACACTGCTGTTGCAGGGAGGGGTCAGGAAAAAAAGTAGATTAATACATTTCCCTTCAGGCAAGAAGAGGTGTGGCAAGGAAATACATGGGCACTTCTTATCTGAGATGCCTACTAATGACACACAAAGGAGAAAAATTAAATTCCTGCGCAAAGTTCAGAGGTTTCTGAGTACCATGCTTAGGTTTTCAGAACCCTCTAATTTCTCAGGTAGGGAAATGATTGGGCTTTAACAGTTTTATCAGGATTTATCCCCAAGCCTTGGAAGTGACACTGCCCTCTCCTTTTTAAAAATGTTATGGGAACATAAATATGCCTGAGTAGCTACATTTTTAAAGTGTTGGCTTGATGGTAGTTTGCATATGGACTCTTTGAACTGACTTGTGATAGAAGTACTGGGAGTTAACACAAAATTATTATTGTTATTATTATCATCATAATCATTATTAATATTGTTTATGCTGGCCCCTAGGACATACATTTTTGCTTAACTTGCTGAAGTCCAGTTTGTGAATTTCCTATTCCTTATCAAACTAGCAAAAAATATTGTTCATTTTTCATGGCATTAAAAAATGAAATACTAATTACGGACTTTTGGGGACCCAAAACACTGAGCTCCATGAATTGATACAGTGTCAGTGTCACTACAGTGTTGGAGGACAAGGTCCTAATACAGTTGCTTACTCAACAAGATTTTGTTTGCGGCTTCTCCCCCTCACTGCGCCTTCTTTCAAAGACCTGTCAGAAGTTTTATTATGGTATGAGTACACAGGTCTCACCTTTGCTACAAATGCACTGTGTTTTAGTTGTATTGAGTGAGGTATTACAAAGAGTTTTCAAGTAGCTGCATTAGTAGTGTAGATGGTCCCACAAGGTGCAGAAACTTAGATTTTTGGGATGTAAAGTACATTGTCCAGGAATTAGTTCACTAAGGGTATGGCAGCTGACTTCACTTCCCATTGTTCAGCAGTCACGATCAGGACAGAACAAAGTCTGATCTACTGCCTATCAAGTCTTTTACTCCTCGTATGGGGCTGATGGGTAGATGCTTTGTTTGTTCTGTAGGTAAACTGAATTATTGTTTATCTCTGCTTCCAAGTACAAAGGTAAGCTGCACCTGGAAAGGAGCTTTTGATTTGAGTCTTTCCAACCAAGCTCAACCAGACGTGCTTGAGCAGCCATTGCCTTATATATCCAGTTCACGCTTTCTTAAAAAATGTACAACGCTCAAGGGTCTGCCAGGAACTAAGAATGGAGTGCAGAACTTGCAAGAGAATGGAGGCTTAAATATGTTGCCAGTTTTGCCTGTTCCTCTTGTGTGCAAGAGAGCACAGGATATCTCATTCATTCACAGGCTTTCTTTTTTGAGCAAAGATGGTTTAAGCTCTCTAGAAAGTGCTTTCCAAAATAAAGTTTCCTGCTGCTTCTTGGCATTTAATATTGGAGAAAGACATTCATACTTAATGCTTCTATTAAAGAGTCCAATAAAAAGGGTTAGCAGGAGCTTTAAGTCATGGTGGGGACCATGACGTATTCCCTCAATCTCAACCGTGATTATAGTCCCTGACAGAAGATCTCTAGAAATAAACAGTAGGGGTGTGCTAAGCAGGTCCTGTTCGATTCGGATTCAGCCTGAATCGGGGACAGTGATTCGGTTCGTTGATTCAGATCACTGTCCCTGCTTCGATTCGGCCAAATTGGAATCTGAAGATTCAGTGCTGATTCGGACATAGACACAGCTTTAAACGTTTTTTCTACTTACCTTGAGATAGCAGGCGGCGCGGCTGGTGATTGCTGTGATGCTGAAGCATATGGAGCATCCCGCAGGAGTGTGGGGGGGCCCCCCACGTGCTTGGCAGCAAACCCAGAAGTGGACTGAAAATACTTCCGATCCACTTCCTGGTCTGCCAGGGAGCGCGCAGGGGAGCTCCCCCGCGCCCACCCCGGCTCAGCGATCAGCTGCAGGGGGACCTTAGGTGCCCCGCCCCTGACCCATGAGGTACCAGTCACCAAGCCAAAGGGGTACGGGGGGGGCCCCCCCAAGCGTGCTTCCCAGCGGACCGGAAGTGCTTCTGGTCCACTTCTGGGTCCGCTGCCGAGCACACCAGGGAGCCCCCTGTGCTTCTGTGGGACACTCCATGCGTCCCAGCATCGCAGCACTCACGAGCCCCTGCTTCCTAGAGGTATGTAGAAAAAACATTTAAAGCGGTCTCTACGTCTGAATCTTTCTGAATTTCTCCAAATTGATTCAGAGGGTTCCGATTCAGTTTGGAGAGATTGAAGGGTCCTCTGATTCGATTTGGAGATTTGGCCGCGAAATCTCCACCGAATCGAATCGGGGACCGAAGCTTCACATAGCACTTGCAAACGGTCGTGGACTAATGTTGTTTCTTATATGGGCTTTCTGGGCCATGAATGAAAGTACTGTTACATGCCTTCAGGATAGTTGCATGCTTGCTTATGTTTAGGGTATTGTCACTATTAGCCCCATGAAACCAGATGACTTAAATTTTAATAAAGTTGTGGGGGGAGGGGGCACGTTCTGTGTACGTGATTTCATATGTCAAGAGGAAATGTCCCATAAGGACAGTAGCGGGTTGATACTGAACTATACTTCAGACTCTTTGTTGTGGCAACCTGAGTAATGTTTGACTAAGTTAATGTCCCATATATTGTTACACTCAAAGTTCTAGGTTTCTTGCTATGCTGTGTACTTAATGCACTAACCTTGCAACCAGTGAATTCTGGTAGCCACCGTGATGTTTAAATATTGGTGCTAGCATAGTCTATCTAGTATAGCATAGCTTTTGGGGAGAACTGTACTTTTAGTGCTATTCAGGTGAAAATGGGTATGTGCTTTAGAAGGTATTGCCAAGGCTTTAAGACTGCATATTTTAAACTTTATCAAAGGCCTTATCTGTTGGAGACTTTGCTCCCTTTCAGTTGGTGTAATCTTGCCATGGTTAATTGGCTAGTTGTTTTGAGCCAGTTATTGCAAGTGACTTTTTATGGTATTAGTTTTAATGTTATATTGAGTTTGACGTTCAAGTAATTAAATGAGAGACTGATGTACCATTACTCTCCCAATCACTGTTATTTCCTGTACTTACTATGTTGTACACCCCAAGAAATGAAAGAAACCTAAAGAAGGCCTTTGTAGCTCAAAGGGCCAAACATTTTTGATTGTACACTTAGCTTTTTAACATGTATGTGTCATTGCTACGCTCTTCGTAGTTGAGGTTGAAGTTATTTCTCCATTATAAGACTCTCAGTTTCTCTTATTTTGCATGCTGCATCTGACATTTGCATATTGAATCTCATATTGGGATATGTTGGGTTTTTCTGGGAAGTTAGTTAAGAATCAGAGTTCCAGAGGTCAGCAATTTCATGCAAATATAGTTGGGTTATCTTTAAAAAATAATAACATTTTTTCTTTCCCAATGTCTCTAAAATGGGAGGAAGAAGTATCAGTATGGCCCCTACTGCTGCTCTCGCTCACCCCTCTCTCTGAATGCCACTGACTCCTGTAGCCCCTAGCAGTCAACTTGGTGGCAGCTGCAGTAGGCACCACACCAACACCTCCTCCTGCATCAGTGTGAGTCTGAGGAGATGTGAACCTCACAAGTGAGCAACTCATACATTCTGGCCTTGAAAAAGAAACAGAAACAGAGGCTTGATGACCCAACTCCACAGGCCATGTATTTGCTCCTCCTAGCTGCTTGAACTCATTTGAAGTGTCACTTTTAAATATATAATGAATAGTAAATATACCATAAACATTCACATATTTTCATAAATATCCACAAAATTAGTGACGAACTGGCAGTAGTTCCTTTGAATAAGAAATGAAATTTTATAAACACCTAACTTGGACATTTGTGGATACTTTTGCAAGCTTAATTTGGAGGCAGTGTCTAGTTTGGATGGGCAGTCTACAATGGAAATTTTTAGAAAATTGCTTCTGCACTGTAATTTCCATTTTAAATATAGGGTATATCTCAAATTGTAAGCATCCTGAGTGCATCCACTGTAAGTGGGGTGCTGTGTTCTCCTGTGAACCCCTCTTGTTAGCTAGCATGTTTAAGCAGGTCCTACTGACCCACTCTACAAATGTCTTGTAATCCTGCTCTAACTGTTTTTATATTACACGGAGTCACGCAAATACCGTGGAATGAACTGAGATTTGTAATTGTCAGTTGAGTAATTTCACCTGTTGCTATAAAGTCAGTGTTGTAGGAAATGTGGCTTCTGTTTTGATTTTCCTTCTTCCTTGTGTAATGTTTGCTCATTTGAAGTCTCTCTTGTTGCTATTTTTGCCTAATTAGAATAAATCTTCAACCTGCCTCATTCTTTTTTTCAGGCCTTTGCACAGTTTGATGCTGAGGGGGATGGCACAGTAGATGTGGAGAACATGCTGGAGGCCCTCAAAAATTCCAGTGGAGCCAATCTTCAAGGGGAACTTAGTCATGTAATTAGGCAACTGCAGGCTTGTTCACTAGTTCCAGGTAAAAGAAGAGAGTGAGGAAGTGTCTGTCCTCCTGATCCTCTCTACACCAGGAAGGCTTTTACAGTAATCAGTGCATGTTAGCGCTGCATGCCCTAATCCTCCTCCTCCTTCAGTTGTTTTTACTTTCAGCAGTTCTCATTTTCTCAAATGGTTGAGAACAGTAACTGAAGTTACTGTACATTCATGGTTTCTCCAAAATTCCTAAAAACTTAATTTGCGCTAACCATCTCTTCCTTAACATGAATTATGAAATGTTTTATACTTATTTGACTTGTATCCAAGCCAAAAAAAGTCAGTTCCTTGCTGAACTTTGAAACTGCACAGGGACTTCCAGTCTAAATGCAGCTAGCTAGCATGTTACTGTCATATTTGGTCACTGGAAATACTTACTGCATACGTCACTCCATCTGACTAAGTGCATAGTCGTGTCCGCCATTCTTAACTCTTCATATAAGAGGGAATGAAAAGGACCGCTTAGCTGTCACACAGACTACCATTTTTGTTTTAAGAACAAATTGGTACACGTATATTATGTTTCTCTCAGATCATTAAAAGGCATAGCTCAAGCCTCTTTTTTAAGCTTTTACTGCTGTTAGAAGTTAGATTTTAGTGCACATAAAATTAATAGGTAGAAAATGTTGCAATGAGCTCGAACTGTCATATCAAGAGAGAGAATTTAAGCTTTAGAAACAAATTATTCGCAAACTAATACGCAACACCCGATGAATTTTGGAAGTTAATATGGTTGAGTAGAAATTTACTGGATATGGTTAAAAAAACTAATTTATATAATAATTCATTATATACATGTTAATTTATAATGTATGTCATAAATAGTGGTATGTACCCTCTCAAATTTAGAAGCTTGAAGCATCTGTCACTTTCCATGTCAGCCTGCTGGAACAGGGATCAGTCACTGACATTCCCTCCAAACGTGACTAATACTTCACGGGAAGTATTTGAGCTACATCTGCTTAGGAGAGTTGGACAAAACAGCTTTTGAGAAAAATGATGATTGATTCCTTGGTTGATAGCATCATAGAAGGAGAATATTAAAATAAGGGATTGGATGGAGCACTTAAAAAAACTGTATTGTTGTCCAGTGAATCTCTTGTTTTGAAATCTCAGATTACACACGGTTAACTAGATTAATTAGTATTACAACACTTGTGTTAAACCCATCCAGACTTTTCAAGTGACTGAAAAAAAATTAGCTTTGTGTCCTTCACCAGCCTGATTCTAAATGTTCTTAGCTTGCATCATTTCGTTTTGAATCTTAGCCAAAAATTCAATTAATCATTTTATTTGAATTCAGCTTCTGTAGAGGAGAAAAACAGTGCTTGGTGAGTGGAGGGAGAGGCAGGTAGTGCAGCAAACACAGAAATATCTTTTCTGTTTCTAGGTTTTATTGACATATTTTCTGAATCAAAAGAACGCCTTGGCCACCATGCTTCAATGATCCTGAGATTCTTGCACCGGAACCGTATTTCCAATACTGCCATCCCATATCCAGTGTTGGACTACTTCAATAATATTTGTACTATGCGGTCTTCTGTACTGAAGGAGTCTTTGGATCGGCTTCTACTAAAAGAAAAGGGTAGGTGAACTAAAAGTACAGAGTTAATTCATTGCTTAAAGCAGAAATTTAAAATGTCACGTTCTCTATTTCTAATCTTTTGATAGAATTGGCTTTTTTCCGAAGCTGAACTACTTGCTTCTCTTTTTTTTCTCTGGAGCAAGTCTAGAAAGACACAGCCTATAGTCCTGTGATATTCAGTTTCTCTCCTGTCTCCTAACTTTATTAAAGATAAACAGTTTTTCTACTACTTTCTCCAGTTCACTTATTAACATGACTTCTGTTTGCAAATGACTACTTCCAAACTGTTGTGTAGAAAAGTAGCTTGATTGTTGTCTGCAGTTATCCATATGGAACACTGGAGTAGGATTTACACTAGGTTAATTGCCCTTGCTACCTAAAGATAACATTTTAACTTGACACTAAATTTTTCTACTCCATTTTTGTACACTTTTCCCCAAGAGGAAAGAAACTAGAATTTATGTGGGGAAATGATCCACTTTACCTCCTCTTTAATACAGCCGGCTAGGTTTTTCTTAGTCTGCTATTTTTTTTCAATTTGTAACCTTATGTCCTAGTAAAACGCTACCATTGAACCCATTTAAATAGAAATGACAAAAGACTAATGTATACTGAACTCCAGGCAAAAATAGGAATCTTTACAGTGAGATTACTCCAAAATGTCATTCTACTATGTTGAGAAACTGGAACAGTACTTTGCTATGTTCTGCTTAAGTAAGGAGGACTTCCAGAAATATTTCTACACAAGCTATGAGTTCTTCTGTCAGAACTAACAACTACGGACTACTTGTCTTGGTACAGCTGTGCCTTTATTTTTTTTTTTTTTTAAAAGCAGTGTTTTACTTCTTTATGACTGACTTTTTTCTTTTCGCAGGATTTCCTAGCGATCTGAATGGTAATCAAGAATCAGACAGGCTCAAGTCAGTCACAAAGTGCTATACCAACATAGAAACCTCCTCTAACTCAGCTGACGTTGACAAAATGACAAATGGAGAAACTACATCATTTTGGCAGTCAGATGGGAGTGCTCGCTCTCATTGGATACGGTGAGTTAGCAAGCACCACGGTAGTAACTGCGTTTCAGGATTGGTAGCCCAGGAAACTCAAAGTAGGAGAGGAATATTCAAATACCACTAGACTGTCAGTGGAAGAGTCCATGGTAGCTGCATGACAAACAAATACCTTTGAAAGAGGTTAAGTCCTTTTAACTTTCTTTTGGGGTGTGATTGACTAAAAAGACAAAACTGTCAGCATAAAAGGACACAAGTGCTAGTAGTATATCTTGTGCCTTCCCACTTGGGCTTAATGGGCACTTGTACATGTACGTTGAGGCTGCTCTGATGCTCTGTAATTACAGTGTATTAGAGCAGACTTGATTAATCAAGTGGTATTTACTGCGCTTCAGAAGATTCCAGTGTCACGTGTATCACTGTCTCCGCACTGAAAAATGTTGGGGGGGAGGTGCTTTAACTAAAGCTTATTCAAAGAGCTTTAGTTAAAGTATCCCTGCTGCCATTTTTCAGTGTGGGGATGCTGATACACATGACCCTCTGGGCACTTTAATTAGAGTGTCTCTTGGAGCTGCTTTTAATTAAAGTCTTCCCTCCCCAAGAGCCTCTCTATTTAAAGCCCCTCCCCCCAGAACACGTGTATAAATGCCCTGTGTTTTTGAGCTGTATTGCAAATACTGATATGCTTGTGCTGATTATTGCTTGGAGACATTCATTTTTACATTTCTGAAAGACCATCATTGCTTCTCACCAGGTGGACGAGACTTTTAATGTTGAATTAGGGGATAATTTGGCAAACGTACAACATTTATTCTGAATAGCATTGTAATTTTAGGTCCTAATTGTCCATGGTAGCTTCTGTATTTGTAGGTGCAAATATTAGTATTTTGTACCTTTAACTCAGGCTTTGGGATGTGTTGTTGGTGAAGCTTATGCACGTAATTAGACAAATATCAGTGCGTATATCTGCGCTTGCAGAAATGGAGACTGAGGCTTGACTGAAAATCGGACTCTTGATTTTTCTTCTCTTTGGAAGATGCCTATTGTGGTTTGTTGTTGTTGTCTTTCAGTTTAAAGATGAAACCAGATGTTGTTCTAAGACATCTGTCCATTGCAGTGGCAGCTAATGACCAGAGTTATATGCCACAGCAAGTTACGGTGGCAGTTGGAAGGAATGCCAGCACTCTCCAGGAGGTCCGAGATGTTCACATTCCCAGCAATATCACTGGCTACGTAACATTGTTGGAAAACGCTAACATTAGTCAGATGTGTGAGTCAATAAAGATACAATTGGTGTTTTTCTTTTTTTGCTTTCTCAAAGTGAAAGGCTGGGAGATCAGAGGAGAATGTGCTGAACTTCTTAGAATTAGAAAATAAGTTGTGGACTTAGCCCAGGATTCCAAGAGAACTTGGGCTAAAACTGTGGGGTTTTTTTAGCTTTAGTGTTGTTTTTTAAGCAGTGGCACAATATAGTAGCTGCTAGTGGGCAACAAAAATCACATGTGTGGTCAGAAAAATAATTTTTCAGGAATGTTGTAATTGAAGGATTACGCTTCACATCCATCTCCGCAGTAGTGAGAGAACTTTACATTAGCCAATTATATGCATTTTAAATGCAATAAATCTGTTGGTGCCATGTTGACTCTGTCATCAGAGGGAACAGAAATCTTGTGATGATTTCTGAAACTTTGAAATTTTGATTTTTGTTAAGAAAAATACCTTTTGTAGTTTAAGAAATAGTTAGAGGAGAGAGCTTATACCTCAAAACTAACTCTATGTAAGTGTTGTCCCTCCAGTTCAACGAAGAAGTTGTTAATATGTTTTGTCTGACTTTTAAAATGGTTTCCATTTGACTCTTATGTGATGGAAGTCTTCCGAGAACTTACCAGAAATATTTTCTTTAAGATGCAGCTAGAATCTAGTCAAGTAAATTTCTTATTTGTAGTTTTGGAGGACAGTTTGTTTACTTTGTCATAACCTTCAAGTTTGTAACCCCACTTCTTGCATTACAGGAACTAATGGTTCAGATTGTGTAGTGGGGCACAAGAGTCTTCTGAAAGGAATTTTCCAAATTGCTATTCCTATGTGTGAGCAAAAATATGGGTGCATTTGATCATACAGACACTTGGCAGTAGTCCTTAGTTAAATGCACTTGTTCTGCATGTCAATCTTTGGGAATTACTTCTTTTATACATATGGTTTATCTTATGGCTAAATCTGATGGTTCTTGAATGGAAGAAATTACCCTTTTTTCTCATTTGCTGTTATTGGCAGATGTACAGATAAACATCAAACGTTGCCTTAGTGATGGGTGTGATACCAGAATTCATGGACTCAGGGCTGTCGGCTATCAAAGAATTAAAAAGGCTGGTGTCTCAGTATGTGATGCTTCTGCTATTTGGTACTGGTCTCTGCTGACTTCACTTGTTACAGCTTCCATGGAAACTAATCCAGCCTTTGTTCACACTATTTTACAAAATACTCAGTAAGTACCAAAGTTCCTTGCTTTCTTACAGTTTCTGACCTTTCTGTACTGAACTGTTTTTATAACTTCACTGGGAAGTTGAAACTCCTTCATTACCAGATTTCACTACATCAGGGGCATCAAACTCAGTGGCATGGGGCTGGACCACAGGCTGGACTGGATCCACAGAGTGATCCTGTGTTCCAGAATAGTGGGTACCACTTGCAGGACTGGTTCTGCATTGGCTGCTCCAGAACTCGGCTGCATGTGGCAGCTACCGCAGAGCTGTGCTGCATCGCAGCCAAGTGGCATGCGGATGCTCTGGAGATGTGCTGCATGTGGCGGCTGCTCCACTGCTCTGAGACACAAGCTAGAAGTGGTGCTGTGTGCAGCACATGGAGCCATCTAGCACCCCGTGTATTCTGCCTGTATGAGACTATGTCCCACAGAAAGCCGTGGGAGCTGGATGATACAGCTCCATGGAATGCATCTTTGACAGCCCTATGCTACATAATCATTCCTTTATGCTTTTTGCATGTTACAGGTACCCAAACAAAATTTGGCTTATTAGGCCTCATGGCCAGCTTGCCTGTTAAATCAGTAAATGGCTGAATGCATGCTGGTAGGCTGCCATCTTATTTTACCTTCTGTGGTTTGTAATTTTCTCTTAGAAGCTGAAAATTAACTAATTTCCTATTGCCAGCTTTGTTGTTTTTTGTTTAGAGATGTTGATTACCTCCCATTTCCTTTATGAATGATGCTTAATTTAGCTTAGTTTTATAAACAACCCTCACTCAGTAGTGCTGCGCCAAAAAATCTGTTTATGCACCATCAGCTCCTGCCAGCACAGTTCTGGGAATAATATTTGTTAATAAATGGCTGCTTTTAAGCCAGCATAGTTGAGTCCCCCATAAAAATGGAACTTCTTAGGAAGGGATAATGGTTGAAAGAATTTAAGTTACAATCAACAATCCTGACCCTTTTTCTCTATCAGGTCATAATGTGTGGTTTTGAGTAGCCCAAATACTTGGATAGTCACTTAGGACAGACAGTCTTCCTTCAGTCCAATCAAACAAATAGTTACTCAGCAGGTACATCTACATGTACGCTTTAATGTGTAGTAGACTTTAATTTAGTATCTCATATTGGAGGTCCTAAACTTAATATGCATTAGTAAAAGCAAATCAGTGCACGTGTAGACGCATCCAGTGGCATTTTAGCTTAAAGCACATGGTTGCTTGCACATGAGTTGAATGTTTGTTGACTTTTTTCACTGTGCTAATCTGATCTGTTTTTAACTTTGTAAAGATGCTGTTGTTCCTGCCTATATTTTTTTGTTTCTCTTATGTTAAGTGTTGGTCTGTTAATCGGGTCCAAGACTGCCAATCCCTTGCACAAATTTTTTATTTATTTTGCTGTTATGTCTGCTTTTTAAGGGAAAAAATGCTTTGAAACTTGTATTTCTTTAGTATCCTGATAACCACTGAAAATCTTCAAGAACATCTGAGTATACTGAAATATTTCAGAATATAACTAGATGTTCCAAGACAGTGCTCTGAATCATGTACTGTGCAGAATTAGCAATCTGTACTAGTCACTGCTATGGATAAGGGTATCCAACTGGATATATAAAGTGTCTTGTTCAGATTTATAGTTATACATTTAAGGCTTATTTGAGGGTCTCTGTATATTGTCATTCATGAGCAAGGCATCTAGGCAATATAGTGAAGCAAAATATTACATTTGTGCTGTGTTGACAAACGGGTTGTGTAGTGCGATAACTACGAAGGTAAATAGATTTTTGAAACAAGTGTAGCCAGCACAGTCTTTTGAAGCCTCACAGCTTCACTTCATTTGTTAGCAAGTATCACCTTGATTTTTTTCATTAGACGTTTTCAGAATTCCACTTTTGAAGAGCATCTCTTTATGTAAATACTGTACAAAATATTTCTGAGGAGTGGTTTGGCATTTATGGGATCCTGGGGTGGACATGCCTCTTGCAGTGATGGGTAGTTTTGCTGAGTAATGTTTTCTTGAACGGCTGCCAAACTATTCTGCTCAATGATTTTAAATTGCAGAACCTCCTACAACAATGGTGTTCATAACAGCACTGACACTGGTATCAATGGAAGTCACAAGACAGAATGCTTGCATACTTTCTTTCTAATTTGTCTGTGCAGTCTCTCAGACCTCTTTTAAACAGCTGAGCAGGGTTACCAATGGTCATTAAAAATCAGGCTAAAATGGTTGTAGGTAAGTCTGTAAACAAACAAACAAAAAAACCCCCAAAACTTTAGCCATGAGTAAAAACACTAAGCAGCTGCAACTTCATTGAAGCTCCAATGGACAGAACAGAGTCGTACCCTAGGGTTACCATGTTTCCAGTTTCAAAAAAGAGGGCACCTGTTAGGCAGTAATATGATTGTGGGGGGGACAACAGCCTGTGCCTTGCCACAGCCACCCCACCCACCAGAATATTCTGGTGCCCTCATTCCCAACCTGCAACACCCCGCCCCATCCTTCTTGATACCCCTCGCTCCTGACCTGCAGCCCGCTGGGCACTGCCTCTGCCCCATGCTCCTGACCCACAGTTCCCTGCCCCCCTGGTGCCCCTTGCTTCCAAACCACAGCTCTGCCAGCCCTGCTGGTGCCCCTCACTCCCAACCCCTGCAGCCCTGCAGTGTCTTCTGGCTGCCCTACCCCTGCAAGCACAGGCACCCCAGAGACACAGCTCCCTGCTGCCCCCAAAGGGCCACTCTGCCTGTTCCCCCACTAGAGTGGCAGGCACCTCCCCTGCCACCCCCGCCCTGTTGCAGCCCCAGTGCCTGGAGAGCTTCCCCCAGCACCAGCAGGCACTTGCCCCCTGTGTGTGCGTGTGTGTGCCTGCACAGGGCTCCCTCCGCCGACAGTCCCCAAACCTAGGCACTCCAACCCCTCCTCCCCGTAAATTTACCTGCATCCAGCTGTCAGGTCTGTTCTCACCACCCTGCCTGATTGCATGCTGGCTACGTGTGTGTGTACACACAGACGCATGTCATGCTCCCTGCCTCCAATTGCCCTCCCTCTTGCATCTTGCTTGGAAAGTGCCAAGAAAACGTTGATGCTGAGCAGAGCAAAATCCTGGACATTTATTGGTATTTAAAAAAAAAAAGCAACACCTGATGGAGATGGGAGGTCCCAAAAAGAGGACATGGCTAGGAAAACACGAATGTATGGTAACCCTAAGCACCACCTGCTACCCAAGCAGGAGTACAACACCTTACAGGGAGTGTTTTCTCAGCCATGTGCTGCTGTTGTGTCCCAGACTGCATATAATACTGCTGGGTAGCAGTTAGGCTTCTTTGGGGATCCATGCTAGAATGGGGGAAGTGGGGCTGGCAGAGGGGAAGGCCTTTTATTGACAACCAACCCTTTTATTTTATGTATTAGTAAAAACTTGTATCAGTAAAAAACAAGTTTGGCTGTTAGTAAAAAGTCAGAATTTTTTTCTTTGGTTGGCAACCCTGCAGTTGAGTAACTGGATGTTCTCGCTGTCACTGGAGAAGGTCCTCTGCTGTAAATTGTTTGTAGAATTGGGGCCTTAACTTGTAATACTTGTTAGATATTTATTTGCAATCATAAGCAAAGCATTCTACCCAGACAGTAAATTGATACTTAAATTAAGTGCTGGGAGGTTTTACAATAACAATTATGATTGGGATTTGGGCATCGTATTCTTTCTAAATATCCTTTTTCAGGTTTTTTTAAAATTCTTAAGAGTTATAACAAATGCCCCTGTTTATTTTGGTGGGGAGGGGTGTTTCTCTTCTATGAAAGCAGAAAAGCAAAAGGGGAGGAACCATTCTCTACTTGAATGTAAGCTTGAGTTGTGAAAACAGATTTTTCTAGTGGCTTTTTTCTTTCAAAACAGCAATGTCCTGTTCAATTTAAAAATCAATGCACATTTCATTCTTAAAAAGAAGAAACTTTATTTTAAAATGTTTCAAATGTGGTTGTATATAAAACAAACAATTTTCCATGTGGCAGTTAATAATATGTTTCATAGAATGGCTTTGTTGTGTCCTGTCTCCCTAAATTAGGGATTGTGTGCATCTAATAGCAGGGTTGGAACTTAAGTGTGATATTTATGCAGCTACTGATTGAACAGTCTATGAACTTTTTCCATCTAGAATCCAAATGCTGTCTTTTTACATACAGAAAAGTTATATTTATATACCTCATACATTTGTCACGGTAGAAAATTGTGTTGCAAAGAGATGTGATTATACAAGTTTAAAAATTCTAAGCAGCCTTTCACTTGTAATGCTCTTGTCTTAGCTCATCTGCCTTACTTGAGTTATTCTAATGTTATGCTCTCTTGCTTCTCCAGGAAAGCATTGCAGCATATGCCACCACTGTCCCTGACTTCTACAGACTTTTCAAGCTTTTTGTCTCCCAGTGTGCTGGAGGAAGTAGATAGCTTTCTTATAAGAATAACCAGGTATGAGCGCATTTGGCTTAATACGTACAGTGGGAAAATATAAAGTAACTGAAACCGTTAAAAAAATCTTAATTTTTATTGTATTTTGTATACTCTTGTCTTGTTTATTCATACCTTGAAAAATTCAGAAGTAAATGTGAAGAATTGGTTCCTCGGGTCCACTGGGTCAGTTTAATAGGCTAGGGTCAGACGTTACACATAAGCCAGTTTAAGTGATCAGAAACTGGTTTAAACCTCTAACAGAACATAAGTTCAGTGCGCATAAACCAGTTTCAAAATGGCTGAAACTGGTTTAAGATAAACCTGGTTGAATGTAGTATCAGATTTAACTGATTTGGGTCAAATCGGTTTCATTCAATGTCTGTTCAGCCAGAGTTCCCCAGCATCCCAGATGCTGTGCAGCCCTGGGTGGGGTTGGGCTAGGCTGTGCTCTTTGATCCAGAGAACAGGGCTGGTCCCGCCCCTCTCCTCCCTAGCCAGAGCCCTGAGGGAGACTGCAGGCAGAGCAGGGTCTGCCTGGCTTCCCGTGCTGCTCAAGCAGGGATCTCCCCTCCCTTCCACCGTTCCTTCCTCCCATCTCCCACAGCACAAACCCCAGCCCTATGGACCCTAGGCATGTGGTGTGCCAGCTAATGTTCAGAGGGGTGTGTGTGTGTCTCCAATTTCACTGAGACAAGCAGGCAACAGTGTCCGTTTAGGGCTTTTTGGAGCTAATCAGCGGGTCAGCTGGTAATGTCCCTCCCTTCCTTCCTTAGAAGAAGCTGTTTAAGAAGAGCTTGAACTTATGAAACGGGCTTTTGTTTTGCTGATGGGCTGATAACACTGTGGTTTTATCACCCCCTGGCTGCTTTGCAGACACTGACGTTTTCAGTCCCCCTCTCATTATCATCAACAGATGCACGCACTGCACCCCCCTGTCCTTTGCCTCAGAGTACTAGCCAGGGCCTGGGATCTGACAACACGCCCACTCGCTGAGCAGCAAGCAGGGAAAGGCATGAGATGGTGCAGGCAGGGTGGGGGTTTAAACCCCTTCCTAATCAGAGCACCCTGCTGGGGCCTGGCCATGCCCCCCTGAGATCAGCACTGAGAAAGGGAAGGGAAGGCTGCTCTTGTACCCCTCAGCTTCTAGCCTGAGCCACTGCAGTGCCTGCATTTCTGGAATGAAAAGCGAACCATCTATCCACCTCCAAATTGGTTCAACCTTTGCAGGTTAGACTAACCTGAAAAGATTGGCTCTCTTCAGGCTCAGGCTTTTTGAATGTCTGTCCCTAGCCATAATGAGCAAAATGAAGTTAATGGCTCACTTCCCTGTTTTTTGTCCTGAAATGTGGTGTCATGATATAATTAAAGTTTAAATTGGTGGGAAATTGCTTCAAGTGAAAAATGTTCATTGAGATTAGCAGGAGTTAATACATTTTTTCTCTTTTACCATTGAGAAGAAATACTAAGGGGTTAGTTCAATATATGAATACCGAGACTGGTGAAAATGTGATATCCCCTCAAAATAGTCAGAAGTACTCTGACTGTTAAGTATAATATGTGAACCAAAGTTGCTGTTGAAATAAATTATTCATGACAATAATTCATATGGAATTGCTTGAGAGGCCGGGCCAGTGTGATTTGTTACTATTCAGCACTAGGGTAGCCAATATGAATTATGCCATTGCTTTCTTTTGGTCTGCCTCTCTTTTTACAAATAATAGTTCATTAAAATCTTCATGGAGAAGTTAAGCAGGCTCTAATTATAAATGACTAATAAATTAAACTTTTCACAATATAATTACAGAAGTCTTAGGTTTTCAATAGGCTCGTTTCTCAATGGAATGTTTTTAGATGTATTACAAAATGAAAGTTGAAGTTAGTGGGTCTGCTTACGAGTGGTTACTGGGAAGTGAAATTCTTTTTTTTTTTTGCTAGTGGGCGTGTAGAAAGCAGAGAGATCGGGGGCCCAGATCTATGAAGTGTGGAGTAGCATGTACTACTAGGGAATGCTTCTATTATAAGAACTATACATACATAAATAGGCACCTACCAAATTCATGGCGGAAATGGGGTGCACTGTGGCTTCTTTAATTTTGCAGGTTCCCTTGCAAAACCTCCCCCACTGCCCTGCCGCTGATTGGTGGAGGGGCCTTGCCTGCAGCTGTCTCCTGATCAGCGGGAAGGCAGAAATTATGGTTTTAAATATGGTGCTGTTTTTGCCTCTTGCCACTGATTGGCTGAGGGGCCTCTGGATGGCCCAGCTATTTTCTGCTGACTGGTAGGGAGACAGAAACAACACCATGTTTAAAACTGCGGTTTTAGTTTCCTTGCTAATCGGGAAGTAGCGGTGGGGTCTCTGCTAATCAGCAACAAGGGTGGGAGCAAGGGGCGAGGTGCGCTATGGGGAACGTACAAAGTTAAAGGAGCTTCCGCGTGCTCTACTTCTACCGTGAATTCAGTAGGTCCCTGTACATAACTTTAGCTGGGCTAAAGCTGAATAGCCCATTTTACTTTTTAACTAGACAATTTACAGCTTTAAATGATTGTTTCAGTGCTTATTCCCACTGAAACAGACTATGACGCTGTTTTTAGAAGCAGAGGACTTAAAACAAGGGTGTCAAACTCATCTGGCTCTGCAGACCAGATGAGTGGCAGATAGCCAGTCCACAGGCAGGATCAGGCCCATAGATCCCAACACCCATGCATCTGATCCAGCATATGTGGCACCTGTGGTTTCAGGACAATTGGACCCAGTGAGCACTGCAGGCGGTGCATGTCTTGGGCACTGGACGTGGGGCTGATCTGGCACGGCATGTATGGCAGCAACAGTGCCATGTTATAGAGCTCCCTGGAGCTGGAACCAGCTTTTGGGCCATATGTTTGACACCCCTGACTTAAATGATTATATAAATGGGTCCCCAAGTAAGTTAGTGAAATGATGTTTTGCTGGATTTGTTTTGCTGCAGTAGGTTGCCTTTTTCTGATTGACCTTTTTTAATTCACACATTTGTTATTTTTATTTCCCCCAGTTGTTGTGCAACTCCAGAGGTAGATCTTACACTGTTGGCTTTTGCCTTAGCCAGAGGTAGTGTTGCCAAAGTTTTAAATTCACTCTGTACGATCACTGATCATCTGGACACGCCATATAAAGCTTCATCGCTTATTGCTTCCATGGCAACAGTTAGACAAAATCTGCTTTATAAATATGGTAAGTAGCTCCTAGGCCTATGCAAACATTATTGAAATGAATGGTAATTGCCTTCTTCCTTGTATGTACAGAGCATCACAGCTCTCCAGGTTTTGTTTATGCAAATCATTCCTTGATCATTTACATCTTTGTTCTAGAGTGTTTTTTCATCTTGATAATCTTGATTAGATGAAAGTATGTGCACTTGGGGCTCTTGCATCAGATCGAAGCTAATCTTAGAATATATACAATGTGGGTGACTGGTGCCCGAGGTTCCCTCTAAGCTGCGCGTCTGCAGCCGCTCACAAGTAAAAATCCTGCCGTGCACCAATTTTTTAATGCTGCACACCTGCCTGGAGAGGAGCTGGGCGCAGAGGCACCGGGGCCGGCGTGGGACACTTACTGAAGGTAAGCTCCTCACTCCTCACACAGGGCAAGCAGCAGCTCCTCCCCCAGGTGGGGCTGGGGGCTGGGGCGGGCTCCGCAGGCTCCACCAGCTCCGGGGAACTGCTCCACACCCCCCGATTGCCTTGGGGAGTGAGGACGCGCATGGCATCAGGGTTGAGGAGTGGAGCAGTTCCCTGGAGCCAGCAGAGCCCACGCCAGCCCCAGCCCCCATCCCTGCCTTGCCTCACCTTGGGGAGGAGCTGCTGCCTGCCCTGCGTGAGGAGTGAGGAGCTTACCTTCGGTAAGTGTCCCATGCCGACACCGGTGCCTCCCTTTCAGTTCTGTTAGCTGCTTGTGTCCGGCCCATGACTGGGCCACAGCATCAATTTTACCAATTGATTGTGTCCGGCCCATGGCTGCCCCACAGTGCTTCACTGTGCAGCTCTGGGCAGCAGTTAGCATGGGGAAGGGTGGTGGCCAAACCCTGCCTGCTCCCACCTGGACACTTACTGTGGGACACTTACCAGCAGACCGTACTGAAAGGGGCAGGCAGGACTGAAGCGGTGTGCACACGGACTGCTGCTCCGTAGAGGGAACATTGCTGGTGCCTCCTGAAAGGGTTGGTGGGGGGGGGCACACTTGCCCCAACAGCGACCAGTCAGTGACCGGCAGGGGGACCGATTGCCCTGACCGAAGAGGGGGTCCCCTGCGGCTAATCACGCTGGCCCGGAAGTGCTGTATCACTGGCACTTCCAGGTCAGCGCGACACTTCTGGATTTGTGCGATCGGTTGTGGTCAGTGCAATCAGACACAGGGGAAACCCTCCCCCAGTCAGTGGGATTGGCTGCGGGAGGACCATGCATGGGATCACTTCTCATGGTGCCCCCACTCCCTAGCCGGCGCTCTTGAGGGGGCATCAGCACTCTCGCCCGCCCCACCTGCCTGTCATCTAAGCAGGGTATGCTGGCTGTGAGGGGGTGCATCAGTGCTCTCTCGGGTGCATCAGTGCTCTCTCGGGGTGCATGTGCACCCCCTACGCATTGCCACTGATATATGTGGGCCTTGTGATTCTTCCAAGGACCAAAGTAGTAACACTTTGGAGAAGGAAGTCTGTAATTTTGGCTTCAAGAACTTCAGGAATAGTTGCTTTTATAGAAAGATGGTAAAGGTGTTTCATCTATATCAAAGTTACTTAGTGACATTAGTCTGATTCTACAGTAGATTTCATGAAGTTTCTTTTCCAAGTCTTTTTTTAGTAAGTAGAATGCCATTATGTATAATTTTTGTCAGTGAATCATAGGGTTGGGAGGGCCTTTCATGGTCATCTAGTCCAACAGATGTAGGGTTTGCTGTTCTTAAACTGTCCCAGAGATGCATATCTAGCCACTTCCTGAAAACTCCCAGTGAAGGGGATTCTAAAGTTCCCTACTCAGCTTGTTTATTGGTCTGCTGAAGACTCATTCTTGTTGTAGGATTAACGTAGTTTCATAATTTTTCGTTTCACATTTGATAAAGTTTAGAGTTGTATGTGGACATATTGCTTTCACTTTCCAGTCCTAAAACAGTGGGCATTCATACCAGGCCTGTTGACATGAACCTGATACAGAGAAATATATTGATCAGATCCAACCACCACCTGGCCTATGACTAGGCTTGGCAGAATTTGATTTTATTTTGTAATAAGCTTGATGGCTACAAGCAATGTCATTTTAAGCTGTTACTAACATTTTTACATTTACATTTGCAGGATTGCACAACATTAGGGGTGTTGGGGACAGACAATTTAGTAATGCCAGTATACTGTTAAAAGTTTTATAAAATCACATGTCAAAATATAAGAAGTAAATATCCATAAATCTGTTAATCATACCAGTTTTAAATCATTCTGTTCATTCATCAGGAAAGACCCAGGCAGGCAGGGATCAGAAAAGGAGGGCTGTGGCACTCCCAGAGCTCTGGGGACATGGTGGGAGGTGGTATCCATCCTGGGCCCCCCCCCTCCCCCTTAGCCAGCCTGGACCCTGCTGCCATGGGGCTGGAGCCTCAAATACTCAATAGCTCTCTTCTACCTCCACCTTCCCTTTCCCCAGTTTTGTATAGGGTTTTGTTTAAGTAGCCTGTTATCTCCCTCAAGCCTGTTTCCCCCCACCTGTTAGAGAACACCTAATTGCTTAACTGATGAGTCATTAGGCCTGAATGAGCAGATAATTGGTTAATTGAGAGATCATTTGGCCACCCATTGTTTTCCTCTTTAACCCCTCCAACCTTCCGTCTCTTTCTCCGCTGCCCAGGAACGGGGTAAGGGTTCCTTGTTACAATCTCCTTTCTTTAAATTGTGATTATTACTGATGGAAATATTTTTTCACTAGCCAGTGAGTGAATGGTGAAGTTAATGTTTATTGATATTAGTAAAAATCGAACCCTGCCAAGCCTACCTATGACAGATGTAAGCATTTTAACTGTGAAAGATTATTAATGAAACGTTAGGTTCAACAGTGTGGAAAGCCATTTATTTTTTCCCTGACAAATGTATTTTCTGTTTCCTAGTATAAAGGTAGTATTTAGCATGTCCTGTTGTGAACTCCAAAATGCACATGCTACAGTTGAAGGAATTCAGACTGTCGTAACTTCGATTTCCTATCTTGGTTGAGATGTCAATTGTATATGAAGTCACAAAAACATTTTTTTGGTACATATTTGTTTATGTAAAGATACAAAGTAAAAAGACTATGTTTTCCCTTTTTGGTATTTTTTTAGTATTTTTGCTTTTTGTGTATGAAGACCTTAAAACTTACCAATATTTTTCCCTACTGTTACCGCCAAACCTATTGCTTTTTGTGTGTAGGAAAACCATTACGGCTAACTCTGCAAGCATGTGATGTAAAGGGGAAGGAAGATAAATCAGGGCCTGAAAACCTCCTTGTGGAGCCGTGGACTGGGGATGGTAAGTACATAGATGTAGTTTTAAGATGACCAGCAAGATACCTGGAAGGTGTGCACATTGGGACTCAGCTTGTCATGTTAGGTGGGTGTACTTATGACCAAGAACTATTGCCAAGCTTTGTTACTTCCACGGGACTGCACTTGCTACTTATCCAGTCTCTAGCTAAAACAAATGGGTCTCTTTCTTCCAGCAACTTGCTTTTGATGCCATCAGTTTAAAAAAGGATTTTGCAGCTTTCTCATTTTTTCCTTTCCAGATTTAATGTGAAAGATAGATTGAATGATCCTGGCAGTGTTATTTTGGCATTTAGAAGAACAGCAAAGTTGTCTGTCATTCAGTGTCTCCAGTAATGTTTGGTGGAAATTACTACCCACTAAAACTTAGTAATTGCAAGCTTTTTTTTCCATTTACAAAAGTTGTAGTCCCACAAGAGGTTGTAGAAAGATACGTTAACATGACACCGAGTTATTTGTGTTCTTGGTCACATTGTCTTTCTGCTCTGAACTGTGGATGTCAATATGTTAATGTTTTCTTTAAATTCCCAAGCAAAACATTTGGTTCACTTCCAACTTAATGAAGCGTTGTTGTAAAGCAGAATTGCTGGATTTTAATTTCCTCCTCTTATAATTTTTATTCAATTAATTTTTATGGTAATAATTCTGAAAGCTTCATCATCTTTTCAATTTTACTTTAGGTTTTCTTACTGAGACTGGAAAGACCAGAGCAAGCATCATTCTCTCTACAGGAACTGAATGTTTGTTCCAGGTGACACAAATTAGAGTAAAGGTACGGAGCTGCTTGACATTATTCAAGCAGACTTTTGTATTTATGTTTCTTAGTTGTGTAGCGTTTTAACCTGTGGCTGATGGGTAAAAAGTGTGAGTGTATTTAAGGAGTGGCATCAGTTTGGGTTTTATACTTCTGTAAGTCACAGGAAACTTGGACAAAAAGCGGCCACAGCCATGCTCTGTACAGAATTCTATCTGTTTTGTGTTCCATCTATCTGTGGTCAGGTCAGGACTGAAAAACTGCTACTGTTATGACCATAAGTGGTAGAACCTGTACTGGTCGACGCTGAGCGCTAGGCAGCAGTTAATTAACCTGATAACCTCAAGAAGTACCAGTAGTTTGGGCAGATGAGTGCCTGAGGAGGCTGGAACCCTTGATGGAGAAAATGCCATCAAAAGGCAGATGAGCGTAATCTCTTTAGTGATTTTTGCCAACAGTATCCACACAGGACAGATTGGGCTCTTCAGCTATGGCTGGCAATGAATCTAGGAATAGAGCCCGAAAAGACAGGCAGATGGAAGACCTCCTCTGCATTGGCAATTCCTGCCGCGCAGCCGGCTTCAAATGTATCAACTTCTGCCCTTCCTTTGGACCAAACCAGTGTTGCCAAGAGGGGGATACTGATGCATGGGCAAGCAACATCTCCACATCAACTTCCCAGGCTATTGCAGCCGTACTGAATGGAGAGGACGCTCCATCCTTGCTGGCAGCAAGGACACAACACAGAAGGTGACAGTTATAGATTATAAGCTTTCACTTGATTGACATAGAGAAGAGTGTCCCGGGTCACCTTCGGCGGGAGTAATCCTCACGTTCCACTGGTCAGCTACTGTCTACCATAATGCTGGGCAGCCCCTGAACAGTTAGGTGCTGACCCATCACAGTCTTTCTGCTTCGTTGGGGCAGGCCGAGAGCCAATAAGCAGATGGAAACCCTTGTACCTGGTAAAAACAAGAAACTAAGAACTTTCCGCCTTGGAAGCTAGAATGTCAGGATCACGTGGCCTGACCTGGCCTGACAGACGATGATGACCTACAGTACGCGAGCAGCATACAGAAGTCAGTCTTGATTGAGCACAAACTGTACAAACTCAACGTTGACATTGCAGCACTCCAGGAAACAAGACTTGCAGATGCTGGTTCTGTCGGAGAGATCAATTATACCTTCTTTTGGCAAGGTGAAAGCACTGAAGAAAATTGTCAGCACAGTATCAGCTTTGCTGTGAGCCACAAAGTGGTAAAGCTTATAGAAACACCCATTGGGAAGTCAGAATGCATCATCTCATTTAGACTTCAGATGACCATTGGCTTTGCGAACATCATCAACACTTATGTAGCAACATTCAACTCCAGCCCTGAGGAGAAGGATAAATGTTATGGCATTCTGCACCAAGTTGTCAAAGGAATACCACCAACTAAGCAACTGTTCCTCCTTGGAGACTTCAGTCCAAGAGTTGGCTCAGGCAACAACTCACGGCCAGAGTGCCTAGGACATTTTGGCATCAGCAAGATCAATGAAAATGGTCAACGATTTCTTGAATTCTGCACCCAAAGCTAACCGTGCATTACCAATTCATATTTTGCTTGAAAACCAACTGTGCATTACCATTTTGATGGAAAAGATTACCACAAAATGTCATGGCAACATCCATGATCAGGCCACTGGCACCAACTAGATCTTGTTATTGTTAGGAGGAAAGATCTACCTTCAGTGCAGAAGACCTGCACATTCCACAGTGCCAGTTGTGACAGTGACCACTCCCTGATCATTAGCCAAGTGAAAATTACAGCCAAGAAAAACTACATAGAGCAAAACCTAGGAGCAAGTCCAAAACCAATACCACTAATACCAGGAACCAGAGAAAGTGCCAAGAGTTTGTGAAGACTCTCAAACTCGGCATATTTGGGGAGACGCTATCAAAGAAGGCAGAGTCGATTTGAGAAGGTTTAAGAACACCAATACATGAAACAGCTAAAGCTACATTTGGGGAGAAGAGACTGTCCACTATGGACTGGCTTGAGGAAAATGCAGAACTATTACCTCTCAACATCGAGAACACAGCTTATCTGAAACGCAACAAGAAGCCAACTGAGAGCACTAAAACAAGACTTTGACAGGTGAGGTACAGAGAGCAACCAGACACTGTGCAAATCAGTACTATGCTAAGCTCTGTGATGTGATACAGAGAACCTCAGACACAGGAAGCCTAAATCGTGTAGCCTGAAGAAAGCTATCAACAAGGTTGTCCTTCTCAAGGCCCGTAGCAGTGAAGCCATTACAGATGGAAGCAAGCAGGGGTCTTGGGTTGAACGCTACTAGGAGCTATACTCACGAGAAAGAAACACCACCAGCAAATCACTGTACCAAATATCAACTCTACAGGTCATACCAGAGTTAGATGTGGAGCCCACTACAGAAGAGTTAGGCAAGGCTATTGATTCATTATCAAGTGGCAAGGCTCCTGGAAAAGATGGCATCCCAGTGGAAATTCTCAAGTGCAGAAAAGAAAGCCTACTACCATATCTTCATCAGATACTCAAATGCTGGAAAGATGGTGAGGTACCACAAGACATGCATGACACAAACTTTGTCGCTCTGTATAAAAATAGAGATTAGGACAACTGCAACCACTGTAGAGGTCTTTTGCTACTAAGTAGAGCAGGCAAAGCTTTCACAAAGGCCATCTTAGTGCACCTACAACAGCTGGCGAGTTGTCTACACCTGAATCTGCGTGGATTCAGGGATGGAAGATCAACCATAGACATGATATTTTCCCTATGGCAACTTCAAGAAAAATGCAGTGAACAAAACCAACCATTGTACATCGCCTTCGTGGATCTAACCAGCGCATTTGACACTGCCAGCAGAGCAGATCTGTTTGCAGGCCTAGAAAAGATAGGATGCCCACCAATACTGTTAAGTCTTATATGTTCCTTCCATGACAACACAAAAGCAAATATTCAGTTTGATGGGTCAACTTTGGACAGCTTCAAGATGAAAAACAGTGAAGCAAGGATGTGTTCTCACCCCTAAACTCTTTGGAATCTTCTTCTCAGTACTCTTGAACTGTGCATTTAAAGACGTGGAAAATAGAGTGTACCTTCACACATGATCTGATGGGAAACTCTTCAACCTGTCACGACTTAAGGCAAAGACTAAAATTTAAAAGGTGCTTATCAGGGAGCTCCTGTTAGAGGGATGGGCAAAATATAGCCCGCAGGTCAGATATGGCCCACCAAGCCATTCTGTCCAGCTCACGGGACCCCTAAAAAATTTAGAAAATACTTATTTGCTCCTGGCTGCCTGTCAAAGAAGACAGGAGCCGGGGCAATATGACCCAGGGGGAGCCAGCAGTAGGAGACAAGAGCCCAGCCCTGCCCACCCCCAGCCATTTCTCTGCTTCCCGCTTCTGCCCTGCTCCAGCATCATGTAACTCCTGGCTGCATGGCTGGTACGGGAGGGAGGCAGAGAGGGGAGAGAGATGGAGTGAGTGTCTGTGTGCAGGCGGTGGCAGAGTGTGTGTTTTGTAGGGTGAGTCCCACACATAACCCACCATACGCATGCACCCACACCCCCCTCACACTGCCATACATGCGGACTCCCATACCCACCCACACACCACAAACCCACACACATGCCCACATGCTTCCTTACTGCACAAATACATGCCCCCCACAATATACAAGCATAAGGCTTCATTTTAAACTATTCTGTGATCACGTCTATGTACATTACAAAAACACATGTAAACCAGGTCAAAAAAAAATTGAAATCAAATTAATGAATGTTTTAAATGTTGACTTTTTAGAATATAATTTGCAATTTTTCTGGTCCTGAGATGGCAAGAAAGGAGTACTTCTGGTGGCAAAGGTTAGGGGTTAGGAGGCGGGATTTCCAGTCCCAAGATGGCAACGGGGGGTGGCAACCCATGCAGCCCCCGACAGCTTGCCAAAACTTGGTAAGCAGCCCTGCGCCCAAAATAATTGCCCGCCCCAGTTCTATTCACTGATAATGCTGCCCTTATAGCCCACGACAGAGACCTATTGCAAGAACTCATGGATTGCCTCTCATGGACTTGCTAGACATTTACTCTCATCGCCAGCATAAGGAAAACAGTTGTGGTAGGACAGGGAGTTCCACAAGATCCATCAATCACTCTTAATGAGAACCAGCTAGAAGTAGTCCAAAATTTCAGCCACCTAGGGTCTACAGCGACCACCATCCTCTCACGGGATGAAGAACTTAATGTTCACATCAGAAAGGCTGCCATCACCTTCAGCAGACTAATTAAAAGAGCTTGGCACAATTCAAAGCTTACCATCAAGACCAAAATGCTAATGTACAAAGCTTGTGTACTCAGCACTTGCGTAAGGGGAGGAAACATGAACAACTTATGCACGTCAAGAGAAAAGGTTAAACAGCTTCCACCTGCGCTGTTTACACTGCATACTCAACATCAAATGGCAAGATAAAGTTACCAATGTAGAGGTTCTTCAAAGGACAGATTTACCAAGTGTGACAGCCCTACTCAAACACAGATGACTGTGATGGCTGGGCCATATGAGCAGATTGGAAGATGGACCTATACCCAAGGACATGCTCTACGGGGAACTATCGGAGGGAACAAGAAAAACGGGATATCCCAAGCTTTGCTACAAAGACGCACGCAAGCAAGATGTGGAGGCATTTGGAAACTGGAAACCGTGGCAAGCGATTGGAACAAGTGACATCACCATCTCCACCAGGGCATTAAAGTCCACAACAGGAATTGGCTTCAACAGCCTGAAGAGAAAAGAGTTCGCAAGAAGCAAGCGGCTCCTGAATCACCCAACCATGGCATGTATGCTTGCAACCACTACCACAGATCATGCAAATCTTGGATTGGACTATTCACTCACGTGAGACTCTGCAAACCATCTATGCCATAGGCTGCAATATCCACCGTCTCTCGCAGATGAAAGGATGCCAATCGTGTGTTGATTTTTTGTCATTCAAGCCAGTGAGGTATTTCTAACTCTTATGTACTTCCTAGCTTCTTTTTAAAAACTGTGGACTTGTTTAGAATAGGCTGTGAACTGTACGTAAAGTCACTTTTTAAGTTTGTGAATACTAAGTGCTAAGACACAGCATAACTGTTTGGCTTAGCTTTGCTTTATATTCTCTTCAACTGTGTAAGAAATTTGAAAATAGGATTATATTTAGGAATTACAAAAGTCAGTAATCTGAAGCCAGTTCAGCAGTTACCTGTACGGATATCCTTTCTAAATCCTTTCTGCAGACAGGATGATAGTTGTAATGCAACTTCACTGTTAATTAGTTCCCTAATCTTTTTGAGTTAAGGAACTAATTAACAGTCATATTTTTGAGTCACATTTCCTAGTTCAAGTAAATGAAATCAGTTATGGTTCTCTAAAATCATATTGTTTGTCTGTCCCTGCCTTTTTGTTTCTCCTCTGAAAGAGGTATTACACAAAACAGCTCACTATTGCTCATTGCTCCAGTTTTGTGCATATTACTTTACCTTTGTTTCACTTCTAGGTACGGAGAGGTGCCATTGGGGCCCAGTGTGGGCTGGTGTTTTCCTATAGTAGCTCCTCAGAAAAATTTAATGCAGAGGAACATTTTAAAAGATTTGAGAGATATGACAAGTGGAAGCTACAAGAATTCAGGCAGTTTTTAAAAAACAGGTAAAGATGCAATGAATAACTTAAAATATTAATATACAAACCTCTACTATCTTATGCCACGTAGTGAGAGAGAGGCAGCCTTTAATTTTGCTATTGTTAGGCATAAAGTAGTGTGTCATGAAGTCACTAAGCTCTGTACAGCTGAAGGTCTGCATTTCAGCTTTGAAAATAATGCCTCATTTAATAAGCGGTTCTATTTGATTAACAATTTTACTTGACATTGTGAGGCAAGATTTTTATTGTGCAAGCTGATTCCTAATAGCTTTCTCAATCCCTCTTTCTGCAAGCATTCTATAAAGGGTGCTGTAAAATAACTGAATTGACTTTTAAAAACATCTCTAAGACTTGCACATGCACCATGTTTGCATGTCTGTCCATCTGCTATATTCTCCTAGCATGTGAAAACAGTTGGATAATGTCGCAGCTGTACTGCAATCCTCAAATTTTAACACAAAATTGTAACAAAAAATTGATATGCTTTTATCTGCAGAAGCACTTCTTCATGTGATGAGTTGGGAGAAGATGATCCTGTTGGCTGGTTTGAGGCAGAAGAAGAATGGGATGAAGTGGATGTCAAAATGCAACAATGCAGAGTTTCCCAAGTAAGAAACAATGAAAATGGACTGACTCAGGCATGACTGTGCAGTCTTGCCTCTTTTTTGAAATACCAGTTAAATAAACAACAGCTTTTTTTGATTAAGGAGGAACCTAATTAAGATTCCAAAGGAGAGGAACAAAGAAACATGAGAGATCTAGAGAACAGGGTATGGAAAAAGGTTGGAAAAACTGGGATTATTTGGTCCGGAGAAAAGATGACTCAGGCGGACATTTGTTAATGACCTTCGGGGACCAAAACAGTTGTTATGAAGAGGACCATATAGGGACAAGAAGTAGTGGGCTTAAAGTGCAACAGGAGACAGTTAGGTTGGTGTTAGAAAGAACCAGCTAGAGAGGTTGTGGAATCTCCATCGTTGGAAATTTGTAAGTACAGGTTAGATAAATATTGGTACGGGGTCGCTTAGACCAGGATGCTGCTTCCAGGAACAGAGGGTAGGAATAGATAACTCTGAGGTCCCATCCAACCCTGTTTTTCTATAAGAGTAAAAAAAAACAAGAGTAAAAATCAGTTACAAAATGAGTTAAATTGATAGTTAAATCATTGTGCAGATGCACATGGTAGTCACTGAACCGTAGTGTGTCCCTCATGTAGTATCTTCATAATTCCTGCCTTCCTAGAAATGAGAATGTAATCCAGGAAGGTAAGGTTTGCTTGAATAACATTACAGTTTTATACTCAAATAAGTGATAGTGCTACTAACTGAGGCTGCCACTAAATGTCAAAACCCTTTGTTATATAGTTAATAACTGTACCGGTGGTTTGTAATGCTAATATAATAAAAGATCAGATGAACATTAGCCTTTAAGAATAAAGTAATGTTGTATGAGCAGACTAAAAATAGGAAGATCCTTATATCTTGAGTATATTATATTTTTAAACTGGGATATACACTGACTGACGTTTTCAAAATGACTGATTTTTGTGTTTTTTTTTGTCTCTGTCCAGTATTTAATGGTGAAGTTCTTGTGCACGAGACAAGATACAGCAGAGCGGCTTGGAGTTCAAGGCCTGAACGTTCTTGGGTATCTTCGAGCTGCAGGAGGGGAGCCCAGCAGAAGCATGAACTGTCTGAAATGCAAAAAACCCAAAAACGATGCCATTTGTGGAACAGCTCTTCTCTTGAAGACGCTTTATTTCATCCAACAACTTGCCCAGGACCTGGTATGTTTCCCTCACTGTTGGTCAACTGCTTTAAAGCACACGGTCACCTTGTTGCTGCAAGCCTACTTTTTGATTCACAAAGGACAGGCTAAAAACACAACTAAAATAATATGGTGCTTAAGGAAATGAGTAAAGTGCATGGTAATAAAGTCATGAAACTCAGTGCATTTGGAAAGCACAAATTTGTATACAGTGCTCGGGTAAGCCAGGAATATGACTAGAGACCTACCTATATGGTTGTGAGACAAAGGGATTTTTGCAGGCTGCTCACAGTACACAGACCCGATTTTGCACTCTGCACCAAGCCCTGCCCCACCACAGATTGACTGAGGGGCTCCAGCAGCCCTGCTACTTGCTGCTGATTGGCCAAAAGGCAAAAACCACGACATAATTAAATAGCAAAGTCCATGGAATTATCAAATAAATTACTGCGTTATTATAAATCTAAGTATTGCCTTCAAATCTATATTGAAATCTATTATAAATATAAATGTATCATAACATGAATTGTAAATAATATCATTATTTATTATTAACATTCTACAAAAAGTTTAGTAATGCTAAATAATGCTTAACCTCTAAAAAGAAACAATTTGTGTTAGTTGTTAAACACTAGTATTCAGCATTCACCAGGAGTTGCAGCTGACATCCTCTGTCTCTGAGGACTGAGATTACACGTTGCGTGTCCACTTAATTGGTTGGAATGGTAAGGCAGCATTTTGCCAAGTTGTAGAGATATGGAAACTCATCAGAAACAGACTCCCAAAACACAGTCACAGGCACCTGACACTCTTCGGCAAAGTTTGTGTAAGCAGCACGTTCCTTGTCACGCTCTTTCTGCCATCCAGAGATTGATTTCAGTAGCTGAGGGTCATAACTCAGAAAAGGCACCTGATTGGGGTAGAAAATGCTAACAACACTAGAAAAGGAGGCACTCGGTTGTTTAAACTGTGATGGTAGTGAGCGATTGTATTCATAGTACTGATTCAACTTCACAGCTGTTGCCTGGAACGGTTCTTGTCTCTGCTGATTTTCATGTTAACAGTTTGAAAGTTGTTGTGATGCCATGTCTTCAGTCCAACCTATCAAATTCATTAGCCTGTTGCGTGCTTAGTGGAATAAAGCCTAATGACTTTCAAACCACATGAGAAACTCAGTGGACTAGATTGCATTTTCAGCCACAAACTTAACATGATCCTCAGGGCCACCCTGTCTTAAGAGACTACATGAGAGCATGCACTGTGTGCCAGATTCAATTTCAAGCTCCTCATACACAAATTGCTGGTTGTATTTCATATTCTTTCTTCTCAAACTGTGTTAAACCAGAAAATCTATCTTGTAAGCACTGGCTGTGGTGGAAGTGACGCTGTTACATCTAGATCCTTGCTTTATTTGGTGATGGACTCCTTGTATTGAAGCTTATGGCCTGGACAATGTTTGAATCCATGTCTTCCTTTAAAAGAGAAAGTGTCTTCCTTAAAAAGAGGAAACCAGGCTATCCACATCAGGAAAACGTGTGCATCAGATGTCACTAAGTGAAGAAATTACGTGTGCATTGCAAGTGACATAATTTGCATTGGGCATCATTTCATGGAGCACATGCGCTAAAGCTTTGCATACATTGCAGGGTCAAAGAAGTGCTGAAATCTTGTTAAATTCTAATCCATAGTTTACCACTTGTAGAAAAATTAAGAAGCAAGGTGATCTGCTTGTTTTTCAAACAGAGCCAGATCGTGGTCTGTCCTGCTCCCAGGTACAAATAAAATGTGCAGGTCGGGTATCATGGGCATCTATTGCTTCATCTGCTACAATCAAGATTGATTCATATTCTGCCAGTGCAGACTTTGTAGCCTGAACTTGCAAAGCATTACTCCTGGGAAGTAATTGGGACGAAGTTTGTTCACATGTGGGAAGCTGCTAGCATTTGTCATGTGTTTGTTCAAGTAGTCCCTTAATTTAAGGTTATGAATTTTCTCCAGGGGAATGTTGGCAGCCATGAATGCCTCCAATAGTGTGAATGTAGCCTCTCTTCTTGTCAGACAGCTTTCGGTGGTTCTTTTAAGGAATGAGGACATAGTTGCTTGTGTCTTGCTCTGACCTTTAGCCTCTGCAACAGCCTTTCACTTCATATGCAGTTTGGACTGTAAGTGCTGAACAATGCTGTTTTTCCTCAATACCTCCAGTGTCACGTGGCACAACGAACAAAACAATTTACCATCATCTGCATGCAAGGTTCCTACAGGGAACTGCCTTACGTGATCCTGAGCTGAAACATATTTAGCTTTCTTAGATTTCTTTTCACTCATCTTCAGACTGCAGCATTACTGCAATGTTGCATCTGGCTTCTTAAAAGATGATACTGAAACATTTTCACTTTCCTGACTGGTGCCTTCACTGAGTCTAGATCGCTAGCACAGCCTCTCAGTAGCACTCAAACCACAGGCTCTTTGGCTGCAGGGATTGCCATACTTGCTTTGTATTCTGATACGCTTTTATTTTTTTTCGGGCAATTCTGTGCAAAATCACAGGAAACGCCATCTTTTGCGGTGATCGTGGAAACTGTTGTTTTTCAGTTTCTGCGAAAATCACAAAACCGCATTTAAGTAGGTCCCTAAATATGACCTCTTTAAGACAACCAGAACAGAAAAGGTCATCCAGGAACAGATAAAGAGTTGCAGTTGCGCCCCCTTTGGTTCCTACTCCATCCAAATTTTAAAATCAACTGCCTGGAAGGAGTAGTGGCATTTCTATTCAGGTAGTGCATTGAGAGTCAATTGATTTGCTGGCTCCTTACTTTCTCCCTGATTACTGCTAATCTCTCTCCACTCCACAGGTGTTAAGTAGCTTCTAGTCTTTTTAATGGTCCTTTTATTTGTTTCACTATTCAAACTATCCTTTCTTCTGCAATTTTGCTGTCTGTTAGCCATTCCTGGTAGAATGACTGGCAGTGGAGTGTTGGAAGCACTGCGGTGATGCTCAAGAAGGCTAGATTTTGTATGCCACCGAATAAGAGATGTAAATTTAACTATAATGACTACAGAACTAATGATATGCTATCCTTTGGCTATTTTTTGCCTAGTTTGTTGAGTTTGTTTAACGTTCTTTATACTCTAACAAATTAGTGCACATTCTAATCATTATCTTTGTTTTTTGCTTTGATCTTAAAGTGAATAATATTGTCTTAGCCCCCTACCATATTGGTCAAAGCTTCTAGTTTCTCTTTAACTGCCAAAAAAATGTGTTGTTATGTGTGGTGATGTACCACGCCATCTGTACCTCACTCTTCAAAATCCCAGATCTGCCCATGAGGCTATCTACACCGGATGGTAAGGTGGTGGTGGGTGGCACAAGTACACCATATTACTATTCTGTTACCTCTTAATGTAGTTGTGTTATTTGAAGCAACTGGTGGGATTGGAACCAGCTGCACAGTCTAAAAACCCCGCTTTTGGGGGTAGTTATATTTGTTTCTCTAATGGAAGTAAAGGTTTAGGGGGACAAAACAAGATAAGGTACAACTGACCTGTGCTAATGGCTCTCTTTTCTCTTGCGGCTGATATTTCAAATGCAAGCGAATGGTTCTTTAATGTTGCATGTATTTACACATTTTAATGAGTTTTTGTAAATATGCTTTTTGTTGAATGAACTCTTAATCCCGTATTTTCTTTGCATTGTAGGTTCAACAGAAAGAGAGTGGATTAAAGTACAGATCATGCTTGGATTTCACAGGACTTGACTTGCAGCTCTTTTGGAATTTTTACAATAAACTACATCAAAAGTAAGTCTGCTTTCATCATATAATTACATACTAATATGTTGTCATGAATAATAATATTAATTTAATTAAAATAGTGACACTTTCCTACCATTTCAGCTGATGTTGCTGTTATTTTTCCCATTTCTCTGTTTTATCTGGTGGTTTAGTAGTAGTATGTAGATGCTTGTATAATTTACAGGTTACTGATGAGCAAGTATAAAGCTTGTTCAACTCGTGTTACTAATTGTCCTCCTTTGAGGTCCTGACTGTGCTTTTTCTTTACTTGGAGGACCTTACCTACTAGAGCAGACACAGTAATTACTTCTAACATAGCAGTATCTGTTGCATGGTGGGAATTAGTTTTTATCATAACTTTCACTTCTGCTTGTTTTTGTTTTCGTTGTAGCCCCAGGGAAGAATGCATCTACGCTCAGACTCTGCTACTGCAGCTTCTGCAGAGTTGTTTCTCTGTACTTACTGAAGACAATAAAAATATTACATCTCAAGGAGCTTCTCACAATGAAACATCTGGCCACAAAGAAGCTTCACAGGAGCTGTATAGGCATCTGTGTAAAGGTAGATTTAGACCAAACTGTCACTTACTAACTACTATGAATGTTTTGCTTTTAAGGGGTGTTACAGTGGAGTGAATATGGAAAGACAATTTCCAAAAAAGCAAGCTTTCTGGAGGTCAGATTATTGCAGTTTCAGTTGAATGGGTTTAACCTTACTTTCCTTGACACTGGGATGACGTGATTTTGCAAATGTGCTGATATATAGCCTGAAAGTGACTGTGGTGGCAAAGCATTTCACTGAACCTGCATTCACTTGAATCAGCAAAAAAATGGATCCTTTAACTTCAGTACTGGAATGTTCAATTTTATACTAAGAATTTCTAATAAATGCATCATTATAACCAAAAGAGCTAGAAAATACAAGGGAAATTCTGGCCTTTTTGAGGTTATTGTGAGTTAATATAATTGATTTCCTTGGAGTCAGGATTTTAGCATCTTTAAGGGCCTAGCAAATGTTGTATAAAATTCTGAAAGATGAGTGATGACTGACTTTACGTTCAGTGTGATACATATTGAAAGTTTTCTGTGGTTGGACACTTGATATTTTGATCTTAAAAGCAAACAATTTGATGCGTTTTCCTGACGTGATCTTTCTTGCTAGAAATCACTTTTGCATACTGTGGGAAGTGGGTTTTTTTATGGGCAGTGTTTTGCTTTGCAAAATATATAATTTCTGATCGCTATCACTGCAAAAATGAAAAAAGTGCATGAAATTAATTGAATTGTACACTGAATATTTACCTGATTATTCCATTCACATTATGAAACTTTGTTTCCTTTTTTCATGAGCAGTAGTGGACATGAGCAGTAGCAACTCTGTACCAATGAAAATGTTAAAGCAGGAAGTTCAGAACACATTACTCAAAGGAGCAGCAATCTTTTTCCCAGATAGACAAACCAGACGGGACCAGCTCTTCACCATGATGGTAAGTCATGCAAGGAGAAGAGTGCCTGCTTTGTTTTGGTAGGATTACTTTCTGAAGTTTCTTTTGCTTACACAGATAAGAAAATAGGTCTCTGTGCTTGTTTATACACACCATGCAGGGGTTTGTTTTAAGTAAAAAAAAAACGAAACAAAACCTACATCCACTTATTTTTTTCCTCTTTCTAAATCACTTTTCTTTTCTCCGTTGCCAGCTTATTCAAAATAGGAGCTTGTCTTTTTAACAAAAAAAGATGTAGTTGGAGTGTAGATGCTGTCATGAAACAGTGGTGGTGGTTCTTACATGTTGAGATGTGATTATAGAAAGATGAAAAAAATGGCATGCCACTGTTTTATATCAACTGTGTTTTTAATGATTCTGGATTAGTTCTACTCAGCTTAGAAATTTAATCCTTGTACACAGTGATCTTAGTTTTACACATAAGGAAACAGAGGCAAAGGAGGAAGTGATTTTTACCAGAAGTCCAGTGTCCAGGTATGGGAACTTCTGAGCACTTTTAAAGAATGTTGTTAAAAGTTTTCCCTAGACTTGTCATACTTTTTCTCTTAATGTAACCTGTAGTAATATTGAAAGTGAAATAGTATTTTGCCATTTTTAACTATTGCATATAGGTCTATGTGAGGGATTCTTTGTGGATTAAAGGGAGTACTGGATATATTTGTCTAAAACTAAAAATATAAAACCTAGGGAAAACAACAGACATTTACAAAATAGATAAATTAGTAGATTCAAAAAGTCATTTTAAGTGGTATTTTTAAAATAAAGAAGGTTTGTTCAGTGGTTGAGAACTGAAGTATCCTGTTTTTTGTGGACTGAATTTTTACAACCATTGAAAATCATTCAGGAAAATGTTCTTTTTATACTGTAAAGGCTGACTGAACTTGTATTGTATTCGTACAGGTACTGTTCCCTCTCTCAGCAAAAGCGTTGTTTTTTTTTCCCCTGGCAATCATCGTTTTTGTATGTAGGACTTGTATTTTTTTCTGTTGCAAAAAGCTTGTTTTAAAAATACATTTTTTTTCATGTCCTAGAAAAATATTACAGAACATGAACACAAACAATCTGTACAACTTACCTTCAGATCCCTGTGTACCTATTTCAGGTAAGGTGCTTTAATACTGACATAACTTTGATAGTTTATCAAATTGACCTTTTAAAAATAATTCCACATTCCTAGGGGAAGAAGACTGGCCAGTTTTGGGGGTTTTTTTAGATAGGATTGTAAAATACCCTGACGTGCTGACCAAAGACGGCTGTAATTCTTTCTAAACTGCTTTCCTTACAAACAATGGTTATTTATTTAATTGGTTCTGAAGGCACTTCAAAATTATGCATCTTTAAAGTCCTATTTAATTTTTGCAGTGATAGTGATCAGAAATTATATCTACATATTGTCACTGCAGCTTGGCAGCTGTACTTTAGACACCTGTTATTAGTTGTTCCTCGTTAAGAAAGTCTCTCTTGCAGTGACCAGGATCCAGCCGGACTTTTATTATTACCAGACAAGGGAAGTTTTGCAGACTTTGATATCAACCAGGTGCTGTCAGTCATGGATATTCTTCTGTTGGTAGCAGCAAGAGAGGTAGCTGTCCTTTCAGATCTTCTGCTTTTACTTCTTTTCTGCACACTCTTCTGTAGTATTTGCTGGTCTTAAGGTATATTGCGCACTAAGGGGCTAGAGTCAGTAGTTAATGGGACTGTTTACACAAGTGAAGTTATTCATGTGTCTCTGTAGAATAAGGACCCCACCTAATTTAAATATCTTATTTCAAGTAGAAACAATACTTAGTAAAGAGAACCCAGGTGGTGTACAGAATACGATTCCTTGGGGGATTTTTCCATCTGGACCAGTAGTAGTTGTTATCAAGCCATGGGAAAACTAAACTCTTCAATCCAGATTGAAAGGAGGGAGCTAATCATGATACTGTATGCTTAAGGAGTAAAAGGTTTCTCCATACATGAAAATGATGAGCTTATATAACAGTGTGCAAAAAAGCTGAGAGTCACAAATGCAAATCTGACTACTTAAAGACCTGCTTGTAATTCATTTTAATGAGAATTGTTAAAAACATTCCAAACATCACTTTTTTTTATGAAGTTCTTTTGGCCGTCAGGAATTCACACTCCCCTTGTCGCTCACTTTTCATGCGTCTTTCTGGAGGAAGAATCCATTTCCCTGGTTCATTGCCTTGTAATGTTGTTATGTTCTATCCCTTGAGGTACTTTTGTTGTATGTTTATCTTCCAGTGTGAAATGATGATGTTGGATATTGCCCAGCAGGAGAGTGGCACAGTGCTGTCTTCTTTATTCTGGTCAGTTCAAGGTAGCCTTCTTTCATGGTGTTACCTACAACTGAAGGGCAGTGATAAAGCATTGAAGAACCTTGCCGTAGAAATCCTTAGTAAATGTAAGTGACTTCCTTATGGAATAACACAGGACTGTAAAATGTAATCTTCACAAGCCAATTAATATCATTTAACCATGGCTAGGAAAAAAATATTAAGCATGGAAGTTGGACCATTTCTAAATGCAGTAGATAAATACATGGAATGTTTTAAAACGTGTGTTGTATTTTGGTAGCATTTTTGTATATGATTTTTTTACTTACATGCTTGATTTAATGGGTGAAACTTGTTCAGAATTCAGATTACATTCCTTTTGTCTGACAGTGTTCTAGGAAGACGATAGTTACTGTGAGAGCTATTTTATCCCAAGGTTACTGACTTCATTACTGACTTCTCAAATGTATTGTGCTTCTGATGTTAGTGACAATGTCAGAATATATTTCTGAGTGGTTAACTTTTCTGAATGTCAGTTTCTCTGGCAATGACTATTCCTTATTGTGCATAATGCCAGAGTCAGTAGAGGTGCTCAAAAAAAGCAGATTCCAGACATTAAATCTGTAACCGCTGGACAACCTTGGGAGGGGTCAGAGGAGGGCCACTTGTACGGTTAAGGGCCTGCAGGCAAAACAGTATGAGGAGAGATTGAGGGCCCTGGATCTCTTCAGCCTCCACAAGAGAAGGCTGAGAGGTGATCTTGTGGCCGCCTACAAATTCATCAGGGGGAGAAACCAAGGAATTGGAGATGCTCTGTTTACCAGGGCACCCCTTGGAGGAACAATGGCCACAAAGTGACGGAGAGCAGATTTAGATTAGACGTCAGGAAAAACTGCCTTATGGCAAGGGTTGCCAAAATCTCGAATGGGCTTCCAAGGGAGGTGGTGCTCTCCTCTACCTTGGGGGTCTTTAAGAGAAGGCTAAACATGCACCTGGCTGGGGTTATCTGACCCCGGCACTCTTTCGTGCCCAGGGCAGGGAGTCAGACTCGATGATCTGCTAAGTTCCCTTCTGACCCAAACAAACATCTATGAACTTGTCTAATTTCCTGTTACAGAATATATTTATCTTTTCTTTTTAGATGTGGGGAAGTTCCTGTCAAATATCAGAACAATTTTAGAGTCACTTTTATCTCAGTACAGTGGCAAAAGCATAGTGGAAAAATTAAGTGACTCTGTCTTTGCAATGGCAACCCGTCAGCTGGTAAGTAAATGGGATTTTGTATTCTTCTTCTTTAGCATGAATGCACATATCAATTTATGAAGACTTCAACTACATGTTTTGTTACCCAGGTGATCTTCTTGTTGGACTTCTGTGCTTTAGACATTCCACACTGTAACCTATTACAACTCTTCAGCACCCTGACAGAGCCCCTGAAGAACCTTTGCAGCGAACCAGATAAGGTAGTGTCAGAGACGGGCAGGTGCTTTAAACCTCTGGTTCGCTATAAACTTTTGAATTCTGTCTCTCTCTTCCACCCTTAGTGTGTGTGTTCCTTTTTCTTTGGAATATTCTCAAAGTACTTTTTAGGCATGTTTATAGGAGGAAAAGTAGCACCTACAAGTAGACAAACAGATTACGTAGGAACGTGGTACTGGAAAGGAGCTCCTGGGCCATCAAGTCCCAGTCCCTTGCATTTACAGGTAGTCATTTCCCAAGGAAATCTTCTAAGTTACTGCTTCAAACTCTCATCCTGTCTTGTTAAAGACACAAGCCTGTGCATCTAGAATCTGTAACAAATCCTATCCTCATAGGTATGAAGGTACCGTGTGAGGCACTGAGTATCCTGAAACATGCACTCATTTATAGTTATACACTGCCTTAGATCAGTAAGTTGTCAGCAACTTGCATGGTTAAATCAGCTGCTCTTTTTGCAAGCTGTGATTCTCCATCAACATTTCTAATGGTCACAGCTCATTGCTGTAATGACAAGGAAGTGAAGGGAAAGGTAACTTCTCTGAGGTTTTAGCTTTAAATTATCAGAATATCCTGTGCCAATACACTTGGGAGTCTCCTTGTTCATTCCCTCCCCCCAGCACCCTCCTACCCCACCCTTGGCTACATGAGAGAAAATGAAATATGTGAACAGTAGGAGTGCACGAAGCTTCGGTAGCCAATTCGATTCGGAGAAGATTCGGCCCAATTCGGGAACCGAGGCTCCAAATCCGCATCAAGTAAGGATACCAAGTAAAAGCTCCAAATCAATTCAGAGATTTGGCCAAAGACTAAACAGGCAGCTGACAGCTGCATCCAACTGGTAAATCTGTTGCGACTGGGGAAGGTGGGGAGGGAGGAATTGGGCCTGGGGCTAGGATAAGCTGTCCAGCTGGGGCAGGGGGCGAGAGACGTGGGTGCTGGGAGCGGGGGCTCTGCCCTGCTGCTGCTTGCCCATCCGGGGCGGGAGGCAGGTGTGGCCCGCTTCAGGTGGAAGGGGGAAAGTGGCAGCAGGGCAGAGACCCCGCTCCCGCGTGCAACATGGCTTGGCAGGGCTCCGCACGCTACCTGAGAGCTGAGGCGGCTCCACCTGTCAGCCGGAGCCCGCCAGCGCTCAGTCTCAGCAGCCCCATCTCTCAGACAGCGCACAGCACCCTGCTGAGCCACGCTGCATCCATGCCCTGGGGCAGCTGCCACGCATATGCCAAGTTGAGGGGGGCAATCCCTGCTGCCTCCCACTGTCCTGCACTGCAGGGCTCTGTCATGTGCCCAGAGGCCCCAAATGCTGCTGCTCCAGCCAGTGAGTACAAGCCTTTATTTATTTATTTATTTATTTATTAAAGCTTCACAATCACCAGCTACAGCAGCAGTGACTGGGGCCTCGGGGTGCTCATGGCAGAGGCCCCCACGCAGTGAGGGGCAGTGGGGATCACCTCCCTTCCCCCCCACCTGGCGCTCACATGGCAGCTGTTGCATCATGCCGCTGGAGCACAGCTTGGCAGCGTGCCACACGCTGCCTAGGAGCTGGGGCAGCTCCATGTGTCAGCCAGAGCCTGGCACCGCTCGGCCCCAGCGGGCCCAGCTGCCAGGCAGCACATGGTGGCCTGTCAAGCCGCGCTGCACCTGTGTCATGGGGCAGCTGCCATGAGGGTGCCAAGTGGCGGGGGGGAGATCCTCACTGCCCCCCACTGCCTTGTGTTGCATGAGGGGGCTCTGCCATGAGCATTCAGAGGCCCCGATCACCGCTCCAGACAGTCAGTGTGAGGCTTTTATTTATTTATTTATTTTCAAGTGCCGGGACTAATCTGGGGCCGGGCGGAGGATGGGGCAGGGCAGCCATGGGGGCTTCTCCTGCCTGGGGAGAGGCAGGCACAGCTGTAGGAGCCGCCTGGCCGTCCCTGCCTCTCCCTGGCCAATCCAAATGGCTGAATCTCTCCAAATCGGCGCCAAATCTTCCGAAGCTGGTTCACCTGAATCGATTCAGGACAGTGATCTGAATCAAATCACTATCCTCCAAAATGACCAAATCCGAATCGAATACTTCCCTATTCGCACAGGCCTAGTGAACAGTGGAACAGAAATTCAAGAGCAAATTTTAGGAGAGGTCCCTCATGATTGGAAAAGGGCAAACATAGTGCCCGTATTTGAGAAAGGGGAATCCAGGGAACAACAGACCAGCCTCACCTCAGTCCCCAGAAAAATCATGGAGCAGGTCCTCAAAGAGTCCATTTCTAAGTACTTTGAAGAGAAGGTGGTGATTAGGAACAGTCAGTGTGGATTCACCAGGGGAACCTGACTAACCTGATTACCTTCTATGATAAGATAACTGGCTCAGTGGTGGCAGATAACAGAGCAAGGAGCAACGGTCTCAAGTTGCAGCAGAGGAAGTGTAGGTAAGGTATTGGGGAGAATTTTTCAGTAGAAGGATAGTAAAACACTGGAACAGGTTACCCAGAGAGGTTGTGGACTCTCTGTTCTTGGAGGTTTTTAAGATCTAGCTAGACAAAGCCTTGGCTGGGATTATCTAGTTGGGGCTGGTCCTGCTTTGAGCAGGGGGTTGGACTAGATGACCTTCTGAGGTCCTTTCCAGCTCTTATTTTCTATGAGTACAGCAGAGGTGTCGGAGATACTGGCCTGCAGTGCTGCCTGTGGGTCTTGTACTAGCTCCATGTGCAACATGAAACATGAGCTAGCCATAGCCTTGTACGCTGTACATGGCACATGGAACCAGTCTGACATGCACCACACACCACACGGGGCTGTTTGGGGCACATGCTATGTGCAGTGCCCGTGCCAGACTGGCCCTGCAGATTGCATCTGGGGGCGGTCTGGATCAGGTCCAAGTGACATGCAGGGCTGGTCCAGGGTATGTAGTGCACATGGGACTAGTCTGTGGGCTCGATGTGGCCCTGGGCCCTTCATCTCAACAAAGCTGAGCTCTTCATACGTTCTTTGCATCTGTATTCCTAGACACAAACCAAGACAAATCGCCCAATTGGATCATAGATAGAAGATGCAGGAGGGACACCAGCCCACCAGCTGTTAGCACAGAATTAGTGAAGGAGCACTTGGAGGAGCTGGATGTGTTCAAATCAGCAGGCCCAGATGAACTTCATCCAAGGGTACTGATGGATTTGGCCAGTGTCATAGCAGAGCCAATGGCACAGCTGTTCGAGCACTAATTGTGCTCTGGTCAGGTCCCAGAGGACTGGAAAAGGGTCAGTGTGGTCCCTGTTTTCAAGAAGGGGAGGAGGGAGGAACTGGGAAACTATAGGCCAGTTAGTTTCACCTCTATCCTTGGGAAAACTCTGGAAAAAATCAGTAAGGATCACATTTGTGGGAGCCCAGCAGGGGAAATAATGCTGAAAGGAAATCAACATGGATTCACTGCAGGTAGATCCTGCCTGACTAACCTTGTATCTTTTTAGGACCGGGTCACAAAATGCTTAGATGCAGGAGTCGAGGTAGATGTCATCTACCTAGACTTTAAGCAGGCCTTCAATACAGTATCTCATTCAGTTCTTGTAAATAAACTGACAGGCTGTGATGTAGATGATTACATGGTCAGGTGGGTGGCAAATGGACTTGGGGGTTGCAGCCAGAGAGTGGTGGTGGACGGGTCGGTATCAACCTGGAAAGATGCAGGCAGCGGAGTCCCGCAAAGCTCGGTCCCTGGCCCAGTGCTATTCAATGTTTTCATCAGTGACTTGGATGAGGGCATGGAGTTTTCAGAGCCAAGTTTTCAGATGATACCAAATTACGGGGCAAAATTAACACACCAGAGGGCAGAGAACGGATCCAGGCGGATCTGGACAGGTTGGAAAAATGGGCAGAACAAAATAGGATGTAGTTCAACAAAGACAAGTGCAAAGTGCTGCACCTGGGCAAAAAGAACCACCAACACACTTACAGGCTGGAGGATGACCTCAGCAGCATAGCAGTGGAAAGGGATCTTGGAGTTGTGCTTGACTCCAAGATGAACATGAGTCGTCGATGTGACGAAGTGATCAACAAGCTCATGGCACTTTATCATGCATTAACAGATGCATGACGAATAGGTCTAGGGAGGTGATGTTTCATTGCTTCCCTTCTATGCAGCACCAGTCAGACCACAGTTGGAGTACTGTGTCCAGTTTTGGGCACCACTCTTCAAGAGGGATGTTGGGGATCTGGAGAGGGTTCAGAGGAGGCCACTCGTATGGTCAGAGGCCTGCACGCAAGGCCCTATGAGGGACCTAGATCTCTTCAGTCTTCGCAAGAGAAGGCTGAGAGGTGATCTTGTGGCTGCCTGTAAATTCATCAGGGGAAGGCAGCATGGGTATAGGAGATGCTCCATTTATTAGGGCACCCCCTGGAGTAACTGGGAACAACGGCCACATATTGATGGAGAGCAGATTTAGGTTGCACATTAGAAAGAACTTCTTCACAGTCAGAGTTGCCAGAATCTGGAATGAGCTTCCAAGGGAGGTGGTGCTCTCCCCTACCCCGGGGGTCTTCAAGAGGAGACTGGACAAGCACCTAGCTGGGGCCATCTGACCCCAGTGCTCTTTCCTGCCCAGGGCAGTGGGTTAGACTCACTGAAGTCCCTTCCAACCCTAACATCTATGAATCTGGCTTGCAGGGCTGAATGAGTTTGCTGCTAAATCGAGGGATAAGTGCTTACAGTATGTCTAAGACTCAATTGTAAAATAATCTAGTGATGAAATTTTTATAATACATTACATTTGTATCCTGTAAACTGAAAGGTGATGTTTGTGTTTGATTGTGCAGATGGACATGGAAAGCTGGCAGCAAGAACAACCTGTGGCACTGCGAACATGGACAATGGAATCTCCTCACAACTATGAAAATAATTGTCATGTGGTCTCAGTCTTCCTTTGTCATGGAGCAACTTACTTTGAGGTGGAGTTCGATGAAAAATGTGAAACAGAAAGGAGGTAACTTAACTTTGTACCACTTTGAATTCCAAAATCTATTTGCAAATGGGAAAATCATGTCCCCAGTGTCTTGTTTTAACTTCTCCCTCAACCTGCTTACCCTATCCTGTACCCTTCTTTGCCGTACTGCTTAAAGAGACTTGACAGAGGTGAGGTCCTAGGCAGAGAGTACAGACATATTCTGTCCGTGGGCCCTGAGTGTCCTGGCTCTGCTTCCATGGACATTGCTTGCTCTTGTATTTCTGCTGTGAGCACCCATTGCATGCCTACTGCACTTTGACATTACCCCACTTGGACATAGCTGTTTCAAAGTTTATTCCTGTTGTAACTTGCCAGAGTATTGTTTCCATAGGGCATGTAGCTGAGAAATGTTTAGTATCCAAAACTCAGTATTGAGGATCAGGAAGTTCTGCTGCTGCAGTGTCTGTATGTGTTCTGGAGATGTTGTATGAAAGCATGAAATGTTTATGCAGTCCTCTAAAACAATAAATATGGCTCGAAAAAGAATGCTGCTGCGCTGCATTTGGGACTTGATAGAGGGGAAGGTGAGGCAGGAAATGGGACATTTTCAAAGTAAACTCCCTCAAAGTGTTTAAAAATTAAAATGTGAAAGTAATGAGTTGCAATTTCCACAGGTATGATTATCTGGAATTTACTGATGCGAGAGGTGCAAAAACTCGTTATGACACAAAGGTTGGGACTGAGAAGTGGCCCAAGGTGAGTGAGTTTTAAAATACTGTACAATGCATATATGGCTTAAGAGACCCTTCCTAATTCCTACCATCTAATTAACCCACAGCAAGCCAACAAAAAAGAAATTCACATTTGCTGCAGGTAACCTGACCCCCTTCACCCAGTAATGTAAGCTAAATCTTAACCAACTTCATTTAGTACTTCTCTGTAACCTATCAGAATCTTTATCGTAGAATATGGCACTTTCTGTGCATGACATGTTTTTTATCTTCAAAAGTTTTAGTTGCAAGCTGAAACTTCCAATTCAGTTTTTTAACAGAAAGTTTCAACCTTTAATTGCTGTGGGCTTTTCAGTCAGGTTAGCGGGCAACTTTAACCTATCCTGAGAGAGCATGAGCATATTGAAACACAGTTGCTGAAGGAAATCTGTAACCCTGAAACTTCTTATCATGTACATTTGGCAAAATTACTGTTTTGTTGCTCTGTAGAAAGTGACCTTTAAGGCTGGCCCACGGCTGCAGTTTGTCTTTCGCTCCGACACCAGTAATAATGAGTGGGGCTACAAGTTCTCTGTCACTGCTTATGGCTTGCCAGATGTCGCAGTTTCGTGGGGCTTGGATTTACAGCTTCTTGTATCCAGGTTGATGGGGCGCTTGGCTTCTCGGAGTATGGCACTGAAATCCCTCTGGGGTAAGTGGAAATGGTTGCTCTAGCAGTTTTGCCATGATATATTCTCGTGCATTATCTCAAAAGTTTTGACTCCCATACGTGAATATAGGTTATCTCCTGTCCCTCTCAGATTTGGAAGTAGAGGTTTGGTAGGTTGTTAGTTATAGCCCATCAACTGTAATTTGTTATACTCTGATGATTTTTAACTAGCATATATGTAACAAGTTTGTCCTGTACAGCTGCTCGTTGGAAGCATTACAGAAATCATTGCCGCTATTGGCACTCCTGCCAGTTTCAAGAGCCCTGAGGTAGATGGACTTGGAGACTGAGCTACTCTTAACACTAATGTCTGTGGTGACTCCATGAATTCACTTGCGCTACTCACATAAATACACTCAAGCTTCTTCAGGATTTGGGCCTTTGAAGATAAGCAGCATGTAGTAGTTCAGGGAGGGGGATACAATCATATGTACGTAGGCGTGCTGGTTTCTTGGTTAAGATTTCCAAAAATAAGAGCCTGATATTATATTCCTAAATCTATATTTAGGCATTTGCTTCATTTCTCTGAAGTGCTGGGGACAGAACAGCTCTCATGGGCAGGTGGAAGCTTTTTAGATGCTCAGCACTTTGATAAAAATCAGGCAGATACTCAGGTATGAAGTTAGGTTCCTAAATTAGGAGCTCTTGCGTTTGAAATCTTCTCCCTTGTTTTTATATACCTTTTTTGCATGTTATAGGCCAGGGGTAGGTGAAATAGTGGCCCTTTATCTAGCTTGAAGTGCTTTATATACTATGATCTTGAGCACCATATAAGCGCTTACATAAATGTCCCATATTGGTGGAATTGAGCAGTGAGTCTGCGTTAATGAAAGCACTTTTATTATGATTATGAGGTCATAAAGAAGTGGTGTAATGTCTGTTTCGTACACAACACTAAATCATCATGAGTTAGCCATCTAAGAAATTAGTTGTACAGCGTGTGCTGTTCGTCTTCCTCAGTGTGTATTTAAAACGTGCTGACTTCCGTACGCCTGTGAAACTGAACACGGCTATTTAGCAATTGACACACATTGTTTTGTCTTTACTCTTTTTGTAGATAGTGGTTGCGAAGTAGAGTTGCCTCCTTCAAAAGTGACCCCAGTTCTTAATTCTCCATTATGGAAGCCTGTCTTCAGGCATCAGATGTGTCCCGAGGCAAGTTTGAGAACGACTGAACACAGTCAGCTGTGCCAAAATAAAAAAGAGGTATTTAGGCCACTGCTTTTGTTTCATAGAAATGAAAACTTGCATGAGAGTGTTTTTATTCAGGCTTAATGAGCTGGTGCATCCCTAAACATACACTGCTGTGCTGCGATTGCCACCTCCTGTTTTGTGCCTTTTATTTCTAGCTTTTCACTGTAATGTTTGCCTGAAGTGTGAATTTCTTGTGTATGAAACAGAGCTGCAAGGATTTTTAAACTGATATTAAGTAAATATGTTTCGACATTCTTTCCAGACTAAGAACTCCCATGCAGACGACTGTCGGTACTTTCTCATCGAATTTGCAAAATCAGATCCTGCCCAGGATTTCTGTGGGCAAAATTCTGAGCTTTTCAAAGGACTTATACAGGCATGTAAAAAACAGACCCCAAAGACAGATATAGTTGCTGGTTCCACTGTTGATCAAGCTGTGAACTCCACATTTGCTGCTTTGGTGTATCTCACTCCAGATTTATATGGGAAGCTTCAGAAATATGGTAACTCTCATATTAGTGAATATATTAATAATGAAGACTAATACGTTACAGGAGGCTATGTTAATTCAGTTGTAAATTAAGGAAAAAAGTACTCAATTTTAATTTTTTTTTAAAAGTCACCTTGCGGAAAAAATATAAACCGCAGTCATAAATTAGGAAGACTAACTAGGCATTGCCTCTAGAACATAACGGAAATAAGTTACTATTATAGCATTTTCCTCTTCAGAGCATTTTCCAAATATCAGCTAATTATCCCTGTTAACCCTAATGTTAAAGATGTGTAGGCTGATCCATAGAGGTTGTGACAAGGCCATTGGTTTCTGAATTGGGATTATAACTCAAAGTATCTAGCTCCCAGTGATACTGCAAGGAACTCGGCAATCTTCAAACTATTTCCAGCTCTCATTAAATGTTTTCTAAAGAGTAGGGAGTGCTACATTTACATCTTGAAGCTCTTTGTTCAGGAAAAGCAAATTACCGCCCGCCCCGCCCCCCCCCCCAAAAAGAATGTAAAACCCATAAAATGGTACTTTTAAAAAAGGTTAATAAATTGCTCCTAACTAATAGAGTATTTTGTTTATTTTATATTGCAATTCATAGTTTAATAGAAAGTGTACCTGAGAGCTGTGTTCTTTTCTTCTGAAGCTGAGCCCACTCCTTTGGTGGCAGTGTGTGATCCCTGAAGCAAAATTGATCCCTCAAATAATGAGGCACTGTTTGAACTCTCAAGGCCTCTTCTGGGGAGGTACTGGGCACCTCAGCTTCTATCACACTTTTGGAATGAGAGCCTAAATAGCCTGCACTTATAGTACAAACGCATGGAAATTGGCCTTTAGGTCACCTGTTATCCAAAGTCATGTAAATGCATAAGCGAGGTGCTGTAAAGCAATATATTCTAGCAAGGCAGCTTTATCTCATTTTCCATATTAAGTCACCACCTTAATACCTTTGTTTTTTCCCTAAAGAGAGATGGATAAAATGACACAGTCTGGGTGATATTCCTATAAATTTGCCTATTTTCCATCTGGAAGGTGTTAGCTCTTCCATTTGTGATCTTTTTGTTTTTTAACCAGTTTTTTAGTGTATTTTGAAGCTGTGCCCCTACAACAAATGCATGACAAAGCAGCACAAGGCATTTTGTATAACTGAATGCAACTATAAATTACTGATCAGCAGTTACTCTAGCAGGAGGGTTGCCCAGTGGAATGTTTGAATGCAAGGGGAGAGGCATTCTATCTTTTTTCCATAGCTATATGCTCAGGTCTGGGAGCAGACAAAAAGATCATTTGCAATTCTGCTTTGTATATAAATCCGCTGTGCAGCCACAGAAAACTTGCTTAAAGCATCCCTGCCTTAACAGGATGCCCATAAAATGAATAAAGAACAAACCTGTCATGAATTGACTTAAGAGCTGGAAGACAGCTTCCATTACTGAGCAATGTGAAACAGGGACAGCAAATAATGGGTCTTTTTTCTTTTTTCCCCCCACAGTCAACAGTGGAGGCAAGGTGCCTTTGACTGAAGAATTTGCACACGTATATTCGCTGGCTGATGGCATTAGAATATGGATGGTAAGATTACACCTACTGGGCTCTATTTTTGATTCTTTGCTTTCACAGTCACACTTTTTTTTTTCCCCTCCAGAACTGCATTGTGAGTCTCCATGCCCCGCTTCCCCCAGGAAAGGTGACTCTGTAAAACCGGCTGTGTAGGCATCCGTATTCCCTCATGAATTGCAGATCAAATTTGTTTAGAAGTAAAAAGAAAAGATTCTTTTCTTCTAGTCCTACAAAAATTAGGTACCTCTTTGTCCTAATGTGTTGTCTTCTACATGTAAAGACTCTGTAAGCCAAATTCTGCCCTAAGCCACACCTGGCCCTTTGTACTGTTTTTTTCTGTGAGTGCAGAGCTGTAATTAAGGTAGAATTGTTGCTGTCCATTTGGATTTCTATCAGTACAAGAGCCAGAAGGAAATGCTTTGTTTGTGTAGTGCTGCAACCTAAGAAAGGTGACAGAAAAGTAAAAGATTGTTTTTGTCATTCAAGTAAGCCAGCTCTTGTTGAGGATATTTGCAGGAAGCAGATTTATTGATATTTGAATCTTGTTGTTTTACCTGCTTTGAGTGTGCCTGTGTGATGCAAGGCAGTACTGCACAGACATATACCGTGTTTGTTGCACATGCAGAAGCTCTGTGTTGGTGACACTGGGCATAACCGAGGGAGGCAACATCTGGAACTGGATGCAGCAGAGCTGTGCTAGTTCCGCACTTCGTGCTCAGCTTCTCATCTGCACTAACCAGCTATCCTGCTTCCAGCTCCAGAACTGGCACACGTATCTTTGCACTTTGCTACCTTCTACATGTATGCTTTTAAGATTCTTGTGCAAACGTAATTAACGTGTTGGGAGCTGATGTAATCAGTTCGGCTTTCTTATGACTAGCAGGAGGCAGACTTTGCAGTGGTTTTCACTAGCTTGGCCAGCAAGAGATTCCACATACTTAAATATTTAGTTCTGTATTAGAGATGTGAGTGTTTTTTATCAGTCCAGCCTATGACTGATTTCCCTAACTGTGGCTTAATCTTCATGCCACCAGGCCATCTGGACAGGCAAGATTAATTGTATTTTAACTAATTTTAATTAACGTCTTGTCTACAGTTAGAAATGAAGCAGAAGTCCCTGATGAGTAAGGGAAATGATACTGATGAAAAACAGAATGTGGAAGCAACTGAGATGAACCCTGAAGCTCTTGGTAAGCATTCTTCCTGGTGCCTTAGCGCAGTGTTACCTTCTCTGTATCTTATTTTCTGTGCTCAGAAACCCTTTAAACCCCTTAAAGCTAGGGGGTCTGTCTGAAGCCTCGGTAGCTGATTCGATTCAGAGAAGATTCAGCCCGATTCGATGGCTAAGTCTCTGAATTTGAATCGAATCAGGAGACCCTTTAATCTCTCTGGAACAATTCAGAACCTGCTGGATCAATTTGGAAAGATTCAAAGATTTGAACATGGACACAGCTTTAAATGTTTTTTCTACATACCTCAGGGTACCAGGCGACTCGTGACTGCTGTGATACCGGAGTGCATGGAGTCTCCCACAGAAGCGCGGGGGGGTTCCCCAGCGCGCTCGGCAGCAGACCCGGAAGTGGACCAGAAGCACTTCCACGTCCGCCTGGGAGGGTGCAGGGGGGCCCCCTGGGCCCACCCAGCTTGGTGACTGGTGCTTCCTGGGTTTGTGGGGGGCACTCAGGAGCCCCCCCCGCAGCCTATTGCCAAGCTGGGAGGGAGTGGGGAGGCTCCCAGTGTGCTTTTTGGCAGACCCAGAAGTACTAGGAAGTACCTTCTAGTCCACTTCTTCTGGGTTTGCCACCGAGCATGCGGGGGGCCCTCCCCCGCATTCCGGTGGGACACTCTGTCCACCCCATCATCGTGGCATTAATGAGGTGCGCCTAGTACCTTGAGGTATGTCGAAAAAAACATTTAAAGCTGTGTCTATGGCTGAATCGCTGATTCTCCGAATCAGCATCAAATATTCAGATTTGGATTCAGCCAGATTGAATTGGGGACAGTGATCCGAATCAACAAATCGAATCACTGTCCCTGATTTGGGCCAGATCTGAATTGAATAGGGCCCATTTTGCACACCCCTACTTAAAACCCTTAAAAAGGATAAATAAGTTGATGTAACAAATACTGTCTCCAAATATTTTTACCTGATAACTGCAAACCAATTGATATGTAGAATCATCCTACTAATTAATTTATGTATGTATGTATCTATTTCTTTATTTTATTTTATTGTTAGATGTATGTCTCTCCCTTCTCAAAGAAGGCTAGTTCAGATGTCACTAAAATGTATCCTTATTGACAGATGCTGCATGTTTTGTATAAATGCACTTGGTCTTGAGAGATTCAGATCCTCCTCCCCTTTAGACAAAAATGGACTAGGACTAAATTGGGGTGTCAGATGTGGCCTGTGGCCTGAATCTGACCCACAGAACCCCGTTATCCATCCCCAGTCCTGCCCCTGACCAGCCTTGCAGGCAGGGCCTGGGACATGCGGTACATTGAAGCCCCTGCTCCAGCAGTCCAAAACCAGCACTGCGTGTGTCACCTGTCTTGAGCCAGCTGCTGGACGTGCCAATCCCAGATGTATAGTGCAGTCTGGCCAAAGTGTGTGCTGCGTATAGTACAGCACCTGCTCCAGCTGCTCCAGGATCTACACTGGAGTGTCCGGATCAGGCATTGTAGGGGGAGGCTGTCTGGGCTATGGGGTCCCACTGGCCTGTTCTGGCCCATGGGCTGGCCTACATCACTCACCCAGCCCATGGGGCAATATGTGTTTGACACTCGTGGATTAAATAGCTGATAGTGCTGAAAAACAAATCTAGAGAGAAGAACACCATTCTAGCTCGTTATAACCAAAAAACAAAAATGAGGCATTTTTCCCTAAATTGAAAGCCCATAGTATTTATTGTGTGGTGGTTTTATTGATTTAATTTTTTAAAATTTTTATGATGCAGCAAAGCTCTGTATACAGAAGAGCCTTTTGTTACTGAATTTTTTGCCTGTAAGAGCAAAGGGTAAAGACCTTGCTTCAGATGTCTGGGAGGCACAAGATCAAGAGGATATCAAACAGTATCACAATAATAAGCGTCAAAGGACAAGTTCTATTGTAGAAGCAGATTTCCAAGCATCAGGCTCACTATCTTCCTGTGGGGTCGTTCATCCTGTTTCTGAAGACTCTGACACAAAGGTGAAGCATGTGCCAGATATGCCACAAATTGAATCAAACGCTGCATTTCAGAAAAAGCCCCTTGAACATACAGCTTCACAGCAAGAGGATGCATCATCTCCTCCCTCCACCCCAACTCGCAAACCTCAGTTCAGCCGTGGAAGACTAAGGCTACTCTCTTTCAGATCAATGGAAGAGCCTAAATCTGTTCCCACTGTGAAGGAGAAATATCCCATCTTGAAAAACATTTTAGACTTTATTAAGGATCAGTCACTTTCCCATGAAAGGTGAGTAAAAATTAAAGTTTGATAGGCTTTGATACTTCGCACTTAAGTGAATTCATAGCTTTCTAGAAGAAATGAAATAAAGCATCTTTTTTGCCTTTTAGGAACATATCTGTAATTCAAGATAGCATTGAAAAAAAGGTTCTGAATTATCAGTGGGTCTGGCTTGCAGCCAGAAACCCACTTCTAGCTCGCCAAGGCTATAGTCTGACTCTCCTTTAAATCAGGCAGGCTTTGAAGACAATGAAAAATACCATAGTTACTTGAAAATAAGATGACCTCCCCCAGTAATTAGATTCTATGTATAAATATTAATTTTGTTAAAATTGTCTAGATATAGAATCTAATTATTGGAGGTTTGCCTTGAACTTGTCCCACTGCTACAGCGGGGAAAATAAATCTGGGGGTTAGGTAGGCCTTTGCTTTCTGCTTCCCCCCAACTTCTTTCCTTGGCAGCCTCTTCCCCCTCTCCTTATTGTCAGACCCTGTTCTCCTTGAGCATGTGGAAGTGAAGAGGAAATTTGAAAAAAAAAATAACCTGGAAATAAGCAGGCTGAGAGAGGGGGCAACAGGGGGATTCTGGGTGCAATGTTGTGGCTCACCATGACTTGAAGAGTTAGTAGTGAGGAGGGCTGTGCTTAATGGGCACTACCTTATGTCTTATTCAGATGGGCTATACCAGGGGTGGGCAATTGTTAAGTTGCCCCCCAGCCAGAATACTTTTTGGTGAGCCATCGAGGGCCACAAGGGTAGCCCTGCCCCTTGACAGGTACCTCACCCCCTGGTCACCATCTTGGGACCAGAAGTCCCACCTGTAAACCTGACCTTTGCACCAGAAGTCCCTCTCCTTGCCCCAAATGTACTCCTTTTTGGGAGGTGAGGGTACCATCTTAAAACTGGGGAAAAAAAATCGCATACTGAAAAAATCAAACATCTACTATAACTTATTTTAATTTGATTTAAAAAATATATTTTTTGTCCTGATTTATGTGCGTTTGCATAATGTATCTACAGACAATTTCAAAATAGCTTGAAATACAATCTTACTCTTGTATATTGTGTGGGGGCGTGTGCATGTGGGGTGTGGTACAGTAGGTGGGAGTGTGGGTATGTGTTAGGGGTATGGTGGGGGATGGGGGAGGCAGGAGGGTGTGCATGTGTGGTGGTGGGAAGGGTCCTCTGAGTCCCTGGATCAGCATGTGGTAGCAGCAAGTGGGGCCAGCCCTGCCCAGTTCCATAACACGCAGCGCTCCGCGCTTCCACCCTAGTCCCCGGCCGCAGGTGGTGGCAGTATGCGGGGCTTGCTCCACCTGGCCCTATAGCATGCAGCTCCTGCATTCCTAACCCAGTCCCTGGCTACAGGTGGCAGCAGCATGTGGGGCTAGCCTTACCTGGCCCCATAACATGCAGCTCCCTCCAAGTCCCTGGCTGCACATGGCAGCATGTGGGGCCAGCCTCACCTGACCCAGTGGTGCTCCTGCCTGAGTCTCTGGCCACACGTAGTGGTAGCGAGCAGGGCCAGCCCCAGAGTGCACAGCTCCCTGTGCTCCCTTTCCCTCAGCAGGAATCCTTGGTCATGGCCTGCTGGGGCCCGTACCAGCATTTCCAGGCTTACAGGCAGGGAGGGCTAGAAACAGCCTTGGGGTGGCCGGGCAAAAACCTCGGCCAGGTAGAGGTATCTTATCTCCAGCGCCCCCTGGCTTGGGGCTGGGGGTGGGTCAGGCCAGGCTGGGGTGGGGTGGGGGTTGGTTTCTTAGCAACCAGAGCCACACCTCCTGCATGGAGGCACTGGCTTGCAGAGGGGCAGCAAAGGCCAGGGGTTATGGAAGGGCCCCACAGGCCGGATCAAATTGCCTGGCAGGCCGGAAGTGGCCCACGGGCTGTATTTTACTCTCCCGTGAGCTAGATGAACTTGTTCTTGTGATAGGTTATTATTAGTGTGTTTGTCCAATGTGAGCCCTGTGTTTTATGATGATGCTCAGTGTTGGCTGCATTTAATCGACTTCACAGTTGGTTTCTATTGCAGAGCACATGCTGGTTTTTGCAGCAGTTTAATGATAGTGTATTTAGTGAGATTTCCTTTTATGACGTTATAGGACGAGAGGCTTTTCCCCCCATGCCAACTAGAAGGGAACCTCTTCTTGTATACGAGTAAATTCAGTAACTGCATTTTCTTTCTCTTCTCAGCTTCCCTTTGTCCTGCTTCACCAAGCCTGCTAACAGGAGGCTAGTGTTTTCTGACTGCGGTGGGGGGGAAAGCCACGTGTCTGGAAATTCCAGCTGCTTAGCAGTGCTGGGAGGGCTTGGATAAATAAATAATCTTTGATTAATTAGAGGGTGCCTCAACCAGATAAATCAAATATCAATCTGCAAATTTAATTTCGAGGGCATGCCTCCAGACCCACCCAACAACTTAGAAGCTGAAATAGAGATTGAGAGTTGTAAGTCCTGAGTTTTGTGCTCAGCTCTACCCCTTGCTCTGACTTTTGATTTATTGTCATTTTTAAATATAATAAATATTGTATTTACAAAGCTTTGGGAGAACACGGTGAAGATTTAGCTGCCGGCAAGTCAAATTTGTTTAACTTATCGAATGTCTGTTGCATTACAAGTCATGAAGCACAAGTATTTTGAAGTCCTTAAAGGGAGTTTGTTTTCTTTCTAGCATTTTAAAGGTCCTCACTTTAAGAAAAGCCCAAGGTCAGAGTATCTTGGAAGTGCTGAAAACAGTCCGCCAGTGCCTAGAATCCCTTGGACAGCCACACTGTTTCTATCCATCTTGTATACTCTTCCTTTTGGAACTTTTGGCCTGCCAGAAAGACTTTACCAAGTAAGTTCTTACCTTGATAAACCTCGCGCAGTGCTGTTTATGAAATCTTTGTAAGCTTTGACTGTTTACTGGTTTTAGAAGGTTAAACCAATCCAAATTAGTGATTAGCCTTGTGGGTGCAGATACAAGAACAATTCTGTGTGTGGTGCTGAGAGCAAAATCTACGCTGCTGTGCACAATTTCCATGCCACTTTTTAAAAATTTAACTTTTCAAAGTGGGACTTGGAGATTTAGCTGTCCTGCCGATAGAGATCATGCAGCTTAGTAGTGAGTAGCTGTGGAAATGTTCCCACGTATCTAATGGGATCACAACAGCCAAAAAATGAGACCAGAGTAGCTTTCAAGCCATTCTTCCTCTACAGCCGTCTGTCTGTTGACGCCGTTTAAATTGTTGCCTAGGTCTGGGTTGGTTCATAAAGTTAAACCTAGCATCAGTTTCTCTTTGGTGCCTGTCAGACTCTTGAATGTGGAGGCGTGTGTCTCTTATCTTTTTTTCCTTTATACATGTAATGGATTAGGTGTCTATGGTGAGGTTTGTGGTTGTAAAATTAGATTTTTCAGAGTGGTACATGGTATATCTTGTTAGTCATTTGGTTGTTCATGAATGCTGATCATCTTAGGCATATATGGAGATGGTCCAAGGAGAGAAACTAAGTTTGTGGTGTTCGTGTGGCTCTAGATTTGATTGTTCTAATTTGCCTGCAATTTACTGCCCAAACTAGCCTCTTCTTAACGATGCTGTCTAAGCTCTGTTAGCTGGTTTCTCAGTGGTGTTTTTTTCTTGTGAATGCATTGGCCTTTTTGTGCTTTCTTTCACTAAAATGACCCCCTTTAAGTCCTTGGTCAAACTTTGTGGTTGACCTCGGTATCGTTGATACCCTTGGAACAACTTATTAGGGATTTCAAGTGCAATGTCTATATAGTTTTTTTAAAGCTCAGCTGAAAATCGGTTTACTTATGGTAAGTGTTTAATTTAGTATGTGCATAGTTTGTGGTATCCGTTTACTGTGTAAAATGAAGTGATGGACCCTATCTGCTAAACATACTTTTTTTGGACTTCTAGTTATTTTGGAAACTCTGAAGGCTGTGGTGCTGAGCTGCACAAAGAAATTCGACAATCCTACTATCAGCTGGTTTTATTTTTGGTCAATGCCACGAAGGAATTTAGTAACATAAATGACAGGTATGGGGGAGAGCTCACCTGTGTGGTGTGGGGTCTTATTTTTGTTACACTTGTCCTTATAGCTTCCTTCCTATTTGCTTCTGATATGTGGTCTTGTGTCTCAAATGAGATTACAAAATAACTTCAGTATAGTTTTACTGATTAGTATGTAGGAAAGCACAATACTAGATCACTTTTTTGTTTATGGTGATAATTTTTAACTGTGCAGTATACTTTAAAGTGTGTACTAATACCTGTAAATGTTCTGTAGTATATTTTGAGAAATCAAGAAAACCTCGATTAGCAGTCTCTCTACTCCACTGTGCACTTCTCCGTTACAGTTGCATGGTGAGACAGACTTTTGGTTAGAACTATTGACATTTTTAGAGCTTTTGGATTTGGGAAATGGAGTCCCGATATGTTTAATTTAGCACAGAATAGATGTGTTAAAACATTGTAGTCACTAGTATTTTATTCTCCCACCCTCCACTTCTTCCCTAATCATACTGCTTCAGCTTTAGGATAAAGCTGTCATGGTTTCTCTTCCCAATTTGTTTAGATCATTGCTCCCTGCCTTATCCTGTGTGCAGACAACCCTCCTTCACCTTTTGGATATGAGTTGGGAACCAAATGATCTTTCCTTCTTTGTTGAAATACAGTTACCACATCTCCTCATGACCATGTCACAAGAAAACATAAGTATTCATGACAGTGTGATTAGGTAAGCAGACTAATGTTTTATCTAGAACTTGGTTTTGATATTATTTCTGGCAAGGGTCAATTCTGAACTGTGTTGGAACAGGCAGGGAGGAAAAACAGTAATGACAAAGGAGGTAGAATTTTGTAACGCACCCAAGTGGCAGTCACTTTAGTACTTTGACAATTTGGCCAAAGTGTAATAAGGCAATAGCATTTGCACTAGCAGAAGTCTGAGCAGTGTGGCACTGGTGGCAGGTAACCCAAAGACAGTTGGCATCTTGTTGTTCATTCATGAGTGTTGGCTCTGCATATCAAAGCGTGCTTATCTTAGCACTCTTTTGCACTTTCCAGTTTGCTTTAGAGGGAAAATAGACTGTAGGAAAACTAAGGTTAGCAGATTTAACCAACAACAGTTCTGCAAATCTAGAATTTCCCTGGGGATCTTCCATGAATGCTAATTAAATAATTTTTTGTAAAAGAAGTCCCTGGAATATTGTGGTGTTATCCAAGTGAAATATAAATATTGGGAGCTTGTTCCCTCAGCACATTTATAAGTTTGGATTTTTGTTTTTAAAGTAAACTGTGCTAGCCTACATTGTTATAAAGTCTGTTTGCATTCAAACTGCATTTTAAGCTTGTGTTTTTGGGCTTTTCTTTGTTTCTTTTTTTTAAGTCAGTGGAGTGAAGAAGATGAAATTACAGACTACAGGCAAAATTGTGAGTGGATGGATGAGTGTCAGGATATAACGTTTGAGACCTGGTATGAAAAGATAGCTCAAGCAGACCCTGAGAAGCAGAGAAAGGTGACTTCATAATTTGCTTATTTCATTCTTTCAGGCTCCCTTTTGTAAATCTAAAGAAGATGTTAAATAATAGGGCTGTGCGAAGCGTCGGTCCCCAATTCTATTTGGTGGAGAGTCAGCCCGATTCGGAGGCTGAATCTCCGCATCCGAATCGAATGGAGATCCTTTAATCTCTCCGAATCGATTCCAGAAGATTCGACGATTCAGACATGGACACAGCTTTAAATGTTTTTTCTACGTATCTCAGGGTACCAGGAGGCTTGTGAATGCTGACATGTTGGGGCGGGTGGAGCATCCCACGGGAGTGGTGGGGGTTCCCAGAGCACTTGGCAGCAGACCCAGAAGTGGACCAGAAGCACTTCCGGTCCACTTCTGTGTCCACTGGAGAGTGCACTGGAGGTCCCCCCTAGCCCGGCAACTGGTGCCTGCTGGGTCTGGGGGGACACCCTGAGTCCCCCTGTACTGATCACCGAGCCGGGGGGTGCAAGGGACCACCCTGCGCAGTCTGTGGCAGACCCAGAAGTGGACCAGAAGTACTTTTGGTCCATTTCCAGGTTGACTGCCAAGCATGGTGGGGGCGGGCCCCCGCTCCTGTGGGACGCTTCATCCGCCCCACCATCGCAGCATTCACAGGCCACTCCTGGTACTTCGAGGTATGTAGAAAAAGCATTAAAAGCTGTGTCTATGGCCGAATCGCCGATTCTCTGAATCGGCATTGAAGATTCAGATTCAGCCGAATTGAACTGGGGACAGTGATCCGAATTGATGAAGCGAATCACGGTCCCTGATTTGGGCCAAATCCAGATCGAATATGGCCCGTCTTGCACACCCCTATTAAATAGGAAACTGTCAAAGACACAAAGGTGGAAGTACCTATCTCTAGTTGGCTTTCTATTAAATGGTTGGGCTATTGAAATGTACCTTAGGATGGGGGTGTCTTACTTTGTTTTCTTTCTGGTGGGGGCGGTAATTATTTTGCTTTCTTGGAACTAAGAAAGATTTATGAAAGTAAATGGTGTCCCTGTACTGTTCTAGATGCACATGTTTGTTGCTCGTTACTGTGACCTGTTGAATGTAGACATATCCTGTGACGGTTGTGATGAGATTGCACCATGGCATCGCTACCGCTGTCTACAGTGTAATGACATGGATCTGTGTAAAACTTGTTTCCTAGGTAAGGATCTTGTCAGAAAATATGGCCAGAGTTGAAACTTTTTTTCTCCCTAGATTTGTATGGAACAATGGCGTTCAACCAGAAAAAGCCCCTTGAAAATACAGCATCACAGTAAGAGGATGTATCATCTCTTCACTGTACTCCAACTTGCAAACCTTGGTTCAGCTGTGTAGAACTAAGACCACTTTCTTTTTAGATCAAACATGATTCACAAGATAGACCCAAAGGCCAGGTCCACGCAAGCAGGGACATGCCTTTGCAGCAGCACAAATATTAATGGCAAAAATTTGTGCTGCAGTGGACACCCCTGCCTGTCTGCTTTGCAATGGGACACATTTCCCGCTGCTTCATGTGCTGCAGGGTGGTGGGTTGGGGCTGGCTGGGGCACAAGGTGCCTCGGCATGGGTTAGCTGGCACGGCTGCCTGCTCCTCTGTCTCCACACGCTGTGGAGCCCCCATGTTGAGGCACCCTGCTCCCCAGCCAACTGCTTCCTGGCTGGCTGGGGCGCATGGTGCCCCGAGACAGGAGAGCAGGCAGCCCTGGGCTAGCTGCTCTGCTGTTTCTAGGCACACTGCACTGGGGTTCAGCGTGCCTTAGTGCAGGGGCTCTGCAGTGAAGCCCCTGTGCTGAGGCACAAATTTACAGGGAAGCAACCAGCCCAGGGCTGCCCTCTCCCCCATCTTGTGGCACCCTGCCTCCCAGCCAGTCAAGGAGTTGACCGGCTGGGTTGCAGGGTTACCTCGGCATGGGGGCTCCGCAGCACGTGGAGTCAGGAGAGGGCTGCCTGCTCCTCCATCTCTGCGTTTGTCCTGGCACCCTCCACTTTGGCATGGTTTGCTTTGCGTTTTTCCCAGGTGTTTTTTTTTGCTACTGGGTGATCCTGGTAGCAGATTTTGCCATGGCACTGCAAATTAGCGCACTGCACACTGATTAACATGCAACTTGTGTGGTTTGTAGCACTGCAAGGAGGTTTGCAGCACCACAGACTACAGGTGCCTGCACATCTGGATTCAGCCAAAGAGTTCAAATAGAAATCCACAGTTGTAGTCTTTCTGAATTATTTGCAATAGAAAAACTGCTCTATTCTTCTGTAGGCAAAAAAGAGTGAAAACTAAGAGCTGACATTTTCCAAGGGCTGTTTTTGGGTCTATCCAGGGGTGCCATGAATCTTAAAAAGGTTGAGAACCACTGGTATAGAAGTTGAGAAAAGAGTAAGGTTTTTCAAGATTTTTAGAATAGGAAGATGTAGACACCTCCATTCCACCCACAGGTCTTTTTTTAATTTTTTAATTTTTTTTTAAATTCTTCATAGGTGGAGTTAAACCTGAAGGTCATGAAGATGACCATGAAATGGTTAATATGGAGTATGCCTGCGATCACTGTCAAGGTGTTGTTATTGGTCGTCGGATGAACTGCAACGTTTGTGATGACTTTGATCTTTGTTATGGATGTTATTCGGCCAAAAAGTATTCTGACAGGTATTACTGTGTGATCCCATACTCCTACCTTGCTTTAAAAAAAAGCAATTATTTCACTCCAATGTCTGCTTGACATGAGATTACCAAATTGCCATCATTAGAGGAAAATTAGTAAATGTAAAACCCTTTCACCAAAAACTCATCTAGCAAAAGTTGCTAACATTCTGAATCCTGGCCCAGGCTCCAAAGGAAATTAGTTGCAGGTTTTTTCCCATTTGTAGCTATAAAAGTGGTTCATTGCTCAGAAGTGTTTAAAATTTTGGTAAGTAGTGGTAGGCGAATACAAAAGAAGCACTTTCTGCATTCTGATGCTTTCTTTTTCCTTACTGGCACTACCCCTTGATTGATACTAAAGTTCTTCACATAAACTTGATTTCTAGAACTCCAGTTCTGGGGAGATAGGATGTCCGTGAGCAAGTATGAATTCAGAGTTGTTTTGTTGCAACAGGAGCTCTGAAAATCCCACTACTTGAGCTAATATCTGCTGTTTGGAATTTTGAAGCATGCTTTCTTTTTTATTTTGCCTTCTTTTCTCACATACATTAATCCCTTATTCCTTGTTTATCCAAGAAATCTATTAAACTTTTCAACTGTTAATACTTTCTTTCAGTCACCTGCCCACTCACAGCATCACAGTGTACCCGATGGTAACAATTCGAATCAGTGATCGACAGAGGCTTATCCAGCCTTACATCCACAACTATTCGTGGCTGCTGTTTGCTTCTTTGACACTCTACAGTGCAGACCTGGCCAGTGGGGAAGAAGTAGAAGGAGAAAAACTTGAGCCACAAGTCCTCAGTCATGCCAGAGATCTGCAGCATCAGTGCATACAACTCATTGGAGACTGCCTAATGAAAGCCCAGAACGGAAAAGGTGACTCAGACCCTCCCGAATTAAAGCAAATAGTTTCTTGCTGGTTTCCTGTACAAAGTCTCTGATTAGTCACTTTGCAGTTTTCCAGGAAAGGGAAGCACTGGGTACAACTGTGTGCGCACTTTACTGTGGAGCTGACTAATTATCTCAGCAGTGAAGTGTCACCGTCTACATGTATTATTAGCATGCAGTAAATTAATTAACTATGCTGTAGGATCGTACTGTCTGCAACAAGTGCTGTCCTACAGCATAGTAGATGCATGCTCTGAAATGCATATTAAATGGTGATGAGGGCTGGCTGGGGCATGAGGTTGCTACGGTGCAGCGGCTGCCTGCCAGCTGGCCCCACACGGTAACACCCTCATGCCCTCGCCAGCCCCTCCGCTGCACACTGAACTGAGGTGGAGCAGCCCTGGGCCCCCTGCTCACTCAATGTGCTGCAGTCCTGGATGCACACGTAAACATTGCGCCTGGGAGAAATAAACTCTGGTGCAGTCTGTGCTAGAGTTTATGCTACATGCTAATTGCATGTGTAGATGCACCCACTATTTAGTATCTGAGGGCATTTGGCTAATACTTATGGTTATTGTATAAATGTCTGGTATCTCCATGGACAGTGTCCTTATTGCCCATGGAGCATGAAACAGAGAAGTAGGTTTTTTCAGACAATCTGTGTGTGGAAACACTGGAGACAATGCGCAGAAATCTCAGTTGTTAACTATCCCTGTCACATTCTATCAAGAGAAGAGATTATGGCTGCTGATACAGATTTGCTTATTTTGTGCCTGGGGATAGTGAAAGAAGAGAAAAAAAGTGAAGCGTATTTTGCCCTCCATTCACTATCGGTGAGATTCTTTTAAACCTGTTCTTGATGTGAAATACGTTGCTGCAGGAAAAGTTCCATTGATTTGAATAAAACTTCATAAAAATAAGTTTCTGATCTGTGCAACATATGGTGACAGAGTAGATCACTGCATATAGTATATATGAAAGTTAAAGATTATATTTAAAACTAACATTGGGGTTTCTAGCTCCAGCCACCATATTGCTGAAGATTGTTACCAGAAAATAAATGTCACAAATCTATACCAGTTTCCACCATTCTGTATTAATTGACTAATGCAGAAGTTTGCTGTATAAATATTTAAGCAGTCTATAAAATTAAAAGTAAGTTACATTTAAATCTTTCACCTCTCCTAGTGTCACAGTGCTTGTCTTTCATTTTAATTGTCCTTTTTACCTTGATTTCTGTATCTTTTCGGTACAGAATATGTTACCCTTTGTTCTGTTACATTATCTAATTTAAACTATGTAATTTCCTAAAAACAATAGGACACATTTTCAGGCCCAGTGTAGTTCAGTGTTGAGACTTGAGAGAGATGTTTGAGAAGTGTTTTTTGTTAGTTCATTGTTTTGTACCCTTCTGTTCTATTTTGGCCCTATGTCTTGGCATCAAGTCTCTAAATAGCTCTTGTGATCTTTTTTTTTTTTTTTTTTTTCCCTCTCCCTCAGGTTTGAAAAATTTAGCTCTCCTCTGCATGTTGCCAGAAAGGGCATATTTTCAGGCCCAGTGTAGTTCAGTGTTGAGACTTGAGAGAGATGTTTGAGAAGTGTTTTTTGTTAGTTCATTGTTTTGTACCCTTCTGTTCTATTTTGGCCCTATGTCTTGGCATCAAGTCTCTAAATAGCTCTTGTGATCTTTTTTTTTTTTTTTTTTTCCCTCTCCCTCAGGTTTGAAAAATTTAGCTCTCCTCTGCATGTTGCCAGAAAGTGACTCTTTCCCCAAAAATGAGACCACTTCCATGAATGGTGCTAAGGAGGAACATGGTGATGAGAAACCAGTCAAGGGAACTGATAAGAGACCAAGGAGAAGCTCTCTTACATATTACAGTGTAAGTCTAAAATCTCTCAGTTGCCCACAAATATGTCATTTCTAGTCCAGGAATATAGGGTGCAATAACACATGATGTCATCAGAGGGTCAAATGTTCAACTGATGGTTAAAGATTTTACTTTAACTGGATCTGCTTATTAAAAGCAAATCCTGAAGGTGAATCTTACCCCCCACCCCAAACTGTGTGGGAGAAAATAAAATAATTCCTCTTTCTGGGCTCCATTGTTGTTTCTCTGGGATGCAAGGAACAGTGTCTTTCCCAACCTTACATGTCAGGGGTTAGTTGATTTTTGTGAGCTGAATAAATAGTTTTACATGTAAGGACACTTGATGTTTGGGTATAACATTATGTGCAAAATGGAAGATGAGAAATTTCCACTGTATGGAAATTACGGCTCTTATAATAATTTATCACTGGAATTTGATGCATTACATTGTAGTCTAATCTCTTAATGTATTTTTTTTGTTTCTAGGGGAAAGGTGATCATTGTAATGAAATGGAACCTCCTATAGATAAGCAAGGTGGTGAAGAAAATCTTAATGCTGCCTTAGCAAAGAAAGCTGTTTTGAGACCGGATTCAAGCTTGTCTGCAGATAACGTATCTTCAGTACTTCCAGGTAAAAGATTATTTTCCATTTCCCCCAACATAGAAATAGCTCCCACACACAGATATTATAGTTGCATTTGTACAACCATGCTTTTGCATATTTGTAAATAGAGTCAATTCGAGTGGAGAGTCTTTCATAAAGACCTGCTAATTTTGCTGCTTTGGAATAACTGCCCCAAGATTTGAAAGACTCCCTTAATTGTAGTAAGCCCTTCTGTACTGGGAGAATTTCAGTGTAATTTCTAATGCAAAGTTAATGCTCTTGTTTGCAGGGCAAATTTCTGCTGGCATTTCAAACACTTCTTTTTTTCTCCTTATGACTGAAGCAAGTATTTAAGTAAAATTGGCACCTTCCTGCTATTAATTTGCAGAGATCATCTAAATCAGGAGTATCAGACATATGGCCTGTGGGCTGGATCCAGCTTGTGGATCCCCATCATCTCCCCCAGTGCAGCTTCTGGGTCTAATCACACCTACGTGGAGCATGGCATGTGTCTGTGGTGCAGAACCGGTCCATGGACTGATTGTAGCCCATGGTCCAACTCATTCCCTTTCCCCTCTCTCTCAGTATACCTGATCTGGCAACAGCTCCGTTTGGTCTGGGACCTGTGTTGCTTGTGACCAGATCCCAGAGTGGTTGGGGTGGACACCACGTGTGGCACAGTCCAGCCAAAGCAGACGTCCCATCCGGACTGTGCTGTATGCAGCACCCAGTCTGGTATATGTGCCAAACACGTCATCTGCTCTAGCCAGGACGAGGACTGCACTGCACGTGCATTGCGGGTCCCAGATTGCCTGAAAGTGAGCAGCATGCAGCACACTGGCCAGGGAGGCTACCACATGCAGCACAGCTGCCACTCCAACTGGACCGTGCTGCATGTGGTGTCCATTCCAGCCATTCAGGTCCACACTGCACTCAGCCTGGGTCCCAAACCAGCTGGAGCAGCCACCGAATCCACTATGCTGGGAGAGGGGAAGGGGATTTGTGGGCTTGATGCTGGTCTGCAGACTGGTTCCATCCACTCAACAGGCTGGGAGAGTTTGACACCCCATCTAAATTTTTTTCCTCCATGTTTCTTTTGCGTGTTCCTTCTGAGATCTTCTGGTATTTAAAGTCAGCTCCTTCCAACATATTTCTCGTTGAAATTAAAAGTGGTATGACTTTGTCTGTCTTTAAATGGTTACCTTACAGTTAAAGGCTTTTTATAGAGACATGTTTTAAAATGTGTAATCTACAAAGCATTGCTTGAATTTTGATAATATTGTAATCATTGTAATGTGAAACAGAGCACACTTGCACAGTAAACTTTATTTTTGCATAACTTTAAGAGCACCTTTTATGTTCTATGCTTTTATCCTTTAATATTCATGTTTTGTTTTGTTTTTGAAAAACAGATGATAATTCAGAAGATCCATCCCAAAAGCTGGGGGAGAAGGCTTTAACACCTAGCCACGAACAAGTCTTTGCTGAATGCTCTCAGAAGAGGATTCTAGGATTGCTGGCAGCTATGCTACCCCCCTTCAAATCTGTAAGAGAGACGTACAAAAATTTCCAACAAACTAGCAAAATTTGTCACAAAGCAGATAAGAGCATGAGAAGTCATAGATAAAATGAATCACATGGGGGGAGTGAAAGTCTGGGAATATAGGCACGGAAGATCTACTTCAGTTCCTGTTTGTGTGGCTTTTGTGTCAGAATATTAATTTAAGAAAATATGGTGACATGTTTTCTTAACTCTGAGACATCCTCCTCAGGTAAAACTTGGTGTGCATTTGTTATAGCACCTAAGTAAAGTTGATGTTTGACACTGTCCTGATTTATACACCAGATTTTATCGCAAAGGAAATTTCCCATCTTTTTTCCCCTCATCCTACCTATGCTATGAGGAATGTAGTATTTTGATTATAAGTACTGAAGTAACAGACAGCAGCTTTACAAGGCTACAGAACCACTGCCACTTGACAAGTTTCAAAGTCTACAGGTGTATATTCTTGCAGCTTTACTTCCCTGAGTTGATTTGCACTTATTCTCGATGTAGTTCATTTACTGTAGTCTTCTCCTCTTCTCACCCCCTCCCCACCCACAGCTAAACTGAAGCACTACACTTTTTTTTCCTTACCTGTGCTTATTGTGACTTCTAAAGGCTTCGAACATCTCATATCAAATGCTGTTTTCTCCTTAGCACGGCCCAGGAAGTGACTTTTCTTGTTATTTCAGTGCCACCTTGTACTTGCTGAAAAGATCCAAATTATTTTCTTAACTTTGCCTGTGCTTAAATATAGTTTTCCTCTCCCCAACCCTGCCATGAAAATATTATTTATTTAAATAGATGTTAAGGCAAGAAAATTTCAGTCCCAAACTTGAAAGTTTATGGAAGTTGTAAATGATTGAAAATGGGGGTGAGAATAGGTTGTGTATAACCTTTCACTGTATATGTTTCTGTGTCTCCTACTTCAATGGGAATTTTTTTTTTTAAGGGCTCTACAATGTCTTTGGTTAACTTGGACCAGATCCTCCCACTGATGTTTCAGGTTGTAATCTCCAATGCTGGCCACTTAAATGAAACCTATCATTTAACTCTGGGGCTTCTGGGCCAGTTAATTGTGAGACTTATGCCTGCAGAGGTCGATGCTGCAGTGACAAAGGTCCTTTCAGCCAAACACAGCCTGTTTGCTGCAGGAGATGGGTCTACAGTGCTGGAAGGATGGAAGACAACTCATCTTCTCTTCAGTCTGGGAGCGGTGTGCTTGGACAGGTACTTTCTAGTTCTATCCAAATACTATCTTTATTGATTTAAAATAATCTGCATGATAAGGAGATGAGTTTCATACAAGGAAGCTAGCTAATTCTGCAGCCTGATCCTGAATTTCTGGACTCCCATAAGTCTCATAGAATTTAGTATGTATTAGGGTTGATGGCTAATTTTGCTGGCCTAATATACTCCAGGTTACTATTGTGGAAGGCAAAGCTTTGGGCTCTTTAAAAGATTTACCTTCCTTTAAATTCCAACATGTCCTGTAGTTCAGGAAGAGGTGGCTCACATAAGGGTGTGAAGAAAGAACTGGCTTAGGAATGGAAAGTCTGGGAGTAGAACAGAGGGGACTGCTTGTCGAAGAGCCCAGGAACATACAGAGCTTGTGTGTAGGAAAGAGGTAGCAACATTGCATTGGAGATGGGAAAGAAACGGGGATACCCGTCTCATTTCCAACACCTTGAAGTAGAATAGTTGAACAAAAAAGAGTTAATACCACACTTGTTAAATATACTATTAAGCTTTATTCTTCATTATGTTTTTAAGAAGGGGGTGAAGCTTTGTACAAGTCACTAAACCAAGTAGAAAAGCTTGCAGACTTATAAAGACAAAATACAGATTTGTAAATCCAAAAGGTGCACAATCCTTGGTATCATGTGAAGTTACTTTGGATCATGTTATAACAAAATATGACTTCAGTTCGCTAGTAATTTAATAAGACCGATCTTTCAAGCTTGTCTTACTCAAATGTAAGAAGTGAAGAAAGGGAAGAAAACTCAGTTTTAAAATTAAATTAAAAATTCAAGGTGAAGTATCTTAATGTTATTGATGATTTGGGGCCATAGATCCCCTTTAAGACAGCAGAACATCGTGATCTTAACGTTTTAACGTGGGATGGAAGGAACAGAATTCATATGTCTGTTGAAGTCAGAGCCTTAAGTGGCTAAATGGAAAAACATCACATACCAGGAGTGTGATAGCTTTACACAAGTGGAAATAATATAATAATTATTTTATGTTGTAAAGGAGAACGTTTGCCAAACAGTCTGTAGTCAAACCATCTAACACAGTTCAACTTTGTTTTTTAGTCGTGTAGGTCTGGACTGGGCAAGCTCCATGGCAGATATTCTTCGGGCACTGAACTCCTCTGCACAGTGGCATAGTGTAATCGCTGCTTTCACAGATCATTGCATTAAGCAGCTGCCCTTTCAGCTAAAACACACCAATATCTTTACCTTATTGGTACTTGTTGGGTTTCCAGAGGTGAGTGCGTTATTGAGAGTCTGATGAATAAATGATCATTTGAGCTGTTAGAAAGATAAGATTGTACCACTGAACACCAACAAATTTACTTTGATACATCAGATTGACAAAGCCTTCAAAATCAAGTAAGTCTGAGACTTCATCCTTCCTCTTTCTTTAGTGCAAAAGGAAATAAGAACTCTGGCATTGCCCTGTTATGTTTCTTTGTGGACAACATGTAACCAGCAGCCTGAAATCTAGAATAGCATATCATTAATAACCAAAATGCAACAAAGTATGCAAGATAACTGGTGTGGAAGTATTTTACAGGAATAGTCTGAATAGTAAATGAAAACTTTTTCTGCTACTGCAGGTGCTGTGTATGGGAACTCGTTCTGTGTACATGGATAATGCCAATGAGCCTCATAATGTAATAATCCTGAAACACTTCACGGAGAAAAACAGGGCAGTTGTTGTAGACATCAAAACCCGAAAGAGGAAAACAGGTTCCATATGATTTTTTTTTTTAATCTAAGAATGACGTGATTTTTCTTTACACTGTCTTAATGGATATCCAAAACCTGGTGCTTGACTAGATCAGTTTCTATAATCTTTAATGGACTGAATTTATTGCAAAAAATGATCTGATTTATGGGCAGAAATCAGGTACAATTTTAGAGGCTTTTGCAGTGGAGATCAGAGACATCCTTGGTTTGGTTTGGTTTTTTCAGACACTTACGTTTGACTTGTTTTTAGGAATGTGTACAGAATATGACGTTTCATGTTACTTCATTAATGCAGAGACCTCTGGGTCACTGTTGTCACTTCATCTTTTATTGGTATCTGCTCGTTGGGTTTTAAGTTGATTGCAGCTCAACTGTAGTGTACATACTTAGTGTTATCATCCACAGGAGCATTCAGAACTTAAACACAATGCATTGTAGTCTACTCTGCTGTCCCAAAATGAATCCTCAAACTTCCCAACATCTTGCCTGTTTTGGCAATATGCCATGGCCATTCATTGGCAGATGGAAACTGAAAACATAAAAAGCCCTGTTACATTTGTTGCCTTTATAGGGGGTTGTGTTGGTTGTGAGCAGCTTGTCACCCTGTAAAGTACTTTTTTTTTCAGAACTTTTTTAACATCAAATATTGTACAAAATCTCTTAAATCTCCTACCCCAAAAGATATGAAATAAGGGTAGGCAATAAGTTTTGTACCATGTGTCTCATGATTTTCAAAAAAGAGCTGTTGTACATCTGATGCACCAATCTGTACTTCAGGGAAGACGTGTAGGCCATGTCCAAATGAGTGTGGCCATGTGGTATTTGGCACCGCAAACATGTCTGCTGCACCACATGCTGCACATTCTGTTGTTCTCTGTGCTGCAAGGATATCTAGGGATCAAAAAAAAACTATGGGAAAAAAGGTGGAGTAGTGCATGCAGCAGCAGTGTGTGCCACTTGAACCCAGAGCCTGGCCAGCTGGAGCCATGCTCCATTGCCAGCCAAGCGCCTCACGGCAGGATTGCCACTGTTGCAGCCCCAGGACGACCCCAGGTCAGGCTGCTGGAGCCAGCCCAGTGCTGCCCCAGCCTCCCCTACCCCATGTGGGGTCATTTGCTGTGCGCCAGAGTGTGTGTGACACAGGTGTTCCCCAGGCACAAGGTGCACCGCTGGTAGTTGTGCCCAGGGAACCAAACATCTGTGCACATCTGAACATGGCCATAGGCTGTGACACCTCTCAGAATGATGCATTTGGAGCAGGTCCTCAAAGTGGAGTTAGTTATTTGATAATGTTCTGCATCAACTATTCTTAATATCACTTTTACTGTAACAAAGTAGTAAGTTTTTTTTTTTTTCTTCCTATTTCACCTTGTAAAAAATATATTGCCAAGGTCAAACTAAATATAAAATATGCAGTGAATAGATCCTTCAAGTCTGATCTTTAGAGTCATGGAATCTGATTTGTATTGACTGCAGAAATTCATCAGGATTTTGAGATTAATAAAACAAAGGGTAGTCACTGTAGCATTTTGAAGAATGTGGAAGGAAAGGATCAACAAGTTCAGACGCTTCATTTTCATCATGGCCTCTCCTTTGACTGACTGACGTGTCAAAATTGTATTGAGGATTAAAAGGAACCGTGGAAAGAGAGCTGCATCACTTATTTCTTTGAGTCAACTATGGATCATTAATTTTCTCCCCTCATGTCCCTGTATTGCCTTTTAAGTAGCTTCCATGTCCATTAAGTCATTGTTAAGTGCTAAACAAGGTTACGCAGTTTTTAACTGTAGTTGTTGATATTTTTAGGAAAAAGTGCGAACTAGGTAGTTCTTTCCATACCTCACTTCTGAAATTTCCTTTTTTGTTCACTCTACTCTGAAAGGAATCAGAAAGTATTTCTTAATATTGCTGGTAAAACCAAGAAAATGCCTAGCTATTAGAAAAGCTTATGCCCTCAGCTTGGAATTCAACCTGCAAGGAAGCTGGTAGTCACAAATTAACCGATATGCATAGTTGTGTATTCTAAAAGTATAACCTCTTTTAGCCTGATGCTTAGTGCTAAGAGGGGATGTATTGCTATTTTAAAATGAGTCTAGGGATGAGTTTCAACATATCTGTCTACTTTTCTTCTAGTAAAAGACTACCAGTTGGTCCAGAAATGTGGACAAGAAAGCAGCGAGTCCCAAACCCAGCTGAGACAGTATCTCCAGCACTTTGTCTTTATAACCAGTCACCTTATGCAGACCAGCATGGACAGCAGTTATGCAGAGGCAGTAGAAGCAACCTGGGTCTTGTCTCTTGCTCTTAAGGGATTGTACAGAACACTTAAGGTAACTGTTGCGTCTGGCTTATAATAGGGGCTTTCTGGGTTAAGGGACTGTTTGTCTCTTGTAGAGCACCTTGTACAAGAGACTTGATTTCTAATTTGGAATTCCTAGGCATTATCATAATATAACTAATAATATCTAGGGCCACATGTCAGGGATGGTTTCAGTGAGGCTGATAGTGTTGATCAAGGGTAGGCATTATTAATGTGCAATTTTTTATTTTCCTCTGTGCTGAGGATGATTGTGAGGTGGTTGCACATTGGGATAGATTTTTTTTTTTTTTTTGAGTCGGGCAAAGGTGGTGGGAGCATGTAAATCCCCTAAAGGTCTTGGAGGAGAAATTGTAGGGAAGTATTTTATGCATTTGAGCTCACTGTGTAGGGTACATTTCTACTGGAGAGCAAACTCATTTATAAGTATTAGTGTATATCCTGTCGCAAATTTCTAAGGTATTCAACAGGAGGAATTGTAAAGAAAAAAAAACTCCTTAGAATGGTTTTCGGTAGGAATTTCACTTTGATCCTTATGTGCAGACCTATCAGACCGCTCTTAGTCATTTCTGTTTTTGTGTCTTTGGCAGGCTCATGGCTTTAAAGAGATCCAAGCTGCCTTTCTCCAGTCTGGTTTACTTAAACTGCTGGTTAAAAAATGCAGCAAAGGAACTGGCTTCAGTAAGACATGGCTTCTCAGAGACTTGGAGGTAAGAGAATGAGTAATACATTGTAAAAAGGTCAGTCTTATCACTGGCATAAAAGTTCAAGACATTGCAATGTTGCTATATTTGCTTTAAACCTCTGAGTCATCCTTAATTAACTATAACTGTTACAATACCCCGCTTGCTATATTTCTGTGTCTGCATTTGCGTGTCTGTCATTCGTAACGTAGAAAATTTGTTTTAAGTAAGGTTAATGTTGAGCTGATTTTATTTAAACTAGAACTTCTGAAACAGTTTGAAGTAGCTAGATAACCATCTCCCAATTGACTTTTTTTTCAGTGTGATTTGGGTAATTCCTTTAGGCCTTTTGAAAAATCCTTGCATTCAGTTTTAAAGAACATACCAGTAGATCTGCAAGAAACCCATTATATGCTGGTGCTATAACAGCAATTAAGTAGATACACATGAATCATTACAGTAACTGCAGAAGGTCTTTGTCCATTTAGACATTCTTTTGAATCTGTTAATTATAGGGAGAGCTACACGGCTGAGTCCGTAGTGAGCATTTCTGTCTCATAATAGACAAGGGCACAGAGATTTTCTGCATTAGTGTGTGTAGCTATTGATGCTTGTGGCTGATTACGAACAAAAAAAAGGCAAGGCCAAGGAAATGTTATGCTGTCATTCTGCCCATTTATAAGTTTAGTTGGCATTACTGTATTGTGGAACCAAAGATCTATTCCATTTAAAAGGGAGCAGTGAATAATAATAGCAAATACTATTTTGCCGATGAATAATTACAGCTGGCCATATTAGGTTCCTGTCCTAAAATGTTGGAAGCTTACGTGCTCAAACAGTTAAAGACCTAATTTCTTTTTCTCATATTTTAACTGTATGGTTAATTATTTAAGATGACCTCAAAGAAACCGGGAAGGCGTAGAGCATTTGTGGAATAGGAAATGCTGTTTTTTAGGTGTTGTTTCTCTTAAGAAAAGCACGCGTTTATAAACTTGGACCAGGTGTGCTGGTCAGTGCTGGTTGCACATACAATAATATCTGCAACTGTGGTACCATATGTTGCCTTTTTTTCTGTGCAGATTTTGTCAATAATGCTGTATTCGTCAAAGAAGGAGATAAGTTCCCTGGCTGAACGTGAAGACACAGAGCTGGAAGAAAGAGACCAAGATCAGGATGTCGATCAGTCCTTTGGTCCCACTGATTTGGATCAGAACAAACTCGATCCTCTAGAAGGCTTGGATGAAGCAACAAAAATATGCTTCTTGGTACTTTTCAGGCTACCTATTTCTCTGTTTTGCCAAGCTATCGTGGCTTAGTTTAATTGCCTAAAAATATTTCTTTAATACAACATTTACCTTTAGTTTTCATACCTAACGTATGTATTTCTGTCTAGATTAGATGTAGTTTCTTGTTAAGGCCGCAATACAAAACATTTAGTAAACTTTTTAATAATGATTAATTATCTGTATTGCTATAGAGAGTTTAAAATTCATCAGTCCTTTATTCATAGGCTGAACAGGGAAATACACATGCATATTGTCCCAATAAAAATCAATATCCATTTTTCCTCTCCTCACCTGCTGTCAACTTTATTTCAGATGACACACGATGCACTCAATGCACCTTTGCATATTCTTCGAGCCATGTATGAGCTGCAGATGAAAAGAACAGATTCTTTCTTCCTAGAAGTTCAAAGGAGGTAAGTGAGCTGCCAAGTCAAACAGAAAAACAGTGATCAAGGAGGTAACTTTTACTCATTTTGAAGGAGTGTTAACAGAAACTGCTACAAGAAGAAAAGAATATGAAGCTGTTGTTTCCTGCTTCATAAAGTGGTGATTGGAAACCGGACCTCTACTAAACTTACAACTATAGCTGTGAAGACATAAGCCAGCATTTTTTAAGTATGGTGGATGTTTCTTTGGATAACATTACTCGCGATTCTCAGTATGTCCCAGTAGAGGACATAATTTATGGATGGAGAGATAGCAGTATTTCTCTAAAATGTCATCCCAACTGAGGAAGAATGACGGGCCTAGGCTTCCAGCAATCGAAACAGCTTTTGTTGCCATCTGCTTCTTACAAATAAGAGTTGCAAGACATGAAGAATATGTTTTACAAATTGCAAGGTAGCAGCTTTTCTGGCTTGCTAAAGCAGGAAGGCTAGTTGACCAAATCTGACAAAAGCATAAGGCGGTACTTCAGTTGGACACAAATCAGTGTGGACTTTAAATGCAAAATTTAAATTTATGTTAATTGACTAAACCCGTTTGGCATTTTTACCAAGGTTTGATGGGAATGTGATCGCAACAGATGAGAGGATCCGAACACTGGCCCAGAAATGGCAGCCCAGCAAACGTTTGAAGTTGGAAGAGCAGAGTTCAAAAGCAGTAGATACGGATATGATCATCTTGCCATGCTTGGTGTGTATTTCTTCATTAAAAATGTGGCAGCTTGATAGCTCAGAACTTAATGATTCAAGTAATTCAGAGGTCCATATTTAAAGTTTAATCTGCTTTTTAATATTGAAGTGAATAGGCAAGATATCAGAAAGATGGGAGCTTCTCTTCAGCTTCTCTTGGAAAGTTTTAAAAGAACTATATTTTATACAAGGAAAATGAGTGGTAGTTGGACTGGCATGCTCTAAATGCCCTCACACAGGAGAGTCTTACCTAATGCATCACAAAAACCGTGTGTTTCATTGTTTGGCTGAGATGATATAGATGGGGATGATCCTGCTTTAAACACAGGGTTGGACTAAGTGACCTCCAGCCCTAACTTTCTGTGATTTTATGATTGTTTAATATTACCATGTTAGAACCATAACAGAACAAAGAAAAGACACATTTGTCTTGCCAAGATGGAGGGCATGACTCTAATAGCAGAAGACGAGATATTGAGTGAACCCCCAACTATGTAGTAAGTGTCAGTGAGCAGCTGGACCCAGTAGAGAGGTTCACAAAGTGCTGGGTATCATTTACCTTCACATGTAAGGGACTATGTATTTCAAATACTTGTTTAAAAATAAGTAGTTTGTTTGATATCTACCAGGTACTCTGCTTTAGCTTTTACAAATGGATAAATAAGTATTGCCAAGTGAAGATGTGCATTAAACTGTCATGAGAATGATAGATACACTCATTTGATAAACTTACCCCACAAGGAAGGCAGAGAGTAATGGATTTTGTGGCCAGAAGGGACTGCTGGTTTCCTGTAGTCTGGTGTCAGACAGGTTGGAAGTAATAGGCCTATTTGTGTTCTTTGTGAAAGACTGGAGCCTGTAGTTTTTGGTGATCCTGTAAGTGATGAGTTCAGACTTGCTAGTCATCAGTGTCTAAACATGAAGATGTAAACTCTTCTGCAAATCTTCTCAAACCTGGTGTCTCCTGCAGTCGCAGCCTGTGCTCTGTGATAAAGCAACTGAAGAAACCAACCCAATCACGCAGAAACTGATAACCAACACAGAGAGTGACCTCCAGCTTAGTTATGCAAAACAGCGCCGCACCAAAAGTTCGATACTCTTGCACAAAGAGCTGGATTCCAGAAGCAAAAAAGCTGTGAGGGATTACCTGTATCGGGTGAATGAAGCTACTGCTGTACTTTATGCCAGGCATGTATTAGCCTCATTGTTGGCTGAATGGCCAGATGATGTGGCTATAAATGAAGAAACCCTGGATCTCAGTGGCCCAGCACACATGACGTACATTTTGGACATGCTTATGCAGCTGGAGGAGAAACAGCTATGGGAGAAGGTAAGAGGGCTCCAGTTACATGTCTGAGTAAGTCCTGCATATACTTGAACCTCTGCCTGGTTAGCAAACTCCCAGAGGTGGTCAGTTCTATAAAATAATTCTAATACATTGAAGACTCGAATGTTACATTTTGTATTCCTTCCAAATGAAAAAACTTTCTTTTCAGTCAAGACCTGAACCGACTGATAGTTTTCCAAGTTAGCAGAACACTGGAAAAAAAACTCCTTGAGTGACAGGATTAGGTTGGGGTAGGTGCCCACTGTGCACATTGGCTTCCAGTCCATTTCAATACACATCTTAAACATTTTGTGCTTGTTATTATTTTATAGACAAAAATGGGCCTGAAAGTTGTAGCTAGAGTAATGGCTAGCTGTACATCCGTACCACACTTAATGTAGTGAGGCTTTGAATTAAGGAATGTGTACACTCAAATATTAATCAAGTAGGCTTACATTCCCAGGGAACTGAGATTCCTCTAATCTCATTCCTTGTATTCATCGTCAAAAGGAGATGGACAGTCACCTCGCTGGGGTCACTTGGCCCCGGTTGTTTTTTCCTGCCTAGTGCAAGGGGATTGGGCCCAGTGATCTACAAGGTCCCTTCCAGTCCCTGACAATCTATGAATCTATGATTGTTCCACTAGGCCCCTTTCTAGCCCGAGCCTCCTAAGTCTAGAGCTTAGGAACTTTTTTTAGTCAAAAAGAAAATGGAGCTGTTCTGACTTCCTCACCTATTTCTGTACAGGAATGTTGAGTTCAGTGTATTCTGACTTTTTTTTCAATTTTTGTCAGAATCACCCATTGTTAGAGAAATGTGCAGACTTTCCAGCTACTCAGAGAAAGAAAAAGTACTTTTTTCCCTTCTTATGATAAAGGACGTGTACAAACCCATTACTAATGGAATACCTTACGTTTCCTAAACTTGAAGTGGACTTACTAGCAAACTTCTTCTTTTTACCAATATGGTTTTAAATTAAAACTTTGCAACCATTTTTGTGCAGCTGCCACATCAGACATAACATTTGTTGTCTCAGCTGTGTTTATGGCTAATGCATAGTTTAAGGTCTATGCATAGTTTCTTATTCCCTAAGGAGAAGGATTTATAAAGCCAGCATGGAAACTGTATAACAATTTTAAGAGAGGTATGACAAGTCATTTTTGTAGGTAAATATGTAATTTGTAGAGGTGCACCAGTACATCAGTCCGATATTGAATCGGCACCAGTATAAAGAAAGTTGACTCTATCGGAAATCAGCCTGAAGTGGCTGATAATTTGCCGGTAAATGCTCGTGTGGGTGCGCAGCTGCAGCACAGCACGCAGGCAGCGAGAAGCACAGCCCAGCAGCATGGAGAGCTGCATGCAGCGGGTAAGTCTGGTGTGGTGGAGGGGGGCCAGGGGAGGGAAGTGGTGTGGGGGGGAAGAACTTCACCCCCTGTGGTGAGGGAGGGAGTGGGGCTGGGGTAGGCGCTGCCCAGCCAGGGTGGAGCAGGCACGGGCCAGAGCCTTGACTTGTCCAGGGGGCACGGAGGTGGGAGGGCAGCTCCAGCTGCTGCATGCAGCTTGTCCGACGGCTCCTGCCACTGCTCCTGCCAGTCATCTGGGAGGGCACAGGGCAAGGTGCCCCCAGATCGGGGCAGGGCAGGGCAGGGTGCAGCTGCAGGCTGGGGCTGAGGGCCATGCTGCGCTGCACTCAAGGCAGGTAGCAGCAGTGCTGGGAGGGGAATTATGTGGGGGTTGGGGAGTGGGCTGCAGCTTCCCCAGATTTTGCCGTAGCCCCCACCCAACGCCGCCACCGCTGCCTAGCCCAAGCACAGAGCGGCCTCTGGCCCCAGCCTGCAACTGCAGCTCACCCTGCCCCACCCCGCACAGATCTGGGGGCACATGCGCCC
>NW_017728932.1:3861425-3867519 GCF_001723895.1 Crocodylus porosus | reverse complement strand
CCCCCCAACGTCCCCTGGACAAGCTGTGGCTCCATCCTGTGCCTTCCCTGCCCCACCCTGGCTGAGCAGTGCCTGTCCCAGCCCCACGCTCTCCCTTACCACGGGGGATGTTGATCTGCTCCCCCACACCCCTTCCCTCCCCCTTCCCCTTCCCCACAACAGACTTACCAGCTGGATTTAGCTGTATCAGAAATCAAATCATTGGCTGACATGCCTCCTTAAAAATTGGCTATTGGTATTGGTGCACCCCTAATAATTGGAAATTTAAATGACTTGTTTTTTTTTTTATATTGAAAGTTTCTGGAGATGCATAGAAGGCTAGAGTGCCTAGATTAAAATTACATTTCTTGTTCCTTTTTTGAGGTTTTATTTGGCCATATTAATCTCTTGTGACATTATTCTTTATGTTAATGCCCTTGTTGAAGGAAACGAGAAAGATGAAACTTATAACTTCCAGTATTTCAAAAGCTGTCTTGGTGTGCTAGAATCTCATTCTGGTACTGCACAGGTTCTGCAACACCGTCAGAGGGCTTGGTGAAATCTTCTGTATTTACAGGAAATAGTACATTTGCACAATAAGGCCACTTGGAAATGCCATTTGTGAACGTCTCCCATTTTCTATAACAGTAGTGTAGCTCTCTCTTTCCTGAGGTGACATTTTGTTTTAAAAAAATTGTCAGTGCTTGTCAGATCTGTCTGCAGGTGCACTTCTGTTAGCCAATTGAGCTTGCTTGATGTGTTGCATCTCCTCAGATCCTGCAGAAAGTGCTGCACAGATGCAGTGACAGCATGTTGGGGACAATGGCACTGACAGCCTGTCAGTTCATGGAAGAACCTGGCATGGCAGTCCAAACACGAGAATCCAAACATCCCTACAACAACAACACAAATTTTGAGGTAAGTTTTAGTGCAGCTATACTAGAAAACGTCTAGCATGATTGTTCAGAAGCATCTAGATTAGTTGGAAATATAAACTCTGCTGACTTTGCATAACTGCAGCCCTTTTGTGTCTTAGGAAACTGAAACCCAAAGTACTTCTAGAGAATCTCACTCATTCCCACCTTTTAGGAAAAGGGTTGTTCATTAATCTTGTATCCCTGCAGAGATGCATTCATTTTGGGACTTAAGTGTTTTCATATTTTAAGCATGTGAGTAGGCCATCATCTTCAATGGCACTACTGCCAGTCATGTTCTTAAGTGCATTGCTGTATCTGCCTGGGACCTGGATGAGAAAAATGAAAATCTTTCCAACAAGGGCCTGTTCCATCTTGAGGCATCAGCAGAAAACTTTAGGAGAAAGTATAACTTTTTTTCTCCATATATTTATTTGTGGGCTACCTTCTCCCTGCATGCACACTTAATGATCCCCCTTCCCTGCCTGACTTTCAGCATTATACTATAAATGTTCTTGTACGAGAGATGAGCACTTAGCAAAACCAGGAATGACTCTTCCTACATGTCCCAAGTTAGGCAGAATTGAGGGGATTTTATAGGACCCTGGGGCATGTGAATACAAGAAAGGTTAGTGTCCCTTGGTCTGAGAAATTCTCATGGCAACTCTGAGAGTTTTTGCATCTCTTCAGTACAGATTAGGAACTCATGTATATTCTTTAAATTCGTATAAACGATCCTTCGGGGTCTGTCTAGGGATCAGTATTTTGGCAACTGGACTTCTGGATTAGTGCCTCAGTGTTTGGGACTATAATGGCATGATGCTTACTATCTTGAAATAAAATCTTTAAATAGTTCTGCAAACCCTTGCGTGTAATTAGCACTGTAGGAACTGCTTTGAATTTACTGAATTTGCCTGTGACCATACTTACAAGTTCTTTCTTTCTTATTCATGAAAATATTGCAATATTTATTATATCTTGCCCCCTTGTAAGCTGTATTTTGAGTGTTTGTTTGATACAGCATAATGATACAGAACTGATCTCTTTGGCTTCCACAGGATAAAGTTCACATCCCTGGTGCCATCTACCTCTCAATCAAATTTGATTCTCAGTGTAACACAGAAGAGGGCTGTGATGAATTACTCATGTCAAGCAGCAGTGACCTTCAGCAGGATAGGCACAGTTTCAGTGGGTCTCCACAGAAATGGACTGATTTTGAGCTTCCAGGTAAATAAATATTCAGTGTTCGTAGGTATGGACAACCACAGAAAAATGATAACTCTGTTGAATGAAACCTCTTGAAAATATCATTTATTTACCTGATGTTCCTGGAATGTATGAAAGATGACGACTCTTCTTCCAGCCACTGTTTGTCTAAACTTATTTGATCTCTTCCCATTCACTTAATAGAAACAAGTTTCTCCTGTAATTGAACATTTGATATATTCCATGTTTGACTTCCTCAGTCTAAGCAGACACTAGCTATTGGAAACCAATGTTGACCTCGATTCTCTTCCCCCAGCAGCTTTTAGTTCTGCAGGGATATTCACTTATGCTGCTTGTCCCCTTCTCTGCAGAGAATCAAATAGTTTGCCTTGCCTTCTTGAGGAAGTACAGAGTGCTTGTTTGAAAAGACCATGCTAGTCTGAGCTTCATAAATGGCCTTCATCAGGCCTCAAAGTGAGCAGTAGGAGGGTGTCATTTTGTTCTCAGTTGTTGCTTTTGAACAAAACCAAAAGAATTAAGAGTACATATGCAGGAGCTTTGGGGCCCATACTGTAGGTTCTCGCATAATCTTCCTAGCATACGTTTCAGACCGTAGAAAATGCCAGCAGTCTGAGGGAAGTTCTGTTTTGCTTCAGAAAATTCAGCTGAAATAGTTCATCTTTTTCCCCATGTAGGGGGAAAAAAAATGAAATTTTCCCTTCTATTCCCTAGGGAAGCTTTTACAATTCTGAGTTAGAGCAAGAGCAATTTTTTTATTTTTTTATTTTTTTAAACCACCAGAATTTCCCACAGAACAAATATTTGAAGTTTCAACCAGATCTAGCTGTAAACAGCCAGCTAGATGAAGGTATTTTTTTTCTTATTATTTGGCATTACAGCTTAATACCAACTTTGCCCTTCTCCTCAAGTCATAGCTCAGATGCAGCTATAGCAAGGACATACTGGTTTTTTCCCAAATCCAAGACTATTCTGAATTTAAAGTGACCCTCCAATAATTAGATTCTGTACATGAAAAATTGTATAAATTTGTTATAATTTTCCATGTAAATAATGTAATTATTGGAGGGTGGTCTTAAATTCAATTCCGCCCCTCCCTCCCGGCCCCCTGATTGTGGCAGAGAAAGCCGTGGCAAGGGGGCAGGTGATGGAGGAGGAGGGCTTGTGGCGGGGGAGTCAAGGGACCTGACAGTTGTCCTTTGCTCCCCCACTCCTTGTCCTCTGGTACCTGTTCCCTTCACTACTTGCCCTTCATGCTGCCATCTCCTGTGTCCTGTCCCCCCCACCCCCCAAACATATATACTTTTGTGTCCTGGCACCTGCCTCTCATGCCCTTTTTCCCTTCCCCATGGCTGCACGCCCTGGTGCTTTCTCCTCTGCCCACCCCCCTTGTTCCCTGTGCCCCATTGCCCTTGCTACCACATACCTTCCAACTCCAGCCCAGCTCCAGTACAATTCCAGCCTGGGGCACAGAGCACATGGTTGTTCCAGCCCCAGCCTGCCACTGAACTGCTGCCACTGCAGCAATAGCTCTGTCCTGGCCCTGGAGCTGGAGCCCAGACTGGAGCTGCTGCCACCACTACTATAGCTACCAGGCCAGTTTGGGGAAGGAACAAGTATGCTCCATGACCTGGGCTGGAGTGGGGCTGGAGGAGGAGGAAAAGGAGCAGGGCATGGAGTGGAGCAGTGGCAGTGGGAGGAAGAGAAGGTGAGGGATGGGTAGCAGCTGCAGCTCCAATTCTGACCCTGGCCCTGTGCTGGGGCCAAAGTTGGAGCTAATGCAGTTGACTGCCCTCCTGCCTCCTTGTACTCAAATCCAAGACAAGGACCTTTTTTCCCCCATGTTAAGTATGGCGGTGAACCTTGTCTTGGATGCAAATATATATGGGATTGGATGACTTCATGGTCAAGCTCTTTGCTGCTTCTTCAGTTCGGAGTGCTTATTGATCGCCAACTGCCAGGGGTTAAGTCCAGCTAAGTTTAATGGCTTTTCTAGCTGGAGTGAGTCTGCAATTCAGCGCTGCTTCCCTGACAAGTTAAAAGCAGTGCTTCCCATATTAGTAACTTACTAATTTTTATTGTTAATGCACTGTAAATCGTGCTACTCATGTAGGAGTTCTTAGCTCATAAACCATGAATTGATCCGAAGTACAGTCAGAAAGAAGAGATTCACTAACATGTTGCATAGTTTCCTTAATAAGCCCCACTTGTCCTAGGCAACTGAAACAAAAATATAGAAAGCATTATTCTGTTTGAGTATATTTATACACTAGTGGCAGCTGTTCTGCATTCTGAATCAGTACCTCATTTGTCTTATGTTTTATGCATTTTGGAATTACCAGATGAATAAAAGTAGGTTTCTCTTGGATGCAGAGAATATCTAGGATCAAATTATTTTGATGTTAAACTCTTCTGTTGTATTCTGTTATAGATAGGGCCTGGTTTAAATTGCAATTTTGCATTTCCCGTGAAATTAAGTAATTTTTTTTTTCATGAAAAATTCAATTTACAACAAAATGCCATGATACGGCCACTTGTTGAGGAGTTCCCTAGCAAGTGGCTATATCAAGGTATTTTGTTGCAATAAGATGGCTGCTGCAAGCTGGAAAAAGGGGAGAGGGGAAAGAGTCATAAAAGGGACAGGGGGAGGAAAGTGCTTGGGGTTGGGTAGGGGAAGAGCTGTTTGCTGTTACAGGTGGGAAAACGGGGGTGCCTGGGGGCTGCCTTGGCAGATGGCCTTGGCACTAGGATGGGGAGGGGCTGTTTGCTCCTCCAGGCTAGAAAACTGGGGTGCCAGGAGTTGTGGGCAGGGAGAGAGAACGTGTGTGCAGAAGAACAAACAGCCCCTCCCCTACATGGTTCTAGGGTCATCTGCTAAGGCAGCCCACAAGTGTCCCAGTTTTCCTGCCCGGTGCAGAAAACAGCCCCTTCCCTACCCATCCCCAAGCTCTCCTTCCCCTGGCCCTTCTGCAACCCCTTCCCCTCTCCCCTGGGTTGCTAGGCTTTCCTGCTGTTCCTGCCACTTCCAGTGAGGGGGAAGGAGGGGGTGGGCATGGGCTTTTCAGCAGTGATAAGGCCTCTGCTGCTGCAGTTCACCCTGGCGCTAAACCTTCCCCCTCAGACAGTTGGGGGGGGCATGATCTGGGCATTAAAATGGCAGTGTTTGCCTTGATCAGGCCACAATATTAGCAAGCTGGGCCTGCAATTCAAACCAGGCCCTAATTATTGTTTCTTTTTGAGTTATTCTTCTCATCAATGTATATGTGTGTGTGTTCATCTCTCTGTGCTGCAGGAGATACACTGTATTACCGGTTTACCTCTGACATGAGTAACACTGAATGGGGTTACAAGTTTATAGTGACAGCTGGTCACCTTGGAAGGTTTCAGACAGGTAAGCACTATTCAGAATAATTGAAGAGACGCATCAAAATAATTCTTTCAGCACTTCCAGAAATGTTTTATTTGACTTATGTAACCCTTCTGCTGGGCACCAGTTGGCAGCAAGAAGGGCTGCGTTCAGATTTTGGGGAACCCATAAGTTATACCAGTGGCTCAAGCCTCCACCCAGAAATCTGTGAACATTAAATTTGCTGGGGTGTCCCGTATAAACAAAACCCCCTCCTTGCAAGCAGTATAAACACAAACCCCAAGTTTAGTTTATTAAAGAAAATAAAAAACAAAAGAAAACACTAAATGTAATTCTAAAACACTATTAACTACCAAACAAAGTCTATAGGTGGCACCCTCTTAGGGGAGGCTTCCCCTGTATCCAGGCAGTCTGGGACTTGGGGCTTCCCAATGGGTAGTTCTGGGGGCCTGCACCCCTATACCTGCCTTTCAGCAATGGGCTAAGGGGTGAGGGGGGCACACCAGAGTCCTATGAGCTGCTCCTCGGGTTCACTATGCTGCAGGGAGCTGCTCAAGAGTGTGGGACCTTCTGCATTGCAAGTGACTCCGTTGCTCCTGTGGAAAGGCTG
>NW_017728932.1:3856032-3861325 GCF_001723895.1 Crocodylus porosus | reverse complement strand
CAGCTCCAGCCAGCATGCATGCACCCCAAAACTTCTAGGCTGGATTGTATGGCCTGCTGAAATGAAAACTGCAAGACAAACTCAAAAGGGAGCCTAACCAAACCCAAAGAACTGATATCCTCCTCCCTGGTACTAACCTCTTAAAATCTTAGAAAAGGGGGAAGAAAAGGAGGAGATAGGAGTTCCCAGATAATGGGACAATTCTCCCTCTCTTTCTCCTCTACCCGAGTTTCCCATTTTGGTATTTGCAAATTCCTTCTCCCTTGGAGGAGGCTTCACTCTTTAGCAGCCCCTAGCAGCTTCTCGTCCTCCCCAAACCAGCCTGGCCTTGCGCAGTTAGGGAGTATTCACTCCAGTCTTTCTCTTAACTAATCTGCCTGGAAAGTCTTTGTTCTTCTCCCTGGCCAGTCAGGCCAGGGGGTTTACATATTTTGTCCAGATATAGGGCCCCAGATTTCCAGGACAACAGGGGCCATCTTACACATGCACACACTCACGCATGCGCATTTTGCCATACACAACTCAAGTGTGTGTGGGTGTTACACTTAACACACACTTTTTTCCCCCTTCAAGATGGTATAATACTAAGACTTTGTTCTGTTCGAGGTTTGAGTGATTTGCTGTGTCCTTACCCTGACCACAGTATCTCAGGGGGGAAAAAAGCCCTGAAACTTCAAGCTGAGATAGAGAACAGTTGTATTTAAAGAGTAATTTAATATTATGATGACTTTTTTTTTCTTGGATTTAATTTACAGCTAGGCTTTGCTGGTTTACTTTATATTAAAAATGGGTAGTCTTTTAAGTTATAGGCTGTGAATATTCTGCAGTCAGTTTAGGTTTACTATATATCATACTAATGAGAGCTGAGATTTTGTTGCCCTTACTTGGAGAAAACTGTGATTGCAAATAATAGGGTTGAGATTTTCAAAGTTGGGTAAAAGACAGTTGTACAACGCTCATTCATTTTCTTTCCAAGTCTTGCCTTCAAAAGGACTTGCAGTGTTGGGACTGGCCTAAGGGCTCATTCTTTCCTCAGCTCAGGTTTTGGTTTATACATTTTATTTTTGCTTATGACAACAATTCTAAATATGTGGAGAGAATATAATTTTTCAGATGAATGTAACCCTTTAGAAATAAGAGATTTATATTCAATTTCAGGTTTTGAGATTCTGAAACAGATGCTATCAGAAGAAAGGGCAGTTCCACACCTTCCACTGGCCAAAATCTGGAAATGGCAGGTAGGAGTAGCATGTCGCCAGACTGGGCACCAGCGTCTAAAGGCCATCCATTTACTGCTGAAGATAGTGCAGTGCAGCAACCAAAGGTAAACCCATTGTTCTATGCTGTGCACTAAATATGCCTCAGAGGCATGTTGGCTGAATTCATGACCATAATGGATGCAGAGTATCATGACCCCAAGCCTTGCTGAAAAGCTTTATTGGAAAAGATTAGAAAAATCTATTTAAAAAGTAATTTTCTGAATGCTGTTTCTTCTTTGGAGATGGCTTTTTAAAACACAGTAGAGCAAATCTTCTGGCTAGAACAATTCTCAGATTCATAGTGAATTATTTAGAGACACTAATTCTATGAAAAGTTTGAGAAACCAGGTGTAAGTCTTCCTTTTAGTTGAGGTGAGGAGACCATGAATGAAGTGGTGAAAAGATATTGTCAGATTCAGCACTGCCATAAGGGAGGGAGGTTTCTGTGATTTGCGCCGCTAAAGTCTACAACTGAAACTTCATGAACCGCAGGTGAGTCAAGACTTGAATCTAGGTTACAAAGGTGGTTGGTGTTGCATAGTTCTATTTTTTAAATATTGAGATTGTACAATCATTTGTAAACATTTTACTTACTTTAATGGAGGCAAACAGTTTCCAGCAAGTCCACCCTTATGTGAATTACACTGAGTTCAATTAAGAACAAGTAAACTCCTGAAAGTACTAGCCACAGACTGCTTTTCCTTGGTCAAAAGAAGCCTACATGTTTGTGTTTTGAAACCTTTTGCAGTTGCATACACGTTTTGGGTGAAACCTTCTACCCTTTAGATAATCCCTTCTAGCACAGGCAGAAGTCTGAAAATGTGCCAGTTTGTTAAAAGGCTATTGCTTGCAACCAGCTAATATTGCTGGGTTTACATCTAAACTTCCATGCTTAAAAATGTCTTAGACTGTGGGCAACAAACTTAACTGTTAAAAGATCAAATCTTTGTCATGTTTCCTTCTTGCTCTGATCAAGACTGTCTTAAATGGAGTTCTTTTTTGATCCCTGTTCTATGTATTTGTAAGGTTGTATGGTGCAGGGGTGCTTGCACTAGCCTGCTTTATGATGGAAATTAAAAAAAAAAAAAAAGGCTGAAACTGTCACTTGCAAAGCAGTGCTAATTAGCTGTAACTGCATAAACAGGTTATTTTCCCTGCATTCTAGTTTAGTACTGCAAGGTTCTAAATTGGTGCAGGTCAAGCATGTAGAGATGTATTGCATTCATTTATTTTAAAGGTCACAATTGCTAAGGATCCATCCTTATTCAGCAAGACAGTTTAGATATTCAAGTTTGTGGAAGCATCTGGTTTCTTCATTTTAAAATGCTTTGTTGTATTTGGACTAGAATCATTCAAGATATTGAATAGCTTGTGCATGGAGTTTGTCAGCTATGTTTCCGTAACCAAATATCATATGCTGTTCCATGTTGTAGTATATGCCTCGTTAACTGCTTCATAGCATTAACTATCAAGGAGTTATCGCTGAGTTTTATCTCCCTTGATAAGGCATTGTTCTGTCTCAGAAATAAGCTTATAATCATGAGTTATCTTCCATTTCATTTAAATTATTTTTTTTAGGGACTGTGATCTCACCTTGTTGAAGCCCCTCTGGCAGCTTTTCACCACCATGGAAAATAACCTGTGTCATGACATGACCAAGCCTGGCATCCTCCTTCCCCTTCATCGTGCACTCACAGAACTCTTCTTCATTACAGAAAATAAAGCTAATGTAAGCAGCCCTTTTTTCCTGTATGCCTCTCTCTCTCTTCCCTGGCACTTGGAATGCAGTGTTATGCTGCATTTCTTTCTTGCTTCTTGAAAAAAGTACATCAGAACTTTGTATGCATTGCACAGATGGGGAGCGCTTTTCCTGAGGGAGTTCAGTGAAAACCCTTATGCAGATACATACTACCTCCTTATCGATCGTGGAACCTGGAGAAATGGACACAGTTCTTCCCAGCATAATTAAGGATGCATGCCCCAAAGTCATGGGGGTAGAGGCAGATCAGTAACCTTTTGGAACATTTTACTGTAGCTTCCGCTGATCTTGTTTTGAACTCTGTATGCTATATAGTATAGCTATACATGTATAGATGCGGCAAGACGCAGTCAAAATCTATAGTCTTTGAATACAGTTAGGATTGTACTTAAGTCCTATAGTCTTGAACCTAATTTTGATTACCTCTGTGGACACTACAGGAATTGAAATTCAGATGCTAATAGGACCAACAGCTGTGTTTAAAAATACCATGCTTAAGTAGTTTCATGGAACATTGTTTCTGAATGCAGGAACTTGGAACTCTGCAGGACTACTTGCTTGCCTTAAATACCGAAGATCACCTTCACCGCTGCACAGCACAGGTATTAAAATTCCTTGTGTGAAAGAGAGTCATTTCTGATTTACTCACTGGGTTTTATGAAGTGGTTATACAACCACTAATGATTACCATAAGATTCCAAAATTCATTATCAAGAACTTGATTCAAGATCCCCTAAAGACAAAATGCCAGTACGTAGATCGGTATTACCCCTCAGTTCTTTCTTTCTCTCATCCTGCCACCCATTTAAACTTTTGTATAAATGTAATTGTCTGTTGCAGTGCCAAGTTATGAAAGGCAGAATCCAGGTCTAGCCAAAATGAAGGAAATGACCAACATGAACTGAATCAAGTCACATAATTTAGCATTGTCATGTCTATGTATTCAGAGGAAAGTTCCCCATAAAGTTTTGTGTCTATCTTTTCAATTTTCATCAGTTTTTCTGAGACAAATCGTTATTTTTTTAGATCACATATTAGCATGCTTATTGGCAATGAAAAAACCCATTTACTCACCTTTTTGAAGTGGTTTAGCCCAGATAGCTTGGCGAGTACTAGTGCAAGGCTCTGTCTGGATCTTTCTTCCACCTTAGCTCTTGGATGATGTGGTTCTGCTGAGTTCCTACAGATTGAACCCATTCACAAACGTCCCTATTCCCATCTCTGCTCAGTTTGCACCACAGAGTGGCTCTTTGCAACATAGAGTAATAATTACTCAATGGTAATAATCTTTGTGATGCTTGACTTTCTTTTCCTCCTCCCCTCCAGGCCCTGAAAAACATTGCTGCTATCAGCCTTGCCATTAACTATCCCAACAAATCAACAAGTTTCTGGAATGTCTAATACTGGCTCCTGGCCGGAGTGCATGGGATAGAATAGTTTGTCCATAGGAACCTTGGAACAAACATCTTAACTCCATTCAGGAAAAAGATCCTTAAGCTTCAATGTATGAGCACTCTACAGCCTTTCTTCCTTCCACTTTGATGTAGAATTTGTAAAAGTAAAAGCGCACTTCAAAGAAAAAGCACATTTTGGAGTAACTCATGCGTCACCTGCAGTTACGTATGCACATATTGTAGCATGTTAGAGTAAACAGAACAGTATTTTTTTTTTTTATTCAGAAGAAGCAAATGAGAGAAGATTACCTGAAGTGTGAGAATGGAAGGCTCTGTGCTGGTATCATCTGCTCCCAAGAAACTGGAAAATGAAAGCTTTAAAAGTCTTGCCGAACTTAAGCTAGGGCCACTGGCAGAATCCACTTTTCTTTGGAAGTGAAATAGGCAAAGCAGACTCTTGGTGGGCTGCAGAAATGGCACATGCTTGAATCCTGCTATGTTTCATTTTGCTTTTGAAAGCCACTACTCATGGAGGAAGACTTCAGAAGCTAATCCATTACTAAACTTCGGTACAAACAGCAGTTAAAGAATTCCTGTGGCAGAGTACCCTTGTGAGAAGTGAACAGTTCTACTGTTCTCATTTTGTCAACCACCTGATCTTATCCTAACTTGTCTCCAATACATTTTTCTGGTGTCGGGCAGAAACAGCAGTGGCTGCCCTTGGAGAAGCTCAAGAAGAGGTTGTATGGGAAACTGAGGAGTGCTGGCTGTGATACATAGCTTATGTTTCCTAAAGATCACATATTTACAAGAAATTACTCCTGACTTTTTTTTTTTTTTTTTTTTAACTCTTTGGGTACTGATGGCTCAGGAGCTTTTTC
>NW_017728932.1:3849856-3855672 GCF_001723895.1 Crocodylus porosus | reverse complement strand
AAAAAAAGAAAGAAATATGAAGAAAGCACACAGCCAGGAAAATTGATCAAAATGTTATAAAAATGATGGCTGTTTTGGAATGGAGTGTATTCATTGGCCTAGTTTGTCCAAAAGGTCAATGGCACCTGAATAGCCACCGAATAGCACTATGCAATGTGCAAAGGAAATCCTCATTTGAGAATGGCATGATGCTCTTCCAGCCAGCTGGGACTTGAGAGAGTCTTAAAGGTGATGCTATGTCCCTCTGGTAGGGAAATACACAGTGTATTTTAATGTTCCCACTTTCAGATGGTCATTGGTGCTGCAGCCCTAGAAATAGCTACCTGGTTCCCATCCCACCATAGGAGTATAAAGGCCAGTGTTGCTGTGGGAGAGGATACTAAATTGGAAAGGTAATATACTTGAACAAGCAAGTTTAAACTGAAGGTCCCCAACATTGGCTCCAGGGAGCACTGTGCTATGATCTTTGCCTTCAGAAATAAGGTGTCCATCTTAGACAATAGTAGATCCTAGAGTTTAGGAAGAACTTGTTCTCAGCCAAAGACTAAAGAGAGGGAGAGAAATAGTATGCTACTTTGAAAATCTTCCTTCACTGTAACATAACTAAGCATGAATTTCCTAAATCCATGGATAAAAGAATATGCAGTTTCCTCATTTTAGTCCCTCTTCTGAGTGATGCCTTTAATTTTGGAATCAGCCTGCAGGGGAGGGAAGGAGCTTTCCTGATTAGCTGTATGTCACTCTCTGACCTATTGGAGCAGCTGGGCAATGACGGTCAGTGCAGCCAAACTGTGGACATTTTCAGAAGTCCATATTTCATGAACAGTGTGGTCTTACGGGGCAGACAAGCATTTTCATATTGCTTTTCTTAGTGTGGACATCCTTCCCACTTTCTTAAAGTGAGCCCCTGGTGAAATGGTAGAGTTATGCTACAGGCTGATCGTGCAGTATATGAGGCATGTGCAGTAGTTTGCTGTTGAGATCTGCCTCAGTATATTTACAGAAGGTTTTTTCCTTTTTTTAACATCAGGGATACAGACTGTAAATAGACCCTTATCTGATCCTATCATGGCATTTCCCCATTCACATTTCTGTTGGACTGTGTGTTTATTTTATATATATATAAATATATATATATATATATATATAACATTGTTTATAAAGGCTATAAGAATGATGCAGGAGTGGCCAATGTTACTAGTTAGGTATACCACTTACTACCTTTCTCAGCAGGTCTGCCAGTCAGTCTTCTTGTTCTCCCAAGTGACTGCCTGTGAGTTATCTGCTAAATGTTATTTCCACCCACTAGATGGAACTGAAGGACTATGACCTGAGTTGACACTGAGTCTCTCATTGACTGCCTTACAATTGATCGTACATTGTGCATTTTTAAGAGGCAAGAAACATTGATTTTTTTCCTATAGTTTTAAAAGGGGGGAGGGGAGTAACAAAATGAATTTAGTATTTATTATGATTAGTAGCTCTTTGAACTACTGCAGCAGTTCCACATGGATGCAGATGATACTATTGATTAGTACAAAACTAGCTGGAAAACAGGTATGCTGAAAAATGTGCCTAAATAAAAATCGTTGTGTTCTAAACCACATATGATGTATTTAAGCAAACCAGGTTGTTCCTAATGATGCATTTGACTTGCTTTCATTAAATACCTTAAATGAAGTTTTATAATTTCTTTTCGTACGGGTTTACAACTTTGCAATTTTTATCATTTGGTTGTTTACAATATTATCAGATCTTTAGATTTATTCCAGCTCAGTTCAACATGTACAAAGAAAGTTATAGATGTGGGTAACATATGCAAATGAAGAGAAATATATTGTAAAAATTATATAAAAAAAGTGACAACAAAGTGTCTGGTTTTCTGTTTTTCTTTCCCTCACCTCACTGAAGGTGAAATATTGAATTTTCAGGGAGATCTAGGGGTTTTCTTTTGAGCCCGGATTCTTGAAGACAGGATGATTACAGGCAAGGCTACTTGTCCTAAAGGAACTCTTGTATAGTTGATATTGTGCCATGCAACATACACATCACAGGAGGCTTCAGTCCTTTCCCCATAACCGGGAGGCACCAGTCAGTGAGCTGGAGGTACACAGGGTAGGGCCCCTGTGTGCTCCCCGGAAGTGTTTCTGGCCCACTTCCAGGTCTGCTGAGTGCTCTGGGGACCCCCCACACACACACCTACAGGGGGACACTCCACCTGCCCCACCATCGCAGCATTCATGAGCCGCCTGGTACCTTGAGGTATGTAGAAAAAACATTTTAAGCTGTGTATCTGTCGGAATGGTCAAATCTTTCTGAATCAATTAGGAGGGTTCTGATTAGATTCCGAAAAATTAAAGGGTCTCCTGATTTGATTCAGATTCAGCGATTCGGCCACTGCATCGAGCCAGATCTCCACCAAATCAAATCAGTGACCAAAGCTTTGTACAGCCCTAATGCACATCTGTGCCACAGCATCTCTCATGCTTCCAGTAGGAAGAAATTGCTTGTAAGGGAAGTGCTCCCCGCTTGGTCCATCGGAGCCTCTTTTTGGTCCGAGTATGCTGCAAAACCTCTGCAAATATTCTGAATGACCATGTTTGCTAAATACAGGCTGTTCACCTGAATTGTATATGCTGTGCTAGAGGGATCCTTACAGCCTAGTAAAATCTGTGATCTTGCTATTGCTTTAGTGGGAATAGAATCAAACTAGAAACTAGCTAATAAGTTAGTGAGCATTCATTGATCATGAGATGCACTACATTTTCTGAGCCTATTTCTGTAAGAATGAAGCTTTGCCATGTGTTTTGAAGCAAGATAAATGCCATTGAGCTTGCCTAAGTCCCTGCTTATTCCCATGGAGCCAACAACATGCTCCCTTCAAATTTTCAATTTTCCCTTTGTTCTGATGCCTGCTGTCCTGCACCTTTCTAAATTAGCTAGAGGTTGAGCTTATGCTGGCGTTATATGCGAAAATGGTATCTCCCCCACCCCCCTCCCCCCCGTTGCCTTCTATGGTTTTCTCTCCGGTTCTCACTTAACCTTACTAGCTGCTGGGAGTGCTTGGTCAGGACCAGGATGGCTTAAATCTCATTTCCATCAGCACAGGATCTCGCTCAGCTCAGCCAACAAATGGTCAAGAAAAGCAAGGTCTGTTGCTACCTACAGCAAATAATGTTCAGCATCTTCTGTGTAGGCCTTTAAGAGACTAGCACCTTTTAAAGAAAGTTATATTGATTTAAGAATTTGGTGTGCATAAACTTGCACCAGTTCAGATAAACCAATGTAAACTAGTGCATGTATGAACATGCCTATTTTGGACTCTTGGCCAACAGGACTCTGTTTATGTTTACCCTTTTCAGTTCTTCAGGCATCATTGATCCTGAGGAAGGATATGCACGCTTAGAAAGTCTTTAGTTGCTCAAAGGAGAATCCACTCTTAAAGTTTGTTGGCAATCCTTTCATATATTCTTCCGACCCGCTTTTGGGTCATAACTCATGGGTTGAGAAACCCTGACTCTAACCTCTTTGTTGACTCCCTTTCTTCAGTGATGAAACAGAACCAACATGAATCTAATGGAAAGGACCTGAGCTTTGTTTTGTGTTTGTAAAGATCTTTGAGATGTTTGCGTGGTGGGGGCAATATAAACCTGCAGTATTCTCTTGTCAGGGATAGCATCCAACCATTGAAACGAAATGTGAAATATCTTGACGCGTTTTGGGAAATTACACAGCATTCTCCTTGTCAGTGTTGGGCCTAAAACTGTTGTTCTTTAAACCAGTAAAAATCTGTGCATCCGCAGTGGCATAAAACCTGGGGCTGTAAGGGCAGAATCCATCTCAGTAGTCCAGTTCTGTGATTTCCTTCCCCTTGCTTATGATAACACTAATAAATGTATGCTGCTTTAGTTTTGTGACAAGTCAAATCACGAGCGACTGCTGTGAGTGGTGGCTATTTGTCAGGTAGCAAGCAACTAACAGTCTGATGAATCCCTAAACCACCCAGGCTTGGTTTTGGGGAAAATTTTACACATGCTCGTCCTCATTTATTGTACTTTGTGAGGTCTTTCATTGTACACGTGCCTTCAAGCAACGGGCATTACAGCAGGTGTTGTATAGTCTGAGGCTCTGTTCTGCCATCACAGGTGGTTAAACCAACAGTTAATAGCCCCACTTCATTCATTCCTTGGAGCATCTGACTCTGGTACATAAGCGGTTGAGACATCACCACCTGTGCTATGGTCCGTCAGCCCCTGGTGGTAGGCACTCAGTTGCTGGAATGTCCATTTTCCTGCTGTCGGGTATTTTCTTCAGCCTCTCGTTCCACATCTATAGTCTTGTCTGCTTGGATGTGGCATCGAGAGGTTGGGTGATGGCAAGGAAACTCCTGCGTGACTTCACACGTTTGTGTGCTGCAGGATGGTCGTGCAACAAGTGTCTCACGTCTTCTGTCTGTCTCAGTTGTTCTATCCTGCTGGCCACTGCTCTTCTGATGTCAGGTGGAGCAATGCCTGCCAGCAGGTACACACTGTTTAGGCTGCTAGGCTTCAGACCTCTTATAGCAGAAGCAGTCGCATCATGACCCCTGTCAGGTAGAACCTGTGAATTCTGCTAAAACTCCAAACCACAATTTTGAGTTTTTAGAAGTGGATTCTGTTGTCTTCACAAACCTGTCCACACAGTCTGTCCCACATCTCTGCAATATACCAGTAATATTTGGTCTCACACTTGCCCTCCCACCACCACCAAACAAACCCTAACGTTGGTTTAGTTGCAATAGACACGCACCAAGAAGCAGTTTAACTGAAATGGCTTTATTCTCTCCTGCAATGGCTGTGAGTAACTGTGAAAAAGCATCTTCTGAACCACTCTTCTGTTTAATGTCATAATTCGTTGGTAATGTAGTTTCACATGGCTGTACAGTGTAGCCCACACAAAGCCAGTGTCTTCTGATCTTCCCTTGTATGAATGATGTACCTTCATGGCACTTCCATAAGAAGTATTAACTTAAGCATCAGCATAGGCAACTCTGTCAATCTGGTTAGGTTGGTTATCAAGGATGGGCTTTGTATCATTCCCGTCTCTGCTGTTGGATGCTGGCCTGTTCTGTTCTGCAGAAGAGGTTTTAGAGGTCTGAAGCTAGACAGCCTATTTGTCACAACAGATGCACTATTATTTGTGAGTGGTTGCTCCTCAAGGGAGCGATCCTGGATGCACAAGCTAAGTCTATTCCATCTCAGAGGAAAGGCAGCAAGAGGGCACAGCAGCCCCCTTGGCTCTGCAGGGAACTAGCGGACCTCCTGCATCAAAAAAGAAAGACCTACAAAGGATGGAGGACAGGCTCCACCTCCAAGGAGGAATATTCTGCACTGGTCTGAACCTGCAGGGAGCAAACCAGGAAAGCCAAGGCTGTGACTGAACTCCAACTAGCTACAAGTATCAAGAACAATAAAAAGTCCTTTTTTTAGGTATGTGGGGAGCCGGAGGAAAAGCAAGGGCAATGTTGGACCCCTGCAAAACCAGATGGGACAACTGACAACCGATGTCCAGGAAAAAGCCAACTTGCTAAATGGGTATTTTGCATCATTTTTTCACCAGTCCCAAGGGGCGCGCCTGCTCATTACAGGACAGGAACACCTGGGTGAAGGTGATTCCTTACCCGCCATCAATGTTGACCTTGTGAAGGAACACCTAGAGAGGCTGGACACCATCAAGTTAAATAGGTACTTTGTGTCAGTCTTTCATCAGTCCCATGGGATGCCCGTGCCTGCTATGGGACAGGGAGATCCGGGTGATGGGGATCCCCTACCCTCCAT
>NW_017728932.1:3826193-3847603 GCF_001723895.1 Crocodylus porosus | reverse complement strand
CAGGATCTGGGGGAACGTTTGTTCACCAGAGCGCCCCAAGGGATGACGAGGTCGAACGGTCACAAACTCCTGCAAGACCGCTTCAGGCTGGACGTAGGGAAGAACTCCTTTACTGTCCGAGCCCCCAAGGTCTGGAGCAGACTGCCACCGGAGGTGGTTCAAGCACCTACATTGAACACCTTCAAGAGAAATGTGGATGTTTCTCTTGCTGGGATCCTATGACCCCGGCTGACTTCCTGCCCCTGGGGCAGGGGGCTGGACTCGATGACCTTCCCAGGCCCCTTCCAGCCCTAATGTCTATGACATCTATGACATCTGTGTTTGTCACGTCTAAGCTGGGAGTCTGGGGCCCAGTTTATGCTGAGGTTTCCTGAGTGTTAAGCACTTGACTCCCTTAGGCCCTTTAGAAAATTCCCAGCATTGGGATGCTACTGCTGTAAACACAAGTGTCTGGAAGGCTGACAACAATAGATGCGTCTGCACTCCGAAGGAAAGGGCGTGAGGGGTCTCTTTGCCTTGCTGGCATTACTCTTGCTTCATTGAGCTGCAGTGGAATGAATGCAGAAACAAAAGCAAGCTAAAGAGATGGTACAGAAACAAGTATTTTGACCCTCATTTCCTGGTTAAATTCTATGTCCAATAATTATCATTTATCTACATATCATTCTCCAGCTGTTTTAGCTATATATACAATAAGATACCTCAGGCGATTTTATATTTGCTTTATACTGTTTAACAGCTGCTGTATGTTTCCCCAGAAGTGGCTGTATTTCACTGGGCTGCTTCAGTAATTCCTAACAATAGCTTGAATTACCCGGCTGCTTCAAAATGAGCACCCCTATATCTGTGCGTACTATTTTAAACATTTTCTTTTGTCGCTTCTCCTTTCTGACAAACGCAAGGCTTTTGTATAAGATTTCCCTCCCTCAGTGGACTCTTAGAATAACCAACCTATATAATATGGCAAGGCCTTGATTCAGCAGTTCTTCATATATTAAAACACATTGGTACATGTTGATCTAAAGATGAGCACATGGCCTTGCACAGAGACAGACTTAACCGTGTGCTCTAAATGTTTGTCGACTTGGGACCTAAACAGGGCATGTGGTTAATATTATGTTCACGTATTTTTATGCCCTGCTGTTGAAAGCAGTATAATTTCTATAGAAAAAGGTAAAAAGATGCTGAATTCTTGAGCTGAGTCAAGAGAACCTCTGTTCTTATCGATCTGCGTAAGCGTAAGTCGTGTCTCAGTCTTTCTCACTATTTTTCTTTACCTAAACCTCCTACAGTAAAACACATTAGCCAAAAACATCAATGTTTTTCAGCACTCTCTTTTTAAGCAAAACTTGGTTTTTCTGCTCAGAAAAATTGGCAGATTACACTTTCTTCCTTGAACTATTGTATGTTTCCACTTGTATTTTTAATAATATTTTAAATCTTCCTCCTAACTAGACTGTTTCCAATACCACTGAAGTGGAGAGAGCATTCAATTCTTATCAGGGACTGATGTGTGAATTCATCCATGCGAAGAAGAAAACACTGTTGCTGGTTTACATTAAAAATGACGGTTCATCCTGCATTCTTGTAGTAAAATGCATCTCACTACCTGTACCTGAATATTTTGCATTGTGTTTGCTGCCCTGTTGAACTTGTTTTAAGTGAATTAAGCCCTAGCACAGATGGCCTAAAAGGTGGTGGAACCTGTCATTAGAAGTTAAGTGCAGGTTAGACAAACATGTTTCTTTGTGAGCGCTTTCTAGCTGCCTAACACTGGAGTTAAGAGGGCTGAAGAAAATCCCTTTTTGGCTCCATTAGTGTCTTCCTATTGCATGTGTTCCTACAGCATCTTTTATTTTCGTGTTTGATGTGACAACAATTGCCAGATGCCCGAAATGCTTGTGTTGTGTCTTGAAAAGAGTGAATACTACAACTGGGTAAGTATCTCCTTGTGCTGCTATTTACGTTATTATGGCAAACGTCATGGCCCTTAGTAGGCGATTTATTAAGTATATTGTCCCATTTCAAGAGCTTACGCGACCGTTATGAGGCCGCTGCCTGATCCTGTGCAGTGTAGACGAGAGTTGGTGCGTCTGCCAAGTATGCCCAAATTCCTGAATGCCTTGACTTGCCAGCGAAGAACACCGTGTCCCCAGGCAGAGAACGGGAACGCCTGTTCTCAGAACTTCGACAAGCGTGACATACGGCTTCGGTGAAACGGCGAGGGCTTCCACCCACAGAGCTGCTGTCTGCCAGCCTCTCCGAGCAGTTCCCTTCAGGGTGGTGGGTGTGTGTATTGCCAGTCTCTCTGCTCTTGTTGATGGAAGGTACTTCCCCTCTACTATGGGGGTGGGCAGGGAAGGCTTACCTTGTCTCAGCTCGAGCGCTGTTAACTGCAGAGGGAAAGCTTTTGTGCTGATTGACTCGCGATACCACTGATCCTTGAGACCTTAAAGGCTCCTGCAGTATCCGTATGGCTAGATCTCACTTCTGTGTCTTAAGTAGGCTAAAGCTTTGGACCAAGTCTTAACCAGATGCCTACTAACTGTCGGGCACTTGGTGTATCTGGATTTGTCTCTAGATGAGCATCTTCAGAAAACTGGCCTAGACAGTATTCTGGTCCCCAAATTAGTTATACTTTGTCTCCTCAAGGGCTGCCCAGCTTGGGTCTTGGGCCTCTAGGCACAAACTTCCTTCTACGATCTCATACTTAGTCAGGGCCTTAACCAGCATGTCCTCCCTGTCACTGTCATACGTCTGACTTTGATGCAGTGCCCACAGTTTGGTATGCTCAGGGCCAACAGTGGGATTATCCAGTGACCAGGCAGCTCCTGTAAAGCACAGTACCATTTGTTCAGCCCAAAAGCACTTCAGTGAAAGCAGATCTTAAACGAATAAACATCTCGTGCACATGCTTGGCTTGCCAGGTGGTCATTCATCTGCTACGTGGCAGCCCTGGCAGGCTTAAAGTGCTGCAGGATCTCCCTGCAAGGCCTGCCTCTCTTAATAATAGTCTTCTGCGTGTCAGTTTTTTGGACTGAGTGCCTTTCTCTCTCGAAAGAGCCTCTCTCTCTGCCTGAAGAAGGGTGTTTATACCCGAAAGCTTGCAAAGAACAATTTTTCCAACTATTTAGTTGGTCTAATACAAGATATCACATTTACCCAAAGAACCGTGGCTTTCAAACGACATCAGACCAGTCTGCTGCTTCCCCAAGCCGTAAGACTTGAATGCGTCGTACCTGGAGATTTGCCTCACTCGCCTGCCACACCTCTTCCCCTATGTATCCTCACCTCTGAGCTACTCAGCACTCAGTGCTGTGGGGTAGGGAGTGCTAAGTGTGCTTGTGCTGAGCTCCCATCTGCCTGCTTGCCTTGTGGGCTCTCAGATGTGTGTCCGTTCTCTCCGTGGTTCCTGAAGCAAGTGTCTCCAGGGCGTGTGTGGGGGTGGGAGAAGCGCCGGCAGTCCACAGAAAGCTCTTAGCTCCTTTCCATTCAGTACCCTGGCAGCAATGTTCTCGCCAGACGGGGCTGAACTGCTGCCCCAGCTTTCCCCGCTCGGATACGATCCAGCTTCCCAAGATAGACTGTGGCTGGCTGTCTCCCGAGGATTTGTGGTTCTCCTAAATCCAAAGCAAAAGGTGGCAGGGTCCTTACAATGTTTAGTGGGTCTCTGAGCCAGCTCGTGCTATGATAGAAGAGAAGAGAAAAGAACCGATCTAAGTGAAAGCTAGCCAGCCAGGGCTGGGCGGGGGGGGTCTTCATTTTCGAGTCCATTTCAGGCATTTGATCTCTGTGCCTCCCCCTGCTCCGCAAGAGTTTTCCGAAGCTCCGTTCCTGGCAGAAGGTGAAACCCTGCCTCATCCATCCTGATAGTTACTCACAGTTCCCTTTCTTTTTGGGGTTTGTTTCTCTTTGTTCCTTTGGTAACCCATACAGTATCTCTGCTGGAACTGAGACCCCCTCTGCCTGAGCTACTGCTGCATCTGGCTGGAAGCTGCCCGTCTCCAGTGGATTCTTCTGTCGCCAGCTCCCTTGGACTGGCATCACTGCTTTTCATTTGCTTCCGTAAAGTGCTGGCTCCAAGGCAAGGCCTGCAGTAGTAAATATGGTTGACAACGAAGTCTTGTATCATTTTGCCCAAGGCTGCCTTAAGTTGCAGGCATGTTAGTGTGGTAATAAGATTACATATGCGGAGTCATGCAATTGTCAGCCTTGATCTATGACTTAATTACAAACTAGTCTCTTGGTAAGTCTCCGATAAGTCAGAAGAAGTTAACTGTAACTCCAAATCCAGCTTCCTAGTGGTGCAATTCTTTATTCATGTGGTAGGTTTTTAAGCTCCGGCAAAACTTAAAATGAACGTTTCTTCTTTCCACGGATCCTGTATCAACAGAGAAGAGACTTTTGTTCTAGTGCCACGTAAAGCAAGCCTACGTTCACATAGTCTGGGCTGCGTTATGCACGCAGCCATGCTGCCAAAGCCCCTGCTGGTTCATTGACTTCAATAACCTGGCTCTTGATTTGGTTGCTGTGCTGACTGAGGGCAGAGCCTGGCCCTGTAGTCTTTTTGATCACGGAGTGCTGGGGTGTCCAGCAGTGTTACTGAACTTTGAGCATTGCCTTATCAAGCTTGGCTGCCTTAGATGTTCCCAGCTGATTTTCACTGAGCTGGAAATCATAAAGAATGGGGCCAAGAATGAGGACTTTGAAAATAGGGAGGAAATGAGACTGAACTTAGGGGAAAAAAATTAGTTTAATTAGTCTGAAGGGAAACAGTTTGGAGGAAAGAAAGAGAGGGGGGAAGTGGGGAGGGGAGCAGCAAGGGCAACCCCCACCCTCCCAACCCAACACTAACAAAGTAAGCCCTGAAGTTAATTCTTGCGTAATTAAATGAGTGCGTTGGTGGGAAGCAGCGGTGGAAGGCTCGACAGGGCACTGGTTGGGGATCCCAGGGAACTGAATTATTTTCCTGAGTCTGCCATGGCTTGCTTCCCACTTGGATCCCCTATCTGCCATCCCTCCCACTGTTTGCTTCGACTGTGAGCTCTCTGAACTGCCTTGTACTCTGTGTCTGTACAGTGCCTGGCCTGAGATGGCCTTGATATATGAATTTTGGGAGAAAGTGGGTTGAAGCAGCCAAAAAAAAAGGAAGAGTAGCGGCAGTGTGACTTTTCTGGAAGGCTGCCCATGTGAGACGAGTCTATGCCAAGCACTAGAACAAGTGCCGAACTGCAAGAAAAGAACCTGGCTTTGGTGAAGGTGTGATGTGGAGTAAGACTAGATGCGTACACCTTTTTCTTCTCGCGTTCAAGGTTTCACAGCCAAGTCCAATCAATGTAGCACTCTCCAGCTATGCTGCGTAGTGCTCAGGCACTTCCGTGCCATGTCACTGATGCGTATTATGCGAGATGATTTCCATGCTTCTCCCCAGGCCCTCAGCAGATAAATTGAAGTTTCAGGTTTTTAACTTCCAGCAATAGCCCTTTTTTTTTGCCCACCTCATCCCCTCGCCACAGGATAGTGCAAACTTGTTCATTCCAGTGGCTCGTGTCTGTTAGGCACTTCCTCTGCATCCTGATGAAACATGAGGAAGGGGAAAATCTTATTATGCAACCACCAGCACTTACTGGACCTGCTTCAGCTCTCTGGCATGCTCCAGGAGCCTAAGAGTAAGCAGTGCAGGTGCTGCCTTCCCTTGTCCTTGCGAGCACTCTCCTTCCTCTTCCCCCTTCCGCCTCCCGCCAGCCAAACGCTCTGCTGAGGCGACACAAAGTTCTGAAATATTGATTTGACCCGCCCGCCATTAATTATTTTGCTTGGGTCAGTGCCAGCTCCTGCAGGAAACGCTTGGGAGCACAGGATCTCTGAATAGATACTGCCTGGTTAAAGAAGCGAACGTCGTTCTATGTCTTGTCAGCCAACGACTCTCCTTCTGCTGCAGTAGCGGGGGGGAAGAGAAGGACGGTTCAGTGGCTAGAGCAGCAGCCAAAGACTCGAGCCCTAGGTCCAAGTGCCTGCTGCTCCACTAGTTGCTTTTGTGGTAAGGAGGCTTGGCTTCCTTCTCAGAGCGGAGGCCAGAGGAGAGGGGCTTTGCGAGCAGCTGAGATGATGCTTCAAGTCAACCATTGGAAGCGGGGCCCAACACCCCAAGGAGGCAGATGGGGAGAAGGAACGTGTACAGAGAGGGGACGTTACGTAGCAAGTCGGTGGATGAGCTGAGGTCAGAATGCAGGATGATGGGCCCTGAGGTCTGTGGAGGAGATTTATATGGGGGAATTACTCATTGTGGGGGGAAAAAGTCCTCACGTTTTGTTCGTTTTCGGGGGGGGGGGGGGTTTGGTTGGGTTTTTTTAAACTGGATCCTGGAATCCAGTGGGGCTAGACAGTTTAGGACCAGATTGTCTGTGATGGGGTCGTCCATGAATGGCAGGGGGGCCTTGCATGAGCTTTGCAGAGCAACCGGTGCATCTCCGTGCCAGTGCCATGCGGCAGACTGGAACCCCAGCTGCTTGGACCTTATGAGAAGGAGCATTTCCATCAGGATCCCTTTTTTGAGTAAGAAAAGCTGTTGTTCCCTGAGGGCCCATGGGAAAGGGAAGGCAACAGGAAAAACTTGCTGTTTTACTTTCTTCCATATGTGGGGAGTGGAACTGTCCTGAGCTTGAGGGTCCCTCTGAAGGCCTGGGCAGGGCCAGCGGCGCAGCACTTCTACTCCGTTTGCAGCCTCCCGAGGGCTCTCCTTACCCAGCAAACAAGGAAGGAGTGGGCAGAGCTGAGGCAATTCTTGAGCCTCTTTCCATCGTTTGCCAGTGGTGTGCGGTCCTTGTGGCACGAGCTGGGCAGTTCCTACATGCCGAGCAGAATGAGTCCTTGTCCTGGTCCCTCTCTCTTGGCTTTCCCCTGGTTCATGGAGCACTTGCCTAGGAAAACCTCAGGCTCCAGCCTGAGCCCTCCCTCTGTCCCTTCTCTCAGGACTGATAGACACGCTGGCTTTTCCGTTTAGCAGGTTGCATGGCAGCCTGTGCAGGCAGGAAATGTCACCAGCTAATAGAGCACACTTCATGGTAAATAAGGTCACACAAGCAGCCTTTTGTGACTATTGACTGTCCCATTGCTATAGCTACCACGTCCTCAGCTGTCGGACACACCTGTTTGTTTTTCCAGTGCCTTTCTGCTACTGTCAGATTTCTTGGCTGACTTAAAAAAAAATCCTGCTCTTTGTTCGTACACATTCATCATTGTTCCCTTTAAAGCAACGTCTCCCTCCCCTGCTACTTCTGATTGCTTTGTTTAGGGAGAGTATGCGCTGAAAGGGAGTTGGCTCCAAATATATTTGTCTTGTGCAGGGAGGGGATTTCAGCAAACTTCTCTTCCCCACCCTTATATTCCTTAGGCCCAGCTGTAACTTTTAAAATGACAGCCCCAATCCTGTAGGAAAAGTAGCTCTAATATTCCCGCTTGAAGCGTATTCGATACCCAAGTCCCATAAAGGACTCTATGCTGACCAAAACTTTTTTCTTTTTGCCTTTGCCTGCTGCTGTGCTATCAAACACATCCCTGTTATTAGTTTTGTTTTCCAGTCGGCCCTCGATGCCTGATCTCAGGTCAGGTATCCGTTGTACTGGGCTCTGTCCCAATGCAGCGAGAGATCCTGCCTTGCCCCGAGGACTGACAGAGGACAGACTGATCTCATCCGCCAGATGTGGGCCTGAGTTTTGGGGGGATGAAATGATTTGCCTGAGATCACACACAGGCTGTGTCTGAAGTGGGAATCGAGCCCAAGCATCCTGAGGTCTGGGCTTCAGCGTCGAGTGCCCGTGAGGCCTGCTAGCACAGTCTAAAGGCAGGAAACAGTATTTGCTCTTCGTTCTTTGACAACTGTGCGTAGAAAAGAGCCGTCTGTTTGCGTTATGGCTAGAGAAACAGGCATGAAGAAGATGGCTGCTGCCCAAGATCATGCAACTAAAGCAGTGGCAGACCAAAGAATAGATGCAACTCAGGGCTGGCTAGTCTTGAAGTCCTAAGTGCCTGGAATAGCAAGTAGATTGATCTCCCCGCTTGTGTCGAAGGGAGTGTTCTTTGGCCTCGCGTGCCACCGTGTTTTGTTACATTAAGACCCTGCGATGGGTTAAAATCCCTTCCCTTGCACTTTTCTCCACCCCCGGCTTTTAATTAAGTGCAGCCTGAACTGTTAAAGTCATGGTGAAGACAGCTTACACCAAGCAGCCAACATTTGTCTGTGTGAGCAGCTGTCTTCACATGGGAAGAAGTCGCTGGCTGATTTTGTTGTTTACTTTGATTACGGTCGAGTATAAGGACAAAGCCCTGAAGCTTTATCCTTCGGAGCCCACTGAAAGTCCTTGCATCCTTGTCCTGGGATTGGCTTTGTGGGATATTTGGTAAAGGGTTTGGGATGTGTGCGCCTGAGGGTGCGGAGGGAGGTTACCTGCACGAAGCACTTGTGGAAAGTTTAAAAAAACCAACCAAGTGTCCTTTAATGTTTGTGTTGAAAACTTCCACTGTCGTTTATGCTTAAGCACTGGCCATCACCATGAGAATGATTTGGCCTGGTTCCTTCCAGGGAGAAGGACTAGCAGTTATAAGACTCTGAGGCTATTTTGTCCAAAAGGCTGGAAATCCCAGCTCTGCCACCACTTTACCGTGTGACCATGGGCAAGCCACTTCACATCCGTTTCCCACCCTCCTACCTTCTCTGAAACAGACTCCCTGAATTCCCTGAAGTGATGGCTTTTAACATTTAACAAATGCTAATAATAATTGTCTTTCTGACAATAACGTCTTAACTTCCTCAGGTATGGTGGTGGTGATGATACTGGATACAAAAGCCAACAGTTGGGCTTCTTTCTAAATGTATTGAGTTGCTGACCAAAAATGTAAGTCTTCGTGACAAAATTGTTCCTTGCTGGGATCCCAAAGAGGTGCTTAAGAAGGGACATGACAGCAGTCTTCAAATAGCTGATGTTGCCATAAGGAATAGAGAGAACACCTTGTCTCTCTTGCTGCGGAGGGCAGGATGTGGACCAGTGGCTTGAAATTTCTCAAAGTAGGTTTAGGCTCAATACCTGACTGATGTACATGCAGGATAACCCTCCCCTAGGCAGCCCCATGACACGTGCAGTGAGGCTAGGGAGGAAGGCTGTTTTCTACTTTATCGGTACACTGGGAAAATGAATTCAAGTGAACCCCCGTCTTTAGCAGGGATATAGTCAGTCGCCTGCTCCCGCTCGTGTTGCCTTGGACAAGCCTTATTTCATGTTTGGGTATTTCAGTTCCCCTATCTGTAAATGAGGATAAAAATCCTCATCCATCTTGGAGGGAAGTCATAAGTCTTAACTGAACCAGGCCTCCCAAGTGCTGTGCTCTTACTAAGGACTGCAACATTTTTATCGTTAAAATTTGCTGAAAAAAATGAGGTTCCAGCAGTAATGACTTTTATGCTAAATTTCCATTTTTGTGGAAGATTTCCCTTTGACCACTGGCCAATGAAAAAATGTTGACCGTGTTTTTTGTGGTGGAAGTACGAGGAAAATGTTGCTGGCTTTTTATTTTCTCACCTTCCCAGTTTTCCACTGCGGGAAGAAAAGGGACACGGGGCATTTTAAAAATAAGCATTTTTCTTCTAACTCCAAACACTTTCATATTAAATGGAAAATCTTTTTTTTTTTATGGGAATGCTTACATTTCTTGGATCATCTGTAACTTGTAGCATTTATAGTCTCTTTTGCCACAGCCGTTTACTGTCTTGTCAGTGCACTGAGCCTTGATAAAGATTTACAGACCTCAGATCCTCTTTTTTTTTTTTTTTTATACTCTCCAGTCAACACATGTTAAAACAAAGATTTTGCAGAAACCTGTAAAGTGAATCCACCCACTTGCTGTTAGGTTTGCTTCACTAATCCAATAGTGCAATAGTCTCATCCCATTAAACCGATCGCCAAATAGATTAATGCCGTGCGACAGCTTCCTTACCGTCAGCAGGGACTGAACAAGATGTAAAGCTCTCCATCTATCTCTCAGTGAATTTTGATTTCCCTGATGATGATTGGAGAATGAGAGGCTGCAGCAAGTAGAACCTTTAAGGTATAATACAAGGAAAATGAAGTCAAGTTGGAATTGACTGTAACAGGCTAAAAATGAAGGGAGAGAGGCATCTGTTGATATCATGTGGTTATGGTAAGATGCTGTATTGTGTGTACAGCTTTTCTTAAATTTCTGGGCAGTATGAACTTACGTTAGCTGGGGATCTGCTGGGGAAGCGAATGTGGACTCTTCCCCCCCAACCTTTCCCCAGAGATGATGCATTTTTTTCACCTTACAATTTTCCTTACTCTAAAAATTGCTCAGACCAGAAGCATCTGGGAGTTCCTTGCATGTGTACAAATATAAAATAGTTCATGTCTTAAAAGAGCAAAATTTCCCCCTACAGTTCACCTCTGGGGTCATGAGAGCACTGCTGTAGTGGCAGGCAGCAGGGTCCAAGCTTCAGTTTGCTCCAGGATGGGCAGCACTGTATGCGACAATGTGGGGTTTCCAGGCAATCTGAGGAAGGCTTTCAAAGTTAGGAATGAGAATTTCATTCACCATCACTGAGGATTGTCTCATGGTACCCTGAGCACAGCTTTTTTATCAGGCTCCAATCCTGTAAATAACCCATACAAAATGAGCCTTACATCTGAGTAGATCCCCGAATAATGTACGTAGATATGGAGCTGGTGTGCATGGATTAACTCGGTCTTGGCACGTGTCCCAGGATCCGAGTCCTGCTTCTGCTTCAAGTCTGTAAATCTCCAACATGCACGCATTCATAAGCCGCCGTTTGGTTCACGTGAATGTCATTGCTATTTATCCTCTTGTTTCCCCTGAGTGATTTTTAAATATTTAATCAGTTTAAAATTGTGATTGATTTTGAAAATAAAAATAATCTCTAATAATTTCCATAAAACACTCCTAGGACATCATGATCTGAAGCTGAGGAAACTTGTTTAGTTCTCATATATCACTGAGCCCTGTGCAGTACGTGTTAATCCCCAACAATGTATATCCTGGAGTGTCTTACTGAATAGAACGCTGTCAAATGCTGCATAAAAGTCAAACTGTTTAGGAGCTGCCAGCTGCAATAAAGTAAGCCCTGTAATATAACCCACCTGTTTGCTGAGATACAGACCTGTGTTTAAGCAACGTTTTCAGTGGTGCTTGAGAAGTTCAGTACGCTCACCAGAGAAACTCATATCTGGTTTTCAGGCACATCTGGGCGGCATTTTCAATCTAAGGGAGATGACAAGAGTAGTCGTATATTGCACTGTACGGGACTAGTACGGGAAAAGTTAATAATCAAAACTCTTTAGTGACGGTACATTTTTCCAGAATCATATTGTAGGTATGGTATGCTCATTAAACTAGTACTTATACTCCTAATAACCAATAGTAAATTCTCTGTTGCCATTGTGGGGAATCTAAGCCATACATCAACTTTTTACAGAAAGCTGCAGTTTTGAAGAGATTCATAACTTAAAAGGCCAGCCAAACAAATGCAATCATTTGGTCTGAGCTGCTGTATACGAAAGGCCATAGGACTGCCCTGAATTCATTCCTATTTGAACAAAGACATGGGTGTAAGAAGAACATCTAATTTTGATTTTAAGATTTTTGGTGATAGACAGTATAAGCTAGCTTTGAACAAGTTGATCCAATGGCTAATTGTGGAAAAGGTTGAAAACACTTCAAGAGAACTCTCTTTTGTTGAAAAATGCAGCTGCTTTGAAATAAAAAGGCTTTGCAAAACTCATTTTTCTTCAAAATTAATTGTGGAGTGGGGAAATAGAGAGTGCAAGTTCCAACAGAGTTGTTTACTCTTTGTTTTGAATTTTATGTTGTATTACAGTATTATAAAAATAGAAACGGTTGCAATTGCAACTAAATGATTTTGCTGATATCGAATACCTTGATGAACCTGAATTTTTTTTTTTTTTTCAGAATTTTTCACTTATGGACAACTTTGATATGTTGGGGATTCATTTCAAATGCAAATAAAACAGATTTTGAAGCCCTTCAACAAACAGAATTTGTCCTCCATACAAGTTAGTTAATTATGTTCACTGTTGAAATTTTGCAGCTTCTAAGCTGTTTTGCATAGCGTCAATCTCCAGCTTGCCTCATAAGGTTCCATGTATAAGTAGTTCATTAAAAGCAAATATTTATTTTAATAAATGATTAATCAATTCCGAGACAGTCCACTAGGCCAATGCTTATTGTCACAGTTTATTGCCATCTATACCACTTCCTATCAATATGCTTAAAATCAACAAGAGCATATGTTGCTCATGACCAACATTTATTAATCATTTGTATATCATCAATACACAGAGCCTTAATATAGAGCCTGACCAGTGTATCTTACGTGCATGTTTTACATCTCTTCCTCTTGCACATTTCTGGCTAAAAATTACTTGCTTTTTTTCCCATTGACTTATTTATGATGACCTCTAATATTTTTTTTCTTCTCCCAAGTGTTTATAATTAATTTAGAATCCATCAAGGTATAAGAGAAGCTCGGGTTTTTGTTATTAGAATGAATAAGCAGTGAGTGGGTGACTGACTCAATGAATTAATCCTGGGAATACAGTTAAAAATAGTTGGGCCAAATTATAGATGGAGGGGATTCAGATTCACAGATGTCGTTAGAATACCCTTGTAGTATTTTTCATTAAAAACAGGTTAAAGAAAATGGGATTTGAGATGCCCCAGAAGTGGCTATGGGCATGGCTTAATTATCCAGGTTGGTAAGAAAGTTACAAATATGGATTACTCTTGTATGTTTGTTTTGGTGTTGCTGCTGATATTGGGAGCTGGAATGTCCCAGGTAAATGTTTGGGGTCTTTTTCTTTTCAAGAGAACAGGGCTTCAAATGGGAGATTTTTTTCATGTCTTCATAGATTTTAAAGCTAGAAGGAACTAATAGGTCATCTGGTCTGGCCTCCTGCTTAGCACTGGTCCTAGAACGTCACCATCTACCTTTTGTATTGATCCTAAGAACTTGTTTAACTTGTGCCTTCCAGAAAGGCATGCATCCAATCTTGAAGATTTCATGATGTGGAGGGACCACTGCTACCTTCAGTAGATCCTTGAATGAGCTTAGCATAGGCCCCAAGTGAAGAAACAGAAGCAGATTAGGACACTTTTGAACCCGGCTGTAGGAAATACCAGTGTCAGCATGCTGAAGATTTTATTTCGCAGAGAGTTGGAAACAATATCTGTGAAGGCTTTGAGGCTCCTGAAGCCCTGAACGGGCCTTCAAGTTTATACATCATATGCTTGTATGCACTCCCATATTTACCCTTCTTGTGTCTCTGCACCACATTTGACCATACCTTATTTACTTGAATATAAGATACATTTGCATACAAGGAAGCCTCATTAAATGCATTGTCTATCATTAAGCTGTTGCCAAAAGCAGCACATGCTCAGTAATGGAAGCCTGATTAATTAATTAATGAAGCTGATTAAACGCAGTCAATGTTGACAGTGACTATAAAAAATGTGGCCCATATGGGGCAAATGTATTGACAGGGAACCTTTTTATTTTTTTAAGATCTAAATAAATAAATAAATAAATAATGGGCAAGTGTTCCTTCCACAGGAAACTGGCACTAGGCCTGCAGGTACTGGAGTACCAGACCACTACCAGGAGGGCCAGACCCAGCCCTGACATCCTCCCTTTGCTGCCAGAAATGCTCTACACTTGTTCCTAGCCAAAAAGGATGAGATGCTGAGGTAAACCTACCGTTAGGATAAGTTACTGCAGCTTACCTGAATAAGATATATGGTAGTGCCCATTGTTCTTAGTCCCCAGCAGCATCAACTCTTTTTTCAGGTCATGGTGAGCCACCACGCTGAATACATTTCAACTTCCTCTTCAATCCCACAGCTGAGCTGTGCCTTTTCTTTCCCATTTCCAATTATTCCTGTTTCTTCACAAGCCTTAAACATCTGGCAAACATCACCAAATGGGACCCCAAACAGTTCATCCAAAATCCCTTTGTTGCCCCTCTCTCAGACTGTTTCATGATTAGTGTGGCCTCACCCTCCACAAGCTGGAGCTAGACCATGTTGCCCTGAGCCCCACCTGCATATAAATTTCTGAAGGATCCCAGGACTCATGACAAGAACACATGGGGTGCTGACAGACATGTAGCTCCCCACTCGAATTCATGATGCTTCACAGAAAGCACCATGAGTTAGTGGAGCCCCTCCCGACTCAACAGACAATCTTTGTTTGGTTGGGGGGTGGGGGAGGGAATGGGCACGCAGAAATTGAGCTACACTTTGGAGCCCATCCAGCAGAGAAGCTGCCTGTTTTCAGCTTCACCCCTCCACCCCAGCTTCAGTACTGTCTTCAGGAAGGGTGGTGGCAAGAGAGAGGGAAAGGGAGCTGTGGGCTGGGGTTTGTCCATCCGCAGCTGGAGGAGGGGCTCCAATCCACCCCCCACTCTAGCCTGCAGCTCCCTCCCCCTCCCTTCCTGCAGACTGTACCGGGGCAGAGCTGGGCTGCATCAGCCCAGCCCAATTGCATGCAGGGATTTGACAGAAGTTATGTGAAGTGCTTTGCTTTGGAGCACCTTCACCTGATTCTGCATTAGATGAGTGTTAATTTGTTGAGCAATTGGCCATTTAAAGCACTCTGCAGCCTGCACATGTCACAGCGTGGCTGTAGAGCATCTTCAGGGGGCCAATCAAGTAACAAAATCACTTCTGTCAGTACCCCTGGTTCAAGTCACGAGTGGTAGGCCAATTAGATTCTTTGTGGCAGTATCTGGAGTATAGGCAGTCCTTGACTTACAAGTTTTTGAGTTACAAGAAACAGCATTTACAACATTTGTAAATTGACACCCTGTTTCAGTGTTCCCATGCTGCTTTTGCCTTTATGATGGTTGACACAGCTGCATCCAGCTGGTAAGTCTGTTTGTGGTAGAGGGAAGAGGGGTGGGAAGAGGTGTGGGGGGCGCAAATCAATGCCCCTGCAGCAAGGGAAGTATCGGGGCTGGGACCTGTGCTAAGGCAAGTGCTGCCCAAGGAGGGGGTGGGGCAGCCACCAGTCCAGGAGCTGCTCATGTGGAGGCTTGTCCAGTGGCTCTTGCCACTGCTGCTGGTCTGGGAGGGCATGGGGTGGGAGCGGGAGCACGTGCCCCAGGATCTGCGTGGTGTGGGCAGGGCTGGGGCTAGGCTGGGCTGCGTTCTGGGCAGAAGGTGCTGGGAGTGGGGCTATGCTCCCTCACCATTTGCCCGGCCGGCACCAGACTGAGCCACTGTGCTGCCCCCAGACAAGCGGCGCACAGCATCAGGAACCAACCTGGTCTCCCCACGCCTCCCAGACAAGCAGTGGCTTCACCCCGGCTGGGCAAGTGATGGCAGGGCATGGAGGAAGGGGTGTGTGCCTCTGGAATGGGCTGGGGCAGGTGGGGGCTATGGAGGTGCTACAGCGAGTTTTCAGGTGGCACATGCCCCCTCCCCACCACACCCTGCCACCAGTTGCCCAGCTGGGGTGAAGGCACTGCTCATCCAGGAGGCATGGAGAGCCTGGGCTGGCTCCTGTTGCTGTGTGCCACTTGTCCGGAAGCAGTGCAGCAGCTCGGTCTCCCACTGGCCCCACACCAGCTGGGCAAACAGCGGGGAGGCATAGCCCCCGCTTCCAGTGCCTTCTGCCTGGAACGCAGCCTGGCACAGCCCCGGCTCCATCCGCCCCATGCAGATCCTGGGGCACGTGCCCCAACCCCATTCCCTCCCAGACCGGCAGCAGGAGCAGCATCGAGAGCTGCCAGACAAGCCACTACATGAGCAGCTCCTGGACTAATGGTGCGCAGTGGTGAGCAGCCCCTCCCCCTCCCCCTCCCTGGGCAGCGCTTGTCCCAGCCCCAATCCCTCCCTTGCTGTGGGGCCATTGATCTGCCCCCCTATCCTTCCCGCCCCTTCTTCCCCCCTTCCCTCCACCACAACAGACTTACAAGCAGGACACGGCTATGTCAAGTATGGTAAAGGAACCAACTCCCCCTTTGTAACATTGTTCCTATGGAAAAATTGGTTCCAAGTTACAATGTCTCAACTTAAACGCAGTTTTCAGGAACCAGTTGTGTTGTAAGTCTGAGGACTGCCCGTACACCCACATACTGAGCATTGCTGAGCTATGAGGTCACTATGGTTTGAAATGTGCTGTTGACTCTGCTGGGGCCCAGCCCAATTAACTGTGTGGCAAATCATGAGCCTTTGGCTTTACACTAATATCATGCATGATTTGTACTATATATAAAGTAGGTATAAAAATGCTGCTTAAAAGTGTGTTCAAAAAAAGGTAAAATGCATCAATTTTAAGCCTAAAGGTACTCGGGGGTATTTATTTCAAAGTCAGCGGGCATGTCTACATGAGACATTTACTGTGCAGTAGCCTAATTAGCTGCTAAGTAAATGTCACGTGTTTACACGTGCACCCCTATTAGGCTGGAGTAAACTTATTAACTCTGCAGCAGAATAGTACTTGTAAATGCAAGTATTATCCTGCTGTGGCATTTCTTTACTCCCCAGCAGTGTAGACACTGCCCCAGCTGGCTAGGTCATGAGGAGGCTTCAGTGAGGGGGCTGCCTGCCGGAGGGAGCAGCCCTGGGCTTGGCAGGTTAACCCCCTGGATCTCCTGCCAGCTGGGGCTCCTCTGACCTGGCTCAGTGTGCTGTGGTCCTGGGCACACATTCAAATAGCACACCCAGGAAAATAAACTCCAGAACAAGAAGCCCCAGAACTTATTCATGTGCATTAATTGCATGTGTAGACATGCCCACTATTTTCGATTTGCTCATCACTTCCATGTGCTCAGGGAGAGCAGTATTCAACTTGCCCACCTGCCCCCCACTCCCGATTTATTTTCCCTGCTGTAGCTGTGGGCAGGGGACACATTTAAGGTAAACCTCCAATAATTAGATTCTATACCTGGAAAATTTTAACAAACTTATACATCTTCTATATATAGAATCTAGTAACTGGGGGGTTCGTCTCATATTTTATATTCAAGTAAATACAGTGAATCCTTCCCAGTGTATTATGATGATCTAAGTAATTGCCCATGGGAATGTGATCAATCTTAAATTACTGTTTCCCAGCCCCCGTGGCTCTTTGATGGTGTTAAAATGCTTCTTTCTTAATGAATTGTCTCAGAATTAAGAATCCCTAACTTTGCTGGCAGAACTGGATGAGATTTGGAAAGCCTGGATGTTGAGGAAGAGCCTTTAGGCACCCGAAATTAGACGCCACTTTTCTGCTTCTGTTTCTGCCTTGTCAAAATGGGGATGATGATATTAGCTCCCTGTCTCTTAGGACTGGTTGGCACCAGGCAGCCAGCCAGCATCAAAGCCCTGCTGTCATTCAGAGACTGTGCTATCCATTTCACTGACTAATATGGGCTAGGTGATGGAAGACCAAGACAATGGATGCCATCTGTATACTGAAGGCCTCATTCTCCATATCCAGGCAAACCTGAACCAAGCCTCCGATATGCAGTGAATAGAAGTGGTGACAAGCAAGTCTCTGGGCAGCATCTCACCCCGGGGATCCCCAGACTCCTCTCTGAGATCTTCTCCAAAAGACAGAGCAGAGCTGCTGAGAGCAATTCCATCTTCTTCTGGTAGGCTGTGGGGGCAAACCCCTAGCACCTTACCGTTATTGGTATCAAAGGTCCCAAGGAGACCTAACTACAAATTTGGTATAAAACAAGAGGAGAGCAACAACCAGTATTACCAACAGACTTTCTGCATATATTCCTGAAACTCCAGTTACCTCTAGATTTGGTTCTACTACCACCACCTGTCCACTTCAAAATTAGGAAGACTGATACCAGAGATCCTGGTTTTCTCTGTTTAAAAATCACAGATATTCTCTGATTTAACCGCCCCCCCCCCACCTCCAACAAATTCTCTGATTTAAAAAAAAAACCCCAAATCCATGTTTAAATGAAACGCCACTATACATAAAGCATTGTGTTCAGTTGATACCTTTATTGATATATTTACAATATTAAAGCAGTTTGGAAGCCTAGGAGTGCCTCAATCATTATAATATAATATATTCTAAATACCTGTATATTTTGGTGTTAGATGTTGGGGTTTTTTACCATGGAAAACCAGAATTCCCTCTGCCCCCTTCATTCAGCCCAACTATGCCTCTCCTCCTCCCCCCACCACTGCTTGGTGGCACTGAGCAGCCCTGCTATGCCAGTATGCTGCCCCTGCCCATGGTGTTGCATCTCACTCCCAAGCCACAGTCCCATGGCCTTATCAGTTCCCCACAGCCTTGCTGCTACCCCTCACTCCAGACCTGCTGCCCTCCATCCCCAGCCCTCCAGTATATAAGGAAGAAGGTAGGTGTGTGCAGAAAGGGGAGTGTATGGGCATAGGCAATGCATTGTGGGGTGGGGGAGGCACATGCCTCCCCAGACTTCTGCACCCACAGTGAGATGTGGGGCATAGGGCTGCACCTGGGCCAAACCAGCTCTGGGCAGGAGCCGTCTCCATGGCTCAGCTGGCAGGACTTGGCACAGGAGGGAGTGCTGCATCACCACGGCTGCCAAGGTGAGACATGGCGGTGGCACGGAGTGCCTCACCTGTGTGACCATAGTGGCACAGTGCTCCCTCCTACACTGGATCCTGCCCTCTGGGCCATGGGGGCAGCTCTAGCCTGGAGCTGGTCTGGCCCAGCTGCAGCTTCATACACTGCTTTGGGCACAGAAATCTGGGGGGGGCCATGTGTGTCCATCCCCCATATTGCCTGTGTCCACCCAAGCCCCACCTCCCAATGTGTCACCTGTGCTCCACCCCCATAGACCTACCTGGATGGAGCTGCGAGAACCACTCTCCGCTGCTGCCTGGCTGCCACTTCCATGGGTGCGCATGCACATGCATATGGCACCCCCTTCCCTCTGCGTCCTGTTCTCCCCAGCCCCAAGCAGCCCCCTTGCAGGCTGGAACTCTGCCAGCCTGCAAGTGGAAACCCATGGCTTCCCAGGTTTTCCTCATTTAAAGGGGAAAATCTGTGTTTTTTTCACAGCAAATGGACAGGATCCCTGCTGATTAACCAACAAGATTATCCATCAGGAAGTGGCTTCTTGAGCATAAACCTTACAATGGCTTCCTCAAGGCCAGGAGGCACCTTGTTCTTCCTTCCTGAAGAGGGTCCTTTGACTAACAAGTGATCTTGGACTACCCTGTTGGCCTTTAGCAGCACGGGACACAGGAAGCCTACGGCAACCTCATTGCCTCCAGATCCCCAGTGAGTAATATTGCTTGAAAACATATTATTGCTGCTTTGTCACTGAGGAAGCAGAGGCAGCTTCTAGTCCTAAGCAGTCTCTCTCCACAAAACAACATTACATTTTCCCAGAGCAAGTCTTACCCATCGCTGGCTGGAGGCAGTTTGGATTTATGAGGCTCCACCCTGCTAGATTAACCCTGGTTAATCCTTTATTTACCTCCTGGGAGACTGCTAGAGCTGGAGTGAGCCTGGGGTTCTATAGAAATGATGACAACGAATAGTAACACTGCCCTTCATTTTGGCAGCTACAACAGCATACTTGCCCAGAGAGCCTCATAATTCAATATAATGGAATCTGCAGGATTAGCAAATATGTGAACAGGAACTAGTTAGGTATTCATTGTAAAAAAAAAAACAAACCATAAAAACCTGCTCTATTGCAAAGACTGCATAGTGAGAGTCAGAACTAAACGGCATCATTAGTGTGTGTATGTATGTGAGAGAGAAACAGAGTGGGAGAATATACCATGGTACTACGACATTATAATGGAAACCTTTTTCTTCCACCAGGTAGTGATTAAGATTAAAAGGGGCATCATTTTTGCTAGGAACAAATGCATTGTAAGATATGGCATCTCTCCTACAAAACTTGCAAAATCAACTTCCACCTGGCATGTAACTTCAACAGAAAGGCTAAGTACAGTCAGTCAAAAAGCCCAAGGCTGAATCAATTCAGTCGTTGCAGGTCAGTCTGAATTGCAGAGATTAAACTGAAAAACAACCGGACAGATATTTACCTTTGATTCAAGAAATGCAGCCACATGCCTGCAGTGGCTCAGGCCAGAATCCCGGGGGTGCTAGAGTACAGATGTCCAGCATGTAGCCAGCATGGACTGTGTGTTCACTTTCTCTTCCTGCTGCCCCTGAGGTCTCTGGGATTTGCAGTCAAGAGTCACAACAGCAGGACTCTTCAGGGTTTGCTCATCGCTTCCTCTTTCTGCTTCCAGGTGCCTCTGGGATTTGTAGTCCATAGTTGCAGCCAGCAGTAAGATTGAGCATGGGGAGGGGGGTTTAACCCCCCTTCCTGGTCCCAGACCCCATCCAGAGTTTGCCTGGGGGAAGCACCCCACACCCCTAACCACAGACCAGGATGTATTCCCAGCCGGGTTTGCCGTCCCCACCCCCCAACACCTTGTCAGCCAACCCTCACTGCTCCAGTTAGGGAGCAGAGGGGTGGGGCCAGCCCTGCTCTCAGGAGCAGACCGCACAGCCCAGCCCAGGGCTGCAAAGCCTGCTGGGATGCCAGAGGACTGTGATTTAACTTGAACCAGGAAGGGGTCTGGGACAGAAGTTTCATAAACTGGTTTGATCCAAATAAACTAAGTCTGATACTATAGTTAACTGGGTTTATTCTGAACCAGTTTCAGTCATTTTGCAACTGGTTTATGTGCACTGACATTTAGGGCTGTGTGAAGTTTTGGGTGGTGAGTCAATTCAGAGGAGATTTGGCCCGATTCAGTGGCTGAATCTCTGAATCTGAATCGAATCAGGGGACCAATTTAAAGGTCCGAATCAATTCAAAGCACTGCTAATCTTCAGAAAAGATTCGGAGAGCTTTGATGAGTCGGGTAGTCCCCAGTGAGCTCAACAGGGAGCTGCAGCTAACTCCAAGCTGGTAAGTAGGAGGAGAGGGACTGGGGGAGGGGACCATAAGGGGACCCGTGCCAGCCCCCCTGCTCCCCCGGCCCCCTAGATGGCTGCCCCGCCTGCCCTAGCTCCCGGTACATTAAAGAAAAGCCCCAATGCTCACCGGGTGCTGCCGGCCCAGGGGGGTGATCCCCACTGCCCCACACTGCATGGGGGGGCTCTGCATGAGCCCCCAGCCCCCCCAACAGGTGCCCTGCCAGGGCCAGCTCTAGCCCTTTAAGGGAAAAAAATGGAGAAAAGCCCTTGGACTCACTGCTCCTGCAGTGGCCTTGGGGGCTCATGCAGAGCCCCCTAAATGGTGCAGGGCAGCAGGAATTACCCCCCCACACACCGGCAGGAGTGGTGAGAGAGGGTGTTTCCTCGGGGGCGGGGGGGGAGTTTCTTAACAGGCCGGAGC
>NW_017728932.1:3807618-3825359 GCF_001723895.1 Crocodylus porosus | reverse complement strand
ACCCCCCCTTTCAAGGACACAGTCAGTTGAATTCCAGCTTCTGTAATCTGCATGAGAAAGGCTAGGAGAAGCTGGGGGAGAGTCTGTGATTTAGTATAAGAAGAGCTGTGGCAAGGCTGGGCAAGGAGAAAAGTCCTTGGCAGTGTCTCTTCCTTATCAGGCGCTGGGGGAGAGTCTGTGCATTTCTAACAATACTCCATTTCTAACAATATTCCATTTCTAACACTTACGTTTGGAGCACATAGTCAGTACATGAAAAACAAGAATAGATGATCCCAGCCAAAGCCCATGGAAACAAAACAGCAAGGAGAGAACCAGTGGGAGTTTGTATCTGAGTCACTGGTTTTTCTACACAACACAGAAAGGATGTTCCTGCCAAGGCCAGAAAGGGGAGAAGTGCAGAAGGTAGGAAACAGCCCATGCAACAGCCAGCCTTAGCTCAGAGACCTCGGCAGCAATCTCACTGCCCTGTTGAAAACATTTTCTGAACCAAAGTAATAGTTCATATTAATCCTCTCTGTGCTGTCCAGTGCAAGGAGAGGGTACATTTGTGAAACAAAGCCTTGGGATGGAAGGCAGTAGTAAGACGAACAGGAACAATACCAAAGCAGGAAGCAACCAGAGGGCAGTGTTCCAGACACAGGCTGTTAGTATCCTAAGTGCTTGCTTTTGTTTATTACTCCAGTCCATTTTTCGGCTCAGTATCCTGAGAAAGAGCGGCCAGGAGCCGCTTCCATTTTCTTGAATGCCTTTTAGGCCAATAAGTTGGAATGAGAGAAAAGTGCCAAAGATTTCTGCAGGATATTTCAGGGAAAACAAGAAAATGGCTCTTAGTTTTGCCTTGGGTCTGTTTGTGGCCCCACTCGAGTGCTTTTGGTTGTTATTAGATGTTTTGGATTATGGCAGAGGTGGGCTTTGTCCGGCCTGCCGTGGGTCCCTCGGTCCCACCTGGCTCAGGCACTGTCCAGCCATGGGGCATCCTACCACCCCCTGGGCATGCAGCAGGGCTGGGGCAGCTCCATGACTGGACTGCCTTTTTAGGCAGACCAGATGGTGGCAGCTTCTTTATTTGCTGCCACCACTGGCCCCAGCCCCATGGTACCAGTGGGGGGGACCCATACCAGAGCCCTGACCTCACCCACCCCATACCTGCTCCCGTCTCACCTGCTCACACTAAAAAGCAGCAGCAGCAGTGCCAGCCAGGCAGAAACTTGTGGATGTTTGATTTTGAGTATATCACTTGGTTTTTCTCCACTTCCAAGATGGCAACCCCCCTTCCCAAACAGAGCACTTCTGGGCAAGGGGAGGGACTTCCAATGACAAAGGTCAGGGGTTAGGGGGTGGGACTTCTGGTCCCAAGATAACAACCAGGGGGCAGGGCTACCCTTGCAGCCCTCAACAGCTCACCAAAACTTGTTAAGCAGCCCTCCAGCTGAAATAATTGCCCACCCCTGTGTTATGGTATCAAAACTTGTGTGTTGCCATGGGAAAAATGAGCCTCCTATGAACAACGTTTTGAAAACTGAGGTTGGCTCATATGGGCTAAGTACAGACAGTCAAAAAGCCCAAGGCTGAATGTATTCAGTCTTTGTAGGTTAGTTTAAGCTGAAGAGATTAAACTGAAACAGAAGTGAACAGACATTTACTTTTGATTCAGGAAAGGCAGCCGCATGTCTGCAGTGGTTCAGGCCAAAAGCTGGGGTTTGCTAGAGTATGGTTCTCTGGCACCTAGTCAGCATGGGCTGTGTATTTGCTTCCTCTTCCTGCTGCCCCCGAGGTTTCTTGGAATTTGCAATCCAAAATCGCAGCAGCAGAGCTCTGCAGGGTTGCTTATTACTTCCTCTTCCTGCGTCCAGGTGCCTCTGGGATTTGTAGTCCACAGTTGCATTCTGCCGTAGGTTTGAGTCGGGGGAAGGGGTGTTTAAATGCCCTCCCTGGCCGCAGCCCCTACCCCCTTGTCAGCCAGCCCTCGCTGCTCCAACTAGGGAGCCCTCTGAGGGGCAGGGCCAGCCCTGCTCTCTAGAGCACAGCCCAGAGCTGCAAAGCATGCTGGGATGCTGGGGGACTAAGATTTCACTTGAACTAGGAAGGTGTCTGGGACAGAAGTTTCATAAACTGGTATGTCCCAAATCAGGTAAGTCTGATATGACATTCAACCAGGTTTGTCTTAAACCAGTTTCAGCCATTTTCAAACTGTCTGTGTGCACTGAGCTTCTGGTCTGTTACAGGTTTAAACCAGTTTCTGATCACATAAACGGGTTTCTATGTAACTTCTGTCCTTGGCTGCAGTCACTTAGGAAAGCTGCTGCCCAGACCTAAATGCAACAGTATATATCCACAGGAAGTCTAGTTACAGTCTTTGCAATGACAGTGGGTGGACCCACATCTGAGCCAGACAACCTCGACTCCCTTTCACAGATGTGCTAGTGACGTGCTCTCTGATTTTAAACAAAACTCAGACCAACGATTTTAAAATATGGCAGTGAATTTTCTACGCCTGAAAATTTTAGGTGCCAGACATTTTAAAGTGGAAGAGGAAGAGTGTTCAGCATTTTCATGGGTGGAGCAGAACAGGCTTCTTAAGGTATTATAGCCAAAGCCACTAATTAAATTTGAAACTGTTGGCTTTACCCAGTGTCTTAGTTTACCCATTTGTAAAGCAAAGATAATCCCTACCTCCCTCCGTCAGATGCCAGCAAAGTGCTTCAAGATACCCTGCTCTAATGCACAGTAGGGCTGTGCGAAGCTTTGGTCCCTGATTCGATCCTGCCCAATTCGGTGGCCAAACCTCTGAATGTGAATCAAATCTGAGGACCGTTTAATTTCTCTGTATCGAATCAGAACCCTCCAGATGGATTCAGAGAGATTCGGAAAGGTTCGGCAATTCGGACATAGAAAAAACATTTAAAGTTGTGACTACATACCTCTAGGTAGCAGGCAGCTCTTGAACGCTGCAATGCTGGGGCGCATGGAGTGTCCCACAGGAGTGTTGGGGGGGGGGGTCCCCCCCAGTGAGCTCAACAGCAGATCCTGAAGTGGACCAGAAGCACTTCCAGTCCACTTCTGGGTTCACCACTTAGCACATTTCCTCCCCCCAATGCTCCTGTGGGATGCTCCGTCTGCCCCAGCATCGCAGCGCTCACGAGCTGCGCTGGTACCTCGAGGTATGTAGAAAAAATATTTAAGCTGCATCTATGTCCAAATTGCTGATTCTCCAAATCAGCATCAAATCTTTGGGTTTGGCTGAATCGAATCGGGGACAGTGATCCAAATCAACAAATTGAATCACTGTCCCTGATTCAGGCTGAATCTGAATTGAATAGGGCCCATTTTGCACACCCCTAATGCACAGCATTGGAAAAAGATACAATAAACCCAGAAGGGTATATGTCTACTGAATCATTCCAGAGTCCTAATAGGAGCAGGAAAATGAGTAGGGACCTACTTAATTTGTACCTTACGGCAGCTGCCGTTGGCTGGATTTAAAATTTACTGACTTTTCAAAGCATGAATATCCCCATTGCAAGGTAAGGGTGAATGATTTGACCAAGGTTGCACTTTCAGTCGGTTATAGAGCTAAGAATAGATCCTGTTGGGCTGAATCATTTCCATAAAGTGTCTAAGCCTTTAGACTGTCTCCCTATTCTGACTCACTTAAAAACCGTGTATGTGATTTATGATACAGATAGACCTCAACTGCAAGTGTTGAGTTCAGCTCTGCATTTTGGGAATACTCAAATCTATCATTTTGGTTTGGTCCCTTAAGATACAGGCTCTAAATGTGGGATTTGGCTCTTGCTTGGGGTTTCAGGCACCTCTGATTTATAGCTGTTAGGATATGAGATTCAAGGTCTGGTCATTTCTTATCTGAATGAACTGACTATAATTTAATACGCTTTCTCTGTCTCAGTGTGCAGTACAAAGAACATATGTTGGCTATTTGTAATAACTAACTGTATCATAATCCTACATCAGTAACAACTGAAAAATGTTTGGTCAGTTGTATGAAACGTTGAGTGGTCCCGATTGGGTTCCTGTTAGAGAGGGACTCCATGTCAATGAAGTCACTATTGTGGCCAGCACCATCTCAGCAAAGTGAACAAGGACTGAATCTGTGCGGAGAACTAACCAACCTCTCGCCCCTTGAATAAGGGTCATCTCATGTCTGGGAGAGCTACAGAATGGGGACGTTATACCCGTGTTTTGTATGTTACGTGGGTAAATATAGGTATCCCGCTACTGAACTTTTTACCGCTTTGGAATTCACTTACATGGATGAGAGAGAAAATGGGGTTAGTATAGTGGGCTAGCTCATGGTCTTGTTAAAATCCCTGGTCAGACTCCTGCTGACTGTTGTAGGACCTGGATTTGTTCAACGTGTATATATTGCAGATCAGTATGAGCTGGAATATGTATTGTCTTGCACATCTGAACGCTCGGCAGAGGCCAGGTAGTATTGCCTTGTACTGATTTAGTCTCGACTCTAGAGACTAGCCCTGAGGATGCAGACTCTGTCTCCAAATAACACTTGATAAGATGTAAGGTAAATGGTTTCCAAGTCTTCTCCGTTCTTTAGATAGGTGACTTTTGGATTTTCATGTTTGTGGCTTTTGACAGGAGGCGTAAGTGTTATTACCTTGCAGCCTGTCATCTGCAAGTAGCACAGCGCTGCAAATGAGGAGATTCCTTTTCAAGAGAATAGGAAAATGTGCTCAATTGTCTGTGAACAATAGCGTTTTCTCTGTGTGTGTGTGTGTGTGTGTTCATTAAAAAAAAACTAAAACAAAGACCTAGTAGGAAAAGTAACAAGCTAATTATGCTTCTTTTTAAGCAAACACCGACCTGAGCTGCTGTCAACAGGAGCAAAAAATGAGTGACAAAACAACAAAGAATAATCTAATTTACAGTCCACGGAAAAAGCACCCAAAGGCAGGAACTTAATACTTAACCCCTGACATCTAGAAAAAGCAGGATAATGTTAGCAAGGTTCCATGTTTAATACAAAGGAACACTTCCACGGCAATTAAAGTTTGTGGTAGTCACTGCTGATGAATCTCTTCCTCTGTGGATGGTCCAAAAGCAAACCCCGGAGGGACTGCACTATTAACCTATCCATCAAAAGTGCTCGAGGCCTGGCTCTACTGAGAACTCGACTATTAGGCGCTGCATTGCAAGAAGAGAGCTAGGGGACCGATGTGCGTTTCAGGTTAGATTCCAGGACATTAATTCCTGTTAATACTTACTTTACTTATTGAGTAAACCCGTGGGGGAGTAAGAAACTAATTAGTATATGTAAGGGAATCAGAATCTGGCCCTTCCAGAATGATCAGGGTTATGCTCTGTACACACAGTCTTACACATATGTAGCCGAACAGCGGCACATGCTTCTAGGAATGGTACGTCCTGAATGGTGCTGTATGAAATGTTCAGATTGGCTGAAAACTAGGACTTACTGGGAACAACTGAAGGTCGGAATTTAGTTTACAGTGATGAATCAAAATCCGAGCCCACAGGATACAGTTTTACTTCTCAGTTTCTGGCAAGGAATCAAGATGAGTGTGAAATATATTATTGATTAACCATATCTGGTAAGATGGTACCCGAGGACTGACTAAGACAGGAAGGAGCCTCATGGTGCTAGGAGCTGGGCAAACACAGTGTAGTAGATGGGCTCTGCCCCGTGGAGTTTCCAGTCAAGACAGAAAAAGTGGTAGAGGAGGGAACCCACAAATAGGGTGGCGAATGGCAAATAATATTTTTGGAGGGCATTTGTTTAGGAGGGATCAGCTGGGTTTATAGGAAAAGGAAGAGGGGATGAGGGGATCAGGGCAGGGAAGAAGAAGGTAAGAAAGTCAGGTGTACAGTGAGGTTGTAAGAGAAAAGGAGAGTTTTGGAACAAGTAGCTAATTAGGACAAGGAGAAAGTCTGGTCCTAAACATTAGCTATTCCTATAGCAAAAGTCACCTTGACAATCCAAACCAGTGAATTTTAATAGCTTCCCATTTTTCCCTTTGCTATTTCTAAGCTTATTCATGTCCTCAGTCCATCGCACGTTCTCGTTCTCCAATAAGAATGGTGAATGGTGAATGGTTGTCACTTAACGAAGGAAAGGAATACTTCCCTCTAAGACATTGAGCTAAGGTTTGCAAGTTACTTTTTCATTACTCCTAATCTGGGCTGGATTTGAACCCATGAGCCTAGAGGCAAAACGACTTCCTGCTCCCCTAAACCACTTTTGTATTGTGGGGGTGTTGTTTCTCCAGCAACAGAAGCGGTGCATGACAGATGAAGTCACTGCCCTTGGCTGCTGCTTTCATATAAATTACACCAGTGGGAGGAACTGGGCAAAAAGCAAATTGTAATGATCTGAAATTGCCAGGAGTGATTGTGAAGCCTGAGTTGTGCGAGTTGCAGCTGCCTCCCCCTGAACGTGAGTCAGTTCCTCATGCCCCTGCTGTGTGTGTGAGTGAGCCTCATACTCTTGCCTTTTGTTATTTCTAGCAAGGTGAGGCCTTGATGATGTTCACTGGCATTGAATAGTCCTGTAGATTGCAGGCACACACATTCCAATTAAGTGAATGTGTGCAATTCATAAAATACTAACCAGGTGGGGGTGAGGAAATAACTGATGATGACAACTGATGAGTAATTGATGCAGTATCTGTCTTCTAGCCTGCAGGATGCCTGGAGCTTTCATACGATTACAGCAGCTGGATTTGATGTCTTTTCTTCCCAAAAGCTTTGTTAGGGGACACTGCAGTGGACCAGCGTTAGCACTCTGTTGTTCTAGCTCTGTTCAAAGACAAGGTCCAGGGTGAAAAAATACTTTCTGTATCTGTTTTTACTCTGCAGATGGAATTTCCAGTTTCATAGATTTTTTTTTTTTTTATGGGACCATCATCACCAATGAGCCTGATTTGCCTGTTTGATCCAGGAGATGGGACATTACCTTCTTGATCTCTGAAACACAGACTGGTATTCAGTTGACAAGGGAGTGTTTAGCAAGACTAAACATTAAAGGTGCGTTAACCCCTAACGGCACTTCTGTAATATTCAGAATGCTGGTCACTGAAGTATTGGTCAAGTTTTGAAATGTCTTAGCCCTGAAGGGGGCTAAGAGCCACTATTACAAATAACAATAGTAGCCACTGTTGGTGTACCCAGTTTAGGACTGTATGTCGCTTGAACTCTAATGATATACCCCACCTTTCGCTTTCCAAGAAGGGGCTGTGTGCAGAATGGAGACTTCATGCTCCTTTTGTGCCACTTCAGTTGTAGAAGGTATAGGACTGTGCTTGCTGCAGTTATGGGATCCAAGTTCATACACCCGAGAACGCTGTGACTAGCGAAGGCGCCACCTTCATAGAGGCCTTCTTTTGAGGAAAGCTTTTAAGGCATGTTATCAGCTGCTCAACATTTCCTCTGTACAGGGACTTCCTTGAGAAAACATCACTTTGCACTTTGTAACCCTAGACACACTTGCTTTACCCAGCTGACATCAAACAATACTGCATTGTTAAATAGGATCACTGAGAACAAAATATGAACCACTAGCTGGTTCTACCCAATTCCTGTGGAAACTACTTAGCTGACTGATTTATGTTTGGTAGATGATCCTTGGGTTTTCCTCATGGAAAAACGTACCCAAATGAAATTCTCAGATGGATAATTTCATGCTGCTGCCATTATACTGCAGGAAATGGCTGCTGCTTTGACTTGTTCTATTGCGTGGAAGACATCTCTGAGTACCTTTTCCTCTGTTTGCCTGCTACTGGGGCTGCTTTGCGTGCTGTTTTTTAATGAAAATCTCATGTTAAATGGCTCTTTTTGTGGCCATCCTTGGTGGAGCAGTTTGTCTTCCTCTTCACCCAATGAACACTGCATTGCGTGCGTTGGGGATATAAATGCAGTGTTATGGTAAACAGCCAGCCTTTTCAAAGGCAATGTATGCTGAGAGAGCTCAGTTTCCCTGGAATGAACATTCAAGTGAGTGTTATGCTCCCAGCCCGCTTTCCTTCAAGACTTCCCACCTCCTTTAAATCCCATCTCTTCCATAATACGTACAGAAAGCTGCTTCAAATAACTGTTGGGTATGGGGGAATTGTAATTGCTGCTACCAACTGAGTATCAATTGTCCATCTAGCTAATATATATTAAAATATCCTACTTTGGTTATCTACCCTACTTTCGTTATCTGCTCCTGTCCTATCTGTTAGACTAAGCTGCTTGGGGCAGGATCTGTTTAGGAGGCATGGATAGTTCTGGGCACACTGGATTGTTGAGGCTGTTAGATGCTATTACTGTATAAATTATGAACATTTTAGGGAGACTGCTGAGTTTTGAATCAGCTCTGGAATGATTACAGCGAACTGGGTCGATTCAGCGTTCCACAAAAAGAGCAGGCTAGAAGTGACTGATCTGCAGAAAATCCCAGGTATGGGTCAGGATCCCAGTGGCTGACTTCAAAATATCTGCAAAAGTTTAAATTGGAATGCTCTATTTTTTTTAAAATTTGGTTCAGTGTCTGACTTTTGAACTCTCAAGCTTGAAAGTGCTTGAAACTAGTACTTGGTTGTAAGTTATTAGAAGGAACAAGTTTGGGTTTAGGACATGAGCTTCAAGTCCATTTTTCACTAAAATGGCACCTCACAAGTGCCACTTGCATTGGAAGCCTCCCTGGAAATTAAGTAAAAAATTGCTTCTTGAGTGTAGATTTTAGCTTTTTCTCCCCCATTGATTCCCTTCTTTTTTAGTGTAACAAGGTATCTGTCCCAGAGGTGGTGGCAGCAGCCCTAGGTAGCTGCTCAGCCCCTGCTTGGTCTGCCCTTCTGAGGAAATCGTCCTTTTCTCACCTGCCACAACTTGATATTATGTTTTATATCTTAGGGAGGCTGCCCCAGGGCTTCCTAGGTCTGGTTCGTGGGCTAACTAGACATGTTGGGGATTCCATATATGCTTGTTGAGCTCAGCCCTCCCAGCCCTTTTTTCTCTTGGCTCAGTCCCACAGCCTACACGCGCTGCACCAGACTCGGCTTCTGGGTCCTGGCCATCAGGCTGCCCACATGCCTTGTCTGCCCTACTCTGGGGTCTTGGCCTGCTGGTCCCCACACTCTGCCCTGCTCGGGGAATGCCTTGAGTCTGCCTCCAGCAGGGCTCAAGGCAAGTATGTGCCCCTCGGGGAAACAAATGGGACCTCCAGATACCTCCCCCTTCAGTCCCAACCCAATCCACCAGTATGAACTACAGCCAGAAGAGAAGTCTCCAGGCTATAACACAAACTCTCCCTTCTGGGCATACAAACCGCAAATGGAAAACCAGTGCTCTGTCACTTGCAACATAGGGAACTGTTCCACCCCATCGGAGTGGGTAAGCAAGCACCCAGGGCCAACAGCACCCCTGCTCTGGGTTATGTCCCCCCATAGGCTTTTACAGTTTGGCTGGTAGCTCCTAGGTGGCACAGCAGTTTGACAGACCCCCTTTGGCGGCTTCCTAGTAAGGAGCTCCTGGCTCCCGCCAGCCCCCCTTGCAGGACCTGTGTTTATGTGGTTCCCTGGCCCCCACCCCCTGCAGGTCACCTGCTTCCCAAACCAGCTGCAAATGATTCCTGATTGGCTTGTTACAGGCAACCTCCTGTGTTCATAGGGATGGCCTCTTGGTGCTGGGCCTGCAGGGTTTCTGTGCAAGGCCCCAGCTCCTGCTATTGCCATCGTTGCTGGCTCTGGGGCGAGTGTTTGCTCAGGTCTTTTCCTCTCCTAGTCTGCGCCTGGGTTTATCTGGCTGGCAGACCCCAGGTTTGCTCCCTCCTCTCAGTAATGGGGTAGGAGCCCCATTACAAGTATCTGTTCCAAAGCTCAGCTACGTTTTGATGGCTTTAGCTGAATTACTTTTCCTCAGTTTTAACACAAGAATGGACCATTGTGACCATCCGGTCCAATCTCTTGCATAGCACAGGCAAGGGAATGTCAGTGATTCCTGCATCTAGCCCATAATCTGCGACCCACCCCTTGGGACAGATGCCTTGTTACAATACTAAAAAGAAGGGAATCAATGGGGGGAGAAAAAGCTAAAAACTATACTCAAGAAGCAATTTCTTACTCAGTAATTTCCAGGGAGGTTTCCAATGCAAGTGGCATTTGTGAGGTGCCATTTTAGTGAAGAACGGACTTGAAGCTCATTTCTGGTTGAGCAAGAACATATCTTTATTGGAATGAAATCAAAAGGCTATAAATAACAGAACTCACCACAACCTTCAGTAAGTTGTTCCAGTGTTAAATATTTGCACCATCTATTACTCTGAATTTGTCTACCTTTAGCTTCTAGCTGTTGGATCTCATATTGCCTTTCTTTGCCCTTGTACAGAGCTCTCCATTAACAGAAATCTCCCCAGGTAGGTAAGTAATTAGGCCATGATTAAGTCACCTCTTAACCTCTCCTTGGATAAATTAAATAGATGAAGCTTCTTCTGTCTGTCCTTGCAAGGCAGGCTTTCCAAATCTCGAATCACTACTGCAGCTCTTTCCTGGATCCCATCCAATTTTTCAGCTTTCTGTCACAAGAGGTAGACATCGGAACTGGTCATCAGTGCCCAAAAATGGTTTTTGAGCCCCACAATGGGCGTATAATACCACATGAAATAACAGGACAACAAAACAAAAACCATAGGCTTCCACAGGATTCTGGTGCTAAATGGATGCTGAGATTTTCCTGAGTACATGAGGTGTTTCAGAAAATCCCACCTAAAAGGATGGTAGAGCTGTTTAGTGGGTGTAGGATCACCCCTGCTGTCAGTGTCAAACTCACTGCTCACATTTTTTTTAAATGCTTTTATGACCTACAGGCATTTTAGAAAAGCCAGTGCTGCTCAACTGAGTCTGCTGTACTGACAAGTCATGAAGCAGGACAAAAAACATCATTTTGAATGACACCACCCTTTTCATTTCACTTCCTGTTCCATGCCTGAATATTGTCTGCAGTCCCTAACCCATCTGATCTACTGAAAGACCTTTGCAGACTTTTCATTCTGTGCTTAGGGAGTTTGCCTGGAGCAGACCAGCCTTAGGACCAAACTCAGTGACTATACACGCTAGTCAAGCTACAAGAGCAAACGGGACAAAGACAAAACCTCCTGCCTGCATGACTATGGCTGTGCAGACTCTGGGAACGGCCCTTGGTTGTAGGGGCCTATAATGGGCCATGTTTCGTTGGCCCTGGTTCATGGCCACCCCTACGGCAGCAATGGGAACTTGTTTGTCAAGCTCATGGACTGGAGTCTTTTCATGTAGAGCTCAGTTAGATACAGAAAGTGTCTGTGCAGGAAGGAGATGAGAAGTCCTAATTCTTTTGTTAGACAGACCGCAGTACAGTTTTGAGCGTCTTTCAGTCACTTTGTAGGGGATGTTCATCTCAAGTGAAACAACTGTGGGTCTCCACCATTTGTTCTCTCCTCTTCTCCTACACACCGTTCTGTTTAAACTTCTCCTTTCTCGTCCCCACTGTTTTATTGCTTTTCCTCTCTTCTTTTTTTTTTTTTCCTTTCAGTTGTCTCTCTGTTCAGTAGCTGCTGCTTGCCACTGACTATTTTGACTATTGAGTTAACTATTTACCCGGGTAGAGCTGTTCTGTTGTTGCCAGCCTTTTCTTTTCTTTTCCATATACAGATTTTAGGTTGAAATGAGGACAGAGAGAGCCTGAAAGTTGTTTTGAAAGCTTGCATTCACTTTGGCTCGCTTTCAGCCTCCTACAGCTCCCCAACCTGAACTAAAACCTCCTCATTTTAACCTTGAATCATCTGTCTCCTTACTTGAGCCTTTCCTTCCCCTCTGCAGTAGACACGGATCACCTCCTGCATCAGTGAATTCATCCCCTTCTGGCACAGGTGTGCCTTTATTTTCATAGCACTTTATTTTAATCAAAGGCAAATGTCTCCAGACACTTTGCAAATCCAGAAATATGCATGGATGTTGATCGCTAGAAATGGAGATGCTTTTATCCAGCAAAATGACAGCGTGAGCAGGAAGATGGGGAACCCAAAGCCAGCTGTGGGGTGCAGTACAGCAGGGGTAGCAGCTTCCATGGGCTAGATGTGGCCCATGAAACCACTGGATCTGTCCCATGGACTTGGGGCTTCAGTGACGTTTGGCAGCAAGAGGCCTCGGCTGCAGGTGTCCAAAAGCACTGCCACAGTTCTGAAGCTGCGACTTTTCTTCCTCTGAGGAACTGGTCTTTGTGCAGGGAATCTCTCTGCATTCTCATTAATACCAACCACCACCATTTGCCCAAGCCCATAAAAGATAGGGCAAAAATGTAAGGGCCAAACTACCCCTGCTAGCTGCTCAAAAAGACGCTGGGTAGCCCAGAATCTAGTCCTGACCCCAGGGGAATGAATAGATTAAACTTGGGGGACACTGCCATTACATCCAGGGTACTGGCAAAGGCAACACGTGTGTGACATGACATGACAGCTGTGGCTGCTTGTGGGTCTCCAGCAAGGGGCTAAGGGAGATCCTCTCTGAGGTCCAGGTCTGCTAGCACAAGGAGCTTTGGTTATGAGTTGTTGAACTTGCCCTAGGTTTTTGCTTACTGTTGAGTATAGGTGCTATAGGGCTTATTCCCCTTCCGGGGTGACATTTTCTCTCTGCTTCACTGGGCAAAGGGGTGTTAGGTTACCCCTAAGCCACTCCCAGGTATTATAATCTCTCCTGCCATGACTTTGATGTTTTAATGAATTATTTTATTCAGTGGGAGGATAGACTCAAAAGAAAATAGGAAAAGGAAAAAAAAAACAAAAACAAAAGCAGAAGGAAAGGTCCCAGCTGACCCTGTGGCACAAAATGGGGCTCTACCTTCTCCTACACCCCAGCCTTACCTCTCCTCAACCCTGATATTTTGTTTAGGGTAAATAAAGTGAGAAAATCAAGTAAGGAAGAAACAAACCAGTTCCTTACCTTTCCTGGTGGCTATGGTTTATATTCTGTCATTATCCGTCAGGCTGGGGTCACCCAGCTTCCTATCACTTCCCCGGCCCCATGTTCTTTCTTTATCTGTCCCAGTCTTCACTTACTTGGATTCAGTAAGTCTTCAGCTGACCATGGGAGCTCGCCTCTCATGAAGCTGTCCCAGCCTCCGCGGCTCCGGGGCTCCTCCGAATCCTGCCTGCCCTCTTCGTAACACAAGTCTCTTGCCTCCCTTTGAGCAGAGTTGCCCTAGGAGGGGAGTTCCCGTTTGCTTCAGGCTTCCCAGCACAGGCCTCTCCCCCAGGCTGCACCTCTCTGGGGCTGCAAATATGCAGCGTGGTGCAGCGCAGACCAATCTAGACTTGGCATTCATTCTGGAAGTGGGTTTTCCAGCTGTTCACATCTCCTGCAGTCCTCAGATCTTTTAAAGTAAATGGTAGAGAAGGGATTTTTTTCTACAGGGAATCCCTCTCTCCAGCTTCTCTCATCCTGACACTGACCTATTCCAAGAGGAGGAGGAAGAGCTTGAGCAATTGCCTGTTGGGCTAACCTACCAAGCCATCGAGAGAGAGACTACTTCCTGGGGAGAAACTGAGGCATAGTCCCATCTGGATAGCAAATGGTAGGAAACCCGTGCATCTGGAATTCCGCGGCACAGCTTCACCCTCGCCAAAGGCGCTCAGTGATGAGCCTTCTCTCCCAGGCTGGCAGGCTGTGCTTCATGCTGTCCTTCTGTCGTGCTGTTCAGGTGTGGACATGACCCCGTCTTTTCTGCTGCCTTGTGCCCACCTCTGTGCAGGACGTATATAGGCATTTTCCTGCTGGCTGCAATTATGGTCCCAAAATGACTTGCTACAATGATGTGCACTCCACTGCCGACTGGGTCTCTGAGAGCCAGATTTTCAAGCGCTCAGCACTCTCAATTAGGACGTATTTTTCCAAAGTGCTCAGCGCCCAACAACTCCCATTACGACATGGCCAGCTCCTCAGAAGAGCTCAGCTCCTAGCCTGTCTGATGTGTTAAGTTATTTCAAATCTGTCCCTAGCAGCTGTTAAATAGAGACACTCATACTTCAGTGAAATAATAAATGCTGTTTTTTGCTTAGGTGGACCTAATTTTCACTAAATTGGCACCTTACAAGTGCCACTTACATTGGAAACCTCCCTGGAAATTATTTAATTAAGAAATTGCTTCTTGGGTGTAGATTTTGATACTTCTTGTCCCCATCAGTTCCCCTTTTTTATACCATAGGGGACAAAATGGCTTGGATGCATAAAGATATAAGGACTAACACGCAGGCAAACTGAGGGCTTACGGCCATTGGAGGTACCAAGTTGTATGTCCACCTTGGAAATAATATGACAGGACATCCGGATTTTGCTTCTCAGAAACATTTGCATTGAAAATACAACTTTGAAATGCAAAAGGGCCACTGGCATTTAACGTATGGCTTTCCGGTCTATTATAGCAACAACCAACTGGTCACAAAGCCCAGCCGCACGTGATGGCTCTGTGGATGTTTCCGTATTTAAATATCCCTTTCCTCAGGAGCCTGCATGTTTATTCACGGTATAGCTGCCTCCTGTGCAGAAGCAGAAACAACTCAGAGCTTTTCTCCTGCCCACACGCCAACCCCCAATTAAAGTTCTTTTTGGCCAGGGATCAGGAGGGCAAGAAACATGGATAATAATGTAAAAAATAGAAACCCTGATATTATACTCTCCTCTGAATTAAACTGGACAAACAAGGAATTCAGAAATTCTTCTCTGCAGCCTCTCTAGGTTTTCTTTTCAAATGCTGTGATGTATGTATCCATTAAAAATCATTGCCTACAATTTCTAGGCACCTGAACCTTGGGCGAGAAGCACCAAAGATCTGAGAAATCCCTGTGGGCTCCCAAGCCTGAGGTTAGGCTGCTGTGATCGTGAGCCGATCCCCTGCATGTTGCACAATCACTTCTAGCCTTACTGAAGCCCATAGGAGTTTTATTATTCATATCGGTAGGGCCCTGATTTCACCTACCTTATTTTCATGTGGCCAGCTCTGTTTCACACACATGAGGGATCTTTATGTTGGACTCGGTGCATCTGTGTGAAAACAGATCCAAGAAGAGAAGCTTCCCGACCCCGATGTCAGATGTCGGCATTGTGGCTCGCTGTGCTAGGCAGTAACCTACCTGGAAATACGTAGCCAGCACTGGCTAATAGCTCATATCAGTGCGGGGAAGCTCCCTGCTGCTCCGTCTTTGGACCCCAACTTGAGGCTCCGAAGACAGTGCAGCAGGGAGCTTCGGGGTTTCTATTTTGTTTGATACCATTTTATGATCGGATTATCTCCTATGGGAAGGGTCATCGCAAATGAACATGTCTCTATTCAGCTCCTAGGACAAAGGGGTCCTAATCTTATTTGGGGGGTTCTTCCATAGTACTGCTTCTCACTAGGCTGCTACAATACTTCTCTCTCTCTCTCTGCCCCGCTTCATGCAGTTCACAGCTGAATGGAAGCCCAACCGGCTATACGGACTCAGACCTGTGGCGGGAAGAAGAGGGGGTTATTGAGTTTGTTTCGGTAGAACGGCACGCTCAGCCATATGGGGAGCGACGCAGGGAACAATTGGATTTTTCCTTTTCTATCGGCACGATAGCTTGAGGCGGAGCCATGGAAGTCTGCGTTGCCCCTTATGTAACTCAGTCTGACTATGACAACTGCCAGGCCTTTGGAAACAGTGGAGCAGGCTCCACTGTACCTTTGAAGGACAAAACCAATTCATTTTGGATCTAAAATAACATCGTGTTTTCACTAGTTTGGGGAGGGGGAGGTTATATCCAGATTTAATATAGCAATTCCCTCTTGGCTTCCAGGCAAGAATGATGATCTTTACTTAGCCAGTATTTTTTTTAAGTTTCTCTTTGCAGCAGTATTAAGTTTCCAGGCTAAGCATGAAGTCCGACGACTCGTGTTGCGCAGTTTGTGAAAGGAAAGTTGGCAGCGCTCTGCTCTATTGTGAAGGGACTTATAAAATTAAAGGGTTTCAGCAGCACTTCCTACCAACTGACCTTATCGAGACTAACACGCACTTGGCACTTCTTCATGCCAAGTGCACCGGGTCCAAGACAGCCCAGACGTAACCAGTGTCCGAGCAAGAAGAAATGGCAGCTGGGAGTGAACTGTGGACCTGCGAGCCCTGTGTTTTCCCACCCCAGCTTAAGAAAGGCATGGATTCCCAGCCCATCTTGGCTTTTTGGCTCACCTCAGGAAGTGATGTGAGTGCTTATTGTGGGCAGGGTTTGAAGAGGAAACATAAGATGGTGCCAACCAAAAAAAACCCCAGCATGCTGTCACAGCTATTGTCACACTGTAGATAGCCGCTACACTAGGCTGTTCTGTTACCATTAGTACAGGTGAGAGAGAGTGAACGGAAAGGGCAGTTCTGGTGTCTTGGTCTTAAAGTCTTCCTTGCAGTTTTGATCAATTTGTATGTCCCTGAATTAGACTCTTAGGCCCCAAAATCCACTGGCTCTGCAATTTGATCCTGACAGATCTTTGGCACTTTGGACCTGCACTTTGGTCACTTTGGAGCCAAACACACTGGGATCCTCAGTCAGATCTGCGTTTTGTCCTATGGCAGCACCTTGGCTTCATACCAGACTTTGCAGGCATAAAGTGTGAAACCATAAAAATGGTTTTGCTGTTTGGGAGAAGGGAAATGTGGTGCAAACTGTTGAGACTCTGGAGTTTAGGTGTAGTCACAGTCAGAGATCTAGCTGGGTAAAAAAGGCATAGTGAGAAGGTTTGGGGCTTGCAGATTAAATTTGCCATGACTCCAGATCTCTAATTATCTCTTCTTTTTTGGCTTCTTAATAAGAATCCTGCAGTTTTATCCTCAGGGGCTGGTGTGTGAGGCACAAGTGAACACAGGTCTGCTTTCTATGCTGGTGCTATTTCCCCAGTGCAAATGTGCCCACAATCTTGTTGTCAGTAAATTAAGTAGAAGCAACTTGAAGGCCTGATGGGTGTCGGAGTAATAAGGTGCTTGTCAGTTGATAGTCTGTAACTGGACCAGGAGAGTCTCTTGCATCACAGTCCTGTGCCTTATCTACTACACAAGTACAAGTCTTCTAATGGCAGCAGAATATCGGCCCCTTTCTCTTTGGTGGCTGATTTTTAACAATCGACTCTCACCTCTGCATATACTTTTCACACTCGAGTTCTATCTTGAAACTAGCACCTGGCCTTTTCTAAACCCTCGCACTGCTGCAGCTTTCTACCACCACTCCCCGCTCGTGTTCCCTCTCGCACCTTCTGCTCGAGTGGTACTGAGAGAGCTTCCTCTCCCTGAATGTTGTAGGAAGGGCTGCCTTCATGCTCTTGAGTGATCCCAGTCATTTGACTCATCTGATCAGCCTGACCCTTGAAATAGGTCACTCAAGTGCCCCTTGTACCGATGCTTTCCAGCCATTGCCATGCTCTCAAGTTAAGAGAATGCTTCAGTTCCAAACTCTTGCGTCTTGCAGCTCAGACCGCTTTGAGACACTGCAAGACGCATGTGCAGGAACAAAAAAATGTTCCCCATGATGCATATTTGCAGTGCAGGGGCAAAATTAGACTCCAGGGGTCAAAAAAAAACCATGCCGCAGAACAGCGGGGCAAGGTACGGCCCCAGACCATGCCTGGAGACCATCCAGAAGTTGGTCCTCCAGGAGAGATGCTCTGGTTTCTGGCTAGAGCGTCTTTGTGGTGCTCCTGCTGCCCCTGGCACTGTCAAAGGTAAGTTAGGGACATGGGGT
>NW_017728932.1:3805096-3807518 GCF_001723895.1 Crocodylus porosus | reverse complement strand
TGTCCCAGTGGGTGGGTACGCCAGTGGCAGCAGGCAGTGCGGTCATGGCTCTGCTGCAGGCACAGCATGCAGTGACGTGGCGCTGTGAGACCCGGGCTCCGTACATGCTGAGTGGGCACGGCCTTGGATGGGCCCGGCGAGATCCATTCAGCATGTACAGAGCCTGGGTCACATAGCACCGCGTTGCTGCCCACTGACTGCAGCAGAGCCACAACCCTGTACAGCCCCGCTTGCCTGCAGCCACCGGCGCTGCAGCTGCCGGGGGGGGCAGGTGTGTGGCAGCCCCAGAACCATCCCCAGGGGTGTGCGGGGCGGGGTGGTGGTGAGTGGGGGGGCAGGGGTGGTGAGTGGCCGGAGCATGGAGCACGGCACCTGCAGTACAGCTGGCAGTTTCCGACCCAGCCCAGCCCAGTGTGGCTGCTAGTCCGGCTTTGCACTGCAGCGCAGGACACTGGATTGGGTCGGCGGGGCACGTTTTCCATGAGGCTCGGGCACGCCTAAGCCTCATGGAAAATCTGCCCCGCTAGTCTGACCTGACCCACTCTGGTGTGGGCCATGCAGCTAGTGTGCGTTTGCACAGGGGCTGTGCCTCCCGGAGCTCCGTGTACCACTGATGCAATGCCGGGCTAGCGAGCCACGCCGGGCTGGGTCCCACCGTGCATCTCCTCCCCGCAGTTTCTGTGGGGCAAGCAGCACTGCCACTGGAGGCAGGACCCAGCTTGGCATTCAGCGACAGTGCGCTGAGCCAAGCTGGGTCCTGCCGGCACTGGGGCAGCTCATGCTGCCAGGCCGGGCCAGTTCCATGGCGGCAGGACCTGCCGCGGTGTGCAGAGACCATGCATCGCACCAAGCCAGGTCCCGCCACCACAGAACAGGCCTGGCCTGGTGCAGTGAGCAGCCGCAGTGCTGGTAGGACCCAGCTTGGCTTGGCACGCTTTCCCTGCGTGCTGTGCCGGGTCCTGCCGCCTTGGAACCATCCCAGCCTGGTGGTGCAAGCCACCTCGGTGCCGGCAGGGATGGTGCCGGTCTCCAATGAGCGGCACAGGCAGTGCCAGCTCTGAGCTGCTCAGGGCTGCGCTGTGCTTGGGGGGAGGGGGGGAGACAGGCAGCAGCAGGCTCTGAGCACCCCACTCCTGCTGCTGCAAGGGGTAAGTTGTGGGCCCTGCACGGGGGGGCTGTGGCCCTGCAGGGTCCTTGGATCATGGAGCGGGGAGGGGGCTGTGGCCCTACAGAGGGGAGCTGGGACCCTGCAGGGGGGGAAGTCCGTGTGCTGGGGGGGGGCGCTCCACCCTGTGCATCTGGGGATGACCTAATTGGCAACCTAGTGATCGATGGGAAGCTGGGTGACAGCGACCACGAGCTGATCACCTTCACCATCCGCCATAAAGCTGGCAAGTCAGCAACACTGAAGTCCTTGACTTCAGGAAAGCCAACTTTGACAAGCTCAGGAGGCTTGTCAGTGAGGCCCTAAGGGACCACGACCCCAGGGGGAGGGTAGCCCAGGAAGAGTGGTTGCTCTTTGAGGGAGCGATCCTCGATGCACAAGCTTATACGATTCCATCTCGAAGGAAAGGCAACAGGAGGGCACAGCATCCCCCCTGGCTCTCCAGGGATCCAGCAGAACTCCTGCGGCTAAAAAGAAAGGCCTACAAAGGATGGAGGATGGGATTCACCTCCAAGGAGGAATATTCTCCCCTGGTCTGGTCCTGCAGGGAGCAAACCAGGAAAGCCAAGGCCGCAAATGAACTCCAACTAGCTTCAAGCATCAAGGACAATAAAAAGTCCTTTTTGAGATACGTGGGGAGCCAGAGGAAAAGCAAGGGCAACATTGGACCCCTGCTGAGCCAGATGGGACAACTGACGCCCAGGAAAAAGCCAGCCTATTAAATGGGTACTTTGCATTGGTCTTTCATCAGTCCCATGGGACGCCCATGCCCGCTACGGGACAGGGAGGTCCGGGTGAAGGAAATCCCCTGCCCTCCATCGATGCCAACCTCGTAAAAGAACACCTTGAGAGGCTGGATACGTTCAAGTCAGCCGGCCCTGACACTACACCTCAGGGTACTCAAGGAGCTGGCGAGCGTCATAGCCCAGCCCCTGGTGGCACGGACCTTCGAGAACTCCTGGCGCTCTGGTGTAGTGCCTGAAGACTGGAAGAAGGCCAATGTGGTGCCTGTCTTCAAGAAAGGCATCAGCCTGTCCTCTATCCCGGGGAAGATCTTAGAAAATTTTATTAAAGAGGCCATCCTTAATGGACTGGCTGATGCCAATGTCCTGAGGGATACCCGTGACAAACCTGTGCTGGCTAGGTCTTGCTTGACCAATCTCGTGTCCTTTTATGACCAGGTGACCTATCACCTGGACAAGGGAGAAGAGATTGATGTCATATATCTTGACTTCAAAAAAGCCTTTGATCTGGTAT
>NW_017728932.1:3731395-3804451 GCF_001723895.1 Crocodylus porosus | reverse complement strand
AGGTGGTTCAAGCACCTACATTGAACACCTTCAAGAGTAAATTGGATGCTTATCTTGCTGGGATCCTATGACCCCAGCTGACTTCCTGCCCTTCGGGCGGGGGGGGCTGGACTCGGATCTTCCAAGGTTGCTTCCAACCCTAATGTCTATGACATCTGTGGAGGCCAGGGGACACACTCTTTCTGAGCAGCCCCCCTACAAATTCCCCTGCGCCCACAGACCCCTGCAATCACCGCACACCGACCTGCCTTCCCCCACACCCCTTTCCACCCCTTCCTGCCCATCATGTGAGAAGAAAACCAAAAGCACAAATCAACAAACATAGATATTTAGAATGGATTTTATTGTTATGGTAGAGACACTGGTAGGCTTCCACATTGCTTTAACCTTGTCAATATATCAATAAAACATCGCCCAACTGATCTCTCTCTCTCTCTCTCTCTCTCTCTCTCTCATATATATATAGTGGTCTTTTGTTCTAATTGTGGAAGAACATGGATTTTGGGGTATTTTAAAAAAAAATGTATTTGGGATGCTGCTGCAGCAGTCCAGCTGACACAAGGGGCTAGTGTCCCCAGATACTGATTGGCTGGGCCCCAGAAGCTCCTGACTATTTGTATCACCCAATTACCATGGCCCTGACGCCCACGTGGCTTACTAATAGCCCCTATTGTATGGGGCCAATGGATGGATGATGCAACAAAATATGTGGGACAACTAATGAAAAAAACAGGATAGGAGTGTTGTGTGGGTCAAAGTGTCAAAACATGAAAATAAGCACTCCTGAAGGGCCCCCCCGGGCCGCACCCATTGGTCCTCAAAAGCATCCAAAGAGGTGGTGGATGCTGCCCACTGGTGCTCTGTCCAGAAAAGAGCATGGACAAATGAGAGGAAAACGGCCCTGCAGTCTCCAGGCACCTTCCCAGTGGAGCCTCCTTCCTGGTCAAGTGCAGGGCCCGCTTGGCCAGGGCCAGGAGGAGGTTGACCAGGAGGTCCCGGGAGCTGGTGGGACCGCGGATGAGGCGACCAAAACCAAAAAGGTGGGGGGATGAAATTCAACCAGAACCTCAGGAGGAGGTTCTGGAGGTGGAGGGGCTGCAACCTGGTGCACTTAGAGGGTCATGTGCGCCAGGGTCTCCCTCTGCCTGCAGAAGAGGCAGGAGACCGGAGTGTCCATGAAGCTCACCACATACACCCCCGGGCCAATGGCTCCATGGAGGAGCTGCCAGCTGAGGTCCCCAGTGGCTTGTGGAATGAAGGTGGAGTACAGACTCAGCCACTGGGGTGCCCCAGGCCCAGAAGCTCCTGAGAAGGAGTAACCCTAAGCTGCTTCCTAGGGCGGGTTTTCATATTGCTGGGGCCAGCACAGGGCAGGTTTTTTATACTCTAGCTCCCTCTGGCTGCAGATCCGGGATGAGCCAGGCAGGGTTATTTTGCCCCAAGCGAGACAATTTGCCCCGTACCAAACTGCATGGCTGGGCACATGCAGTGAGGCAAAAAGCGCCGTCTTAAATTTGCACCGCATCTATTTGAACTGCTGCCAGTGCATGTGCTTACATGTGTGGACATGCCTTCTGGGTTCACTGTCCCAGTTCTTTCTCCTAAGGCTCTGTATATAAGCTGTCACTCCAGATGCAAATATCGGTGGCTATAGTCATACCACCAACCCTCCCTGCCTTGCATATATGTTGTCATGCTCTTCTGCATCTGCCACATGCCTCTACTACTTGGTATGGTGCTGAAAATCAGCATTAAAGATGTCAACTCAGGGTTACTGAGCTTCTTGTCACGTTGCTCAGAGGGCTTACAGGCAAATCTCTAGTTTCCCCTTTTATTTACTCCTACTGAAGCTCTGTTATTAAAAATCACCAGTATTGATGCATTTGTGACTTTACAGGTATGGCAGATAGACTGCATGTGGATTTTTGTGATTAAGACAGTGGATTATGCCTTGGTTATCTGGGTGCAATTATTGGTTCTCTGTGGAATCTTAGGTGAGTTACTTACTTCTCCTCAGAGCCCTGACTCTTAAGGCTAGGAAAAGCTCTTGCATTTGTCCCTGGAAAAATTATGCCCATGTTTGTTCTGAAGCAAAAATATCTGGGACCGGTATACTCGCACTGCTCTCCTAATCAGGGTTTAGTGAGCAGCTGAATGCAGTGCTGCTTTTCTGCCATTGATTCAGTGGTGCAATCCCAGGATAACAGTACGGACATATTTTGCAAGTGTCCCAAGACAAACAGTTACTACTTCTTATTGAATAAACTTTTTTAAATATTTGTCCCAGGACATTTGATGTGGATGTCTTTACAATTGCACTTTGTCCTAAGATGATATGATTTATTCTAGGGTAAATGCAACCTCTGCTTGTAGCCTACGATAGGAATAGTGTTTTTCTCCCATTATTTGCCCATCTTATTTATAATATAAGCTCTTCAGGTTACTCTGACTATGTGTTTGGCATGTGGCTCGCCACAATAGGGTTCTGACCCTGGCTGGGATGTCTAGGCTCTGTTGTAGTGCAGATAGCACTAATAGTTTGGATGCTGCCTTGGAGGAGATCCCTGAGAGTTAACAGAAAAGTGGAAGTATAAAAAAAAAGTGATATATTAAAAGGAGATGCTGCTTTTGCTTTAATGAAGGCAGCAGCCTCCTTTGTTGTGCAGAAGCTTCCTGTTCTGGCAAATGAATTTCAAACTAATTGAAAAGAAATGTAAAAATTCCAATGGTATGTTTTGCATTTATCTGTGAATGGTTTCCCTTGATTTGCCTGTTGATTTGGTGAGTGAGAAGACTATGTAGTCAAGGTTTTGCAAAAGTGTTTTTAAATCATTCAGATTTTTAAATTACATCCAGTCTCTGGAATAATTAAATAGCTAGAAAGCGGTAGAGTCATGGCTGTATAATAACTTGGCTAAGAGTGTGAATCTGCTTTAAGGGACAGTAAGAATTGCTACTTAAACCCCTGTTTTTCTGAAGAAATGGCTTATTGTTTTTAGGGATCCTTTACCCCGACATAGGCAGAAGCTAAAGCTACAGAGCTTTGTACACCTCAAAGACTTGGGCTGAGTGCATCCAATGTGGATTTGGGGCTCAGCATCCCATGAAAAAGAAAGGGCCATTTAGAAAGAACAGCTCTCAATACAGAGTCACGCTTCAAAGCACAGCGCTACAATGTGGGTATTCCCTCAGAGCCCAACTAGATGATTCCCAGAATAGCTTATTCAGCAAATTCCACCCAATTTGGTGAGCTGTCTGCCAAGAGCATACAAGTTTCTCATGTTCATTTGTTGCTTGAAGTTATTTGTTGAGTACTGCCTACAAATAGCTTGTGGTCTCCAGACACCACACAAGTAATTCATCATGGGAATTCAGAATTCTAGCTGCATTGATTAATTCTGACTAGCAAGTAGGTTATTTAGGATTGTTCTTGCTCCCGGGATGGATCCACATAGCTCTTTAGCTGACGTGTCCAGTGTAAATGTTCCTGTGTGAAAGTGGAGGATTGGCTTCTCTTAAAATTCATTGCTACTCCCAACATTGCTGCCAATTAATGTTTTTTGCTAAAATATTTGCAGAAAGCCAGTGCAAGGGAGACCTGAATGCAATAGGCATAACTCAAGTTTTCAAATGAAGATGAATCTTACAGGAAACATTTTATTTGCCCAGCTTTAATGCACAGACCTTTCTAAACACAAAACTAGTTATTTAAAATGTTATTTTTAAATAACTTCTCCCTATCTAGGGACTTACCTGGCTTTCCTCGCTGTAGCATCTGGGAGCTTCATAATCATCATTAATAATTTAGCCTCTCAATACCCCTGTAAGACACTGAAAATAGACCCCCATTTTACAGGTGGAAAATTGAGGTACAAGGCCAACGAAGTGACTTTTCCAAGGTCCCACCTGAAATCTCTCACTGAGCTGGGAACTGAACCCAGGTGCTTTGGACCCCAGCCCTATCCTCTATTTGATCTGTAGCTTAAGGACAACTGAAAAATCAAACAGTTTAGACTCTCCGCATGGGAGATGTGGCCCCTCTCTCCTGACACATAACAGCTGTCTTGCTCTCGGATCCGCTGTCATCCCTGCAAGCAGGTTCGGCTTCTCGGAAATGTCAGGAGTTTGACACACGGGCAGTGCTATGCCATCACTGCTCTCAGCACCATTTAGAGCTGAGCACTTAAATGGGGGTCCTCTGTCTGTGCATTAGTTTGCTTAGTTAGCAACCCCTCAGCTCTGACTACTCAAGCATGACATTTTTAAAGTCTCCGGTGTCAGCAGTGCGTTAGGTATGTGTAAGTTGTCTGTGGATCACAGGTAACGTTCAGCAGCAGGGGAGGCGTTGGGAGGCTTGTGTGTGTGGAGAATGTGAAAACAGCAATATTGGCAGCCCTTGAAGCAGGAAGACGGGTGCAAGAGCTGGTTTCCTCTCCCTCTGCGAAGAGCAGGTGTAGCCTCAGGCAGGTTTGGTTTACCATGCATTTCAGTCCTAGTCCCGGTGCTGTTTGCATTTTTCAGGCTTCATCCCGTCCCATTGCATCACAACCCTGGTTACTCCACCTGTTGGGCTTTGCTGTGCCCCCTGGGTCAAAGCCATTAGAGAGTATTCAAACACCCGTGTGTATCTGCACATGGCAGTACTGTGATGAGATGGTTGCCGTGGCAACACGTTCATTAAAGAAAATGGCAACACATTAAACCCTTCTAATTTTTGCAGAGTGAGGAATGAAGGGTGCTCCGGGGCTACAGGAAACTGCTTCTGTATCTTCTGTTTGTTCAATTTTTCATGGATTAAGGGGTCTTGAATCGAAATCCTTTGATTATCCTCCATTCATCTGATTCCTTGTCTTCCAGAGCTAAGCCCTGATGTGCTCTGTGAGCGGAATAAAGTCCCTTACTCCAAGGGCATGGGAAGCTTTCAAGAAACAAAATTAAGACAGTATTGGGAAATAAGTTGGCTTAGAAACAGAAGAATGCACGTTATTGCTTTCTCTGCCCCATTGAATCAAATATATTGCAGTGGCAGAGTGGCTGGTACACAGAGATTATGTGGAAGCCGATACAGTGGCAAGACAGGGTTTTTGTGTTGTGGGTGAGTATGGGAGTTTTCTGCATCTTCCAATCTCCTCTCCTGGGATCACAGTGAGCTTTGCTGGTCATTTCTGTGCTCTGCTGTCTAGCCTAAGTACACAGTATCCTGCCCCTGTATTCACTGGGTTTGTTGGGGGATCTGAATGGTTTGTCTGAGACCAGTTTCTGGGTGTCCTGAATTTCTCCTCGGGTATCTGGAAATCAGCACTGGTGTCCACTGAAGTGGCATACTTCAGACTCTGGGCAGATAACTCCTCTGGACAGGAGCAGAACCATGCAAGATGTTCACAAAGCAGCTCCAAACTAAGCCACATAGGGCTCAAAGGCCCCCAAAGCCCAGCTGGTGTTGGAGTCCTGCAGGACTCAGGGTGCCAGAGAGGCTTGGAAGCAAAACTTTAAACAAAAGTTTTTCATGTGACCTCAGTGGCACTTTGTGGTAACCAGAGCCAAGGATTGCTCAGTGCATGATAAGGACCCGTCAGTGGAGATTTGAATGATGGAAGAATTGAGATTAGCACCGAAATGTTTGTGCTGTCAGCCCTGATACCCCGCTGCTTCCCCTGCTGCAGGGGCTGCCAGTGCCACTCCTTCCAATGTGGCAGTAGCAGGACAGCCCAGGGCGAGGGGGCAGGCATGCAAGCACAGTGAAATGTCACGCCAGCCCTGCTGGTCTCAAACCAAAGTCACAGGTGTTTGTGTGCGTCAGGCCAGCAGGTGATGGCCTTTCCCCCCCACCCCCGCACTACCTAGTTACAGATCTTCAAATATCAGGTGTCAAGCAACAGGTCTGTAGAGTTGAATGGAATTTGTATAGCAATCAGCTTTGTTTCATCTCCTTTGCTGCTCAGAGGTTTTTATTTGCTCAGGCCAGAAGGCATGCAGAGAGCTCTCTGAGCCAGAAACCCTCCTCTGGCTGCCCCAGGCTATTTGGGCACAATGTCTCTGTGCTGCTGCAAGCTGATAATGACCTTTGGGTCAGGTTGGGATTGGGTCTGAGATCAGTCGGATACAATTGCCCTGCTCTGCTTTGCAAGTGCTGCAGAGGGCATTCCAGCCCATGGGCTCTAGCACCAGCTGATGAACAAGGACTGGAAAGCTGAACGGGGGAAGATTGTGTTGCAGCTTAGGCGTCGTGGCCTAGGTTTGGAGGCCTGATTTCCAGTTAGCTAAGTAAAATGCAGGAGCAGCAAATGTCACCCTTCTTTTGCAGGGGGTTGTTGGTTGTAGACATGTTAGTCTAAGAACATTGTGCATATTGGTTTCTAGTCTACCCAGGAGAGCACACAAACACTACCAGACTCCCCCTATGCCTGAAGAAGGGTGTTTGGGACTGAAAGTTTGCAAAGAACAATTTTTCCAACTATTTAGTTGGCCTATTAAAAGAGATCACGTCTACCCAAAGAACCTTGTCGCCCTTCTCTTGCAGAACCCTTCACTGTTAGGGCATTCCTGTAGAGAGCCACAGAATCCCTTTGGATTTGCTTCCTGGGTCGCTGACTACATGACATGGCTTTTAGAGCTCGTTTTCCAGAGATACAGCTTCAGGTTCATTTTTTTTTCAGCGTAGGTTCAGCTGCAGGCTGTACATTTAATGCAGCAGCAGACGACAAGCCCAGTAATGTTTATGTGAAATATTTAATACTCCTTGGAAATAAACCACACATTTATATAAGTGGGTGTTCTGCTTCCTAGAGGAAGCCTGGCCCAAAGAGATAAGAGGCAAGAACAGGAAGTTGGTTGAGCTGGTTTAGTGTATTTTTCATTTTAGCTCTAGGACATTCATAGTGACAGGCACCTGCTAAGCCTTTATCAGATCCAAGTATTGACCTTGCACAGAGAAAAATTAGTGGTTGAGTGGGTTATGCTCTTTGTTTGTCTTGTGCTTTTGTTCTATGGCAATGGGAGAAGGAAAATATTCAAATAGGGACAAATGTCCCCAGCTGCTTTGCATCAGATGCAGGCCTGTACAGTAAGAAGCCTCCCTCAGAATGAGTACTCAGTGAAGATCCTTTTCTGAGGCTCCAGGGAATCAGTCCCAGAGTGTGGGGTAATCCCCAACTAGAGCCAGAGGTGAACAGGTTCCTCTGAGAGCTTAAAAAGCAGACAGGACACTGGGCCAGGTGCTCAAAAGGGAGATCAGCATGGGGGTCCCGAGACTAGTGTTTCCCAACCAGTGTGCCACGGCACAAAAGTGTGGCATCATAAATGAACAAGTGTGCTGTGGAATTTTGCCATGGCAATGAGCTACCACAGGTATGGAGAATAGGTATTCCCCAATAGGTACGAGGCTGTTGGCAAGGATAGAAGCCAGGGACCAGCACTGCCAAAGGCATGAACCTTTAACAAGCCAAGTCCAAGGTCCTTGTCATCAGTGTAGTATCTGAGTGCCTCATAGTCTCCAATGTGCAGTCTCACAGCATCTCCAGTGGAGGAGAAGGCATATTCCCATTTTACAGATAAGGACGTGAGGCACAGAGAGAGTTGACCGAGATGACACAATATGGACGCTGACAGATGTGCAGGCCTCTGCTGTAATTCTTGGTGCTGTTACATAAAGTGCCATGAGTTTGAGTGCCTCTGACCCAACAGAGGGGAGGATGGAGCCTGCCTGCAGGAGTCCAAGGAGCCTGCCTGCAGCCAAGGAGCCACCTGTCTCCCCTGGCCCTGCCTCCCCTCTCCCAGCTCTAGGGCTGTCACTAGGAAGGGGGTGGGGAGAGGAGAGGGGGACCGAGCTGCCAGGTGGGGTTTGCCTGGCCTGAGCTGGAGGGGAGGGGCTGGGGGGCTCCAATCCACCTGCCCCCGCTCCAGTTTAGGCTGGGCAAACCCCAGCCCTCAGTGCATTCCCCCTCCTTTCTTACTGACAGCCCAGGGGATGAGGCTGGGCTGCATCAGCTCAGCCCTGATCATGTAACTAATCAACTCAGAGGAACACAAGTTCCCTAAGGTGCTCTAAAGTGGAGTGCCTTCATCTGATACCTCATTTGATGAGGGTTAATTTGTCATGTGATCAGCCACTTTAAAAATGCTCTGCAGCTGTGCATATGTGTCGTGGGATGGCTGTAGAGCACTTTCAGGGGACTGATCACATGAAAAACGTAACTTCTCTCTATGCCCTAAGTCTCCAGGGCTAAGTACAGACATTCAGAAAGCCCAAGCCTGAATTGATTCTCTCTCTGCAGGTTAGTCTAATCTGTGCAGATTGAACCGACAAACAAGTGAACAGACATTCACTTTTGATTACGGAAATGCAGCACATGCCTGCAGTGTCTCAGGCTAGAAGCTGGGGGTGTGCTGGAGCGAGCCCTCCCTGAGTTGAGGGAGGGGGCATGGCCAGGCCCAGCAGGCATGAATATGATTGGGGAGGGGAACGCATGGCATGGGCTTGACTCGGGAACACCTGGAGCTGCACAAGGGCACCAAGAATTTGGGTGGTGAGATGCTGGAGGCCAAGCTGGGCCAGGTGCCAGGCTCCTTCATGGGCCGCAAGGCAGATGGGCATGAGGGCTACCTGGGTGGCAAGAAGGAGCTGGCCTCATCTGCCACCATGTGGTACTCACTGGGCAGCCTCATCCCTGAGCACTACTACCTGCCATCCCCCAGGCTGCTAGGTGCCAAGCTGGACACATCCTGCTTGCTCTTCCCCTACCTACTACCAGCAGCACAGCACAGCCCTGTGTACTAGGCACCAGGCACGGGACCACCCTATGATTTCCCTGCTGCCACCACTACCACCATCGGGGGGCTGGCCTGGCCGTACTAGTACATGTTGCCCCCAACACCAGACTGCAGTCAGGCAGGCAGATGGTGGCAGCAGAGCTGGGAGGGGATGCTATGGGGGCTAAGGGGATATTTGGGGTGGCCATATCCTCCCTAGCGCACCACCATTTAGCCCCCTGTAGACACTCCTCCCAGCCCCTCTGCCACCACTCTCCCCATGCAGGCTTCGGCAGCTCTGTTCACCCCACTCCTGCCTGCAGCGCAGCCCCCTCTCAGCCCCTCCACCAGGAAGATGCTTGTGCTCCTTAGGACACCATGACAGGGGCTGCTTCTCCTGTCATGGTCCTCCCTGCTCACTGCTCCAGTGGCAGGGGTGGGTTGTGGCCAGATGCCAGCCCAGCAAGGACTTCTGAGACACAGGGGGTGGGGGGGTTCCCCCCTCCTTCCAGGGCCGGCCCACCATTTTTTGTGGCCCCCTGCAAGAAATAGTTTTGGGGCCCCTGCCCTGAAGAAGCGGTGGTGGCAGTGGGGAGTGGAGAGCGCGTGGCAGCAAGTGGCTGGATGTGAAGCTGGCAGCGGTGAGAGGCCTGACGCGGGGGCATAGGCGGAGGAAGAAAACAAAATGGGGAACTGAGTGCACGTGCATGTATGTGCACACATACGCCCCACCACGGGAAGGTCTGAGGGAGGAAAGGGCCAAGCGGAGGGTAGTGGCATTGCCTGGTGCTGTACTGCCCCAGCCACCTCGTGACCCTGGCCGTGCCAGTCCCAGATGCCACTACAGCTACCCCCCGGCTCTGGCCACGCTGGCCCCAGCCCCGGCTGCCTCCTGGCCCCAGCCGCACCAGTTCCAGCCCCAGCTGCCTCCCTGCCGCACAGGTGCTAGCTGCACCAGCCTTGGCCGCCTCCCAGCCCCAGCACCTGCCCTGGCGGCACTGCCTTAGGGGGTCATGCCAGCCAGTGTTTGGCCACACCCTCCCTCTTGCTCCAGCTAGAGAGCAGAGAGGCAGGGACAGTCCCGCTCTCTGGAATACACAGAATAGCCCAGCCCTGGGGCTGCAAAGCATGCTGGGATGCTGGGGGACCCTGATTTAAGTTAAACCAGGAAGGGGTCTGAGGCAGAAGTCCCATAAGCAGGTTCAACTTCAATCAGTTAAGTCTGATACTGCGTTCAGCCAGGTTTATCTTAAACCAGTTTTGGCCATTTTGAAACTGGTTTATGTGAACTTCTGTTCTGTTTCAGGTTTAAACCAGTTTCTGATCACTTAAGCTATTTTTTTTTTTTTCAACTTTTGACCCTAGACCAGTAGAGGATACCAAGTCCAGACCTGTTAAGTCCCATGCTAGTACCCTGAACACTTGAACTTTCCTCCTGTCAACACCAGGACTAGCTGGTACGTGGCAGCTGTAGAAGGCTGACTAAGCTCTTACTCAGACTCATTGTTAGAGTAGGACAAGAATGGACACTGTCCCGCTGGGAGTGATACCAGCATTCAAGTCAATCATTTGCCACCCAGTCGGCAAATTCAGTGCCCCCTTTGCCTTCCTCACTTGGCTGTTTTGCAAACACCTAAGGCACAAAACTTTCAAAATAACAAGAGAAGGGAATGAAGCCTAATACTCCTGAAGGCTAAAGGAAAAAAAAAATAGCCCGGGGGAACTTGTGCTGCTAAATACGTTTGCATAGTTCTCTGCTAACGATATGATGATTGATCTGTTCTGATAAGTGACTGTAAAACTTGTGTTGCCGAGTTCCATCTGTGTTCATCTCTGCCCAGTTATCTCTGTCCCAGCTGTGCTTTTGATTACCAATATATGGACACTTTCTGCTTTCACCCATATAAACTCAAACCGGGCTGAGACTCAAGCTCAGGCTTTTCTTTCTATCGGGCCACTTCACTAGTTACATAGGGCAAATTAAGCCTTCTGGTGCATACAGTGGCATTTAGTAAATCATCTTTCTGAAGATGCACAAGACGAAATAGAATCCAGCTCAGTCTCCCGCAGACACTTTTACGGTGTAAAGCTAACAGGAATAAAAGCTAGTTAAAAGGCATCGACGTGAGCTGAGTCAGCACATCTGAATTAAAAATGAATACACAGGGTGCAGATTTGTTGAATGAGAAAGTGCCAGTTTCAGAGTAGACTTGCATGTTAGTCAGGGAAGGTTAAGTGCTTTGTTTTAGAAATGCAGCTTGTGTCTTCACCTCTCTTTGGCTGAACGTATTCATTGTGGGCAAGAGCTACAATACATGTTGCTCAGACACTGGGAGCAGAACGTTCTGTACCGTTGAGTGTCTAATTCACTTAGTAAAGCTTTACTGAGTCATTTGCTCAAGGTTAGTAAGCCTCAGGATGTACCAAAGCAGCAACCAAAATGTTGGAATTTTGTTTTAAAAGGACTTTCTATATGTACCAGGAAGAAACTGTAAATAAGGCATGAATTTTCAGAAGCATATGGCATCTGCAGCTGGATCTTGATTTTTCTAAATGTTTCAGCAGTCTGAAAACATCATTGGCAAAGGGTCAGAGCCTTTTTGGAAAATCTGGTCCCATGAGTACCCATTTTTAAAACTTGTTTCCATTATTGTAAGGCTTTTGAAACTAATCAGGGTTCATGCATATAATGTTTCAACTAACCAAACCACATGACATGCCCTGGGAGGGACATATGTAGCTGTGTTTGATAGAGGAGAAAAGTGAGGCAAAGAAAGGTTAAGTGACTTCCCATCAACTAATCAAAAGGACGAGGAGCCAGGATGACTGCTTATATATTCCTGGGCCTCAGTCTGGCTCAGGCTTTTGACTCAAACTGGGAAGTGTAGACCAGGCTGCATCAGAGATTAATCTTTTGCCATTTCTCCTTCTGAGTCTTTTAACAAGTTTTTGGACCACTGAACAATGCTGTCTGCAAGATGGGCGCAAGGAGAGCATTTATTTGAATAATATGTTCACTGGCCATTTGTGTTAGGGTTTTATTTCTTTATCAATGATTAATTGAAGGATTTCATTTGTAATGGAAGGAAAGAGGGAGGAAATGGCTTGCTGCATTCATTTATTAGGAATTTGTTTAAATGGCTTTTACAGTTACTGGAAATAGAACTTGATTGTATGTTCTTGTCTACAAAAGCCTTTTTGGACCGTGAGTGAAATGTCAGTTACTTGGACTTTGCAACACCCACAGCCTTTCCTGTATAATAATTTTTTCATCTTCTTTCCCTTTCCTCCTCATCTAGGCTTCTTGCCACTAGTACAATATATACAGCTGTCTGTGGTACTGCTGCAACCAAGCTCCATCAGTGTCAGATCCGACCCATTAGCTTGTGTCAGTGCCAAAGGAAAAGGTTATTCTTCTGCTGCTTATCCCTGAAGAAGAAATTTTCCCAACTTTCCTTTCTGCAAAACTAGCAACAATTTAGCTTGCCGAAACACCCACCCATTTGGGTCATCCAAACCTCTAGGCTCCATATCGCTAGGGAGGGAGTTCTTATTCCTGGCCAATGCAAGGGCAATAAAAAAAACTGAGCTGTGCAAAACAAATGACAATACTTTCACTGAGTTTCACCCTGAAACCTTCACCGTAGGAGAACTGATGCAGCAATGACCTCTCAGCAGAGCCCCACTTGACTGCAAGGTATGTAGGGGGAGGAGTTTGGGGCTGTAATTTGAAATTAATTTTGTGCCCTCTCTTCAAATTCTTCTCTTATGCAAGTCAATAAATGTGTCTAGCTTAGCACTGAGAGCCTAGCTGCACCATGGAGCTTTTTTCCGAACAGAATAAGCCTGATTTTCTTTGCGGATGGTCTTGGTGTTGCAGTAGCAGTGTGGATTTGCTATAAATCAGAGTCGGGCAATTATTTTGGGCGGAGGGCCTCTTACTGGGTTTTGGCAAGCCATCGAGGGCTGCATGACAGGTAGCTGGGGCAGATAAATATCAATTTTCTAAATTTTTTAGGGGCCCTGCGGGCCGGATAGAATGGCCTGGTGGGCCACATGCGGCCTACAGTCTGGATCTTGCCGGCCCCTGCTATAAGTGAATCGTCTTTGGATAAAATGGACCTGTTTTGGAGCTGGTTACATATGTTCTGCCAGAGATGAATACATGCCATGTACTTTCAGTTATAATGACCCTTATCTTAGATTTAGGGAAATAACCAAATGATAGCGAGTGAGCCTAGCTCTCTATGAGAGGGCCAAGTATGTGTAACTCTCCTATGCCCTGCTGAACTCATTTGACCTTATATATTGTCAGCTGCCTCTGCAAAGAGCCAAACTTTCGAAATTGAAAGATGTAATATGGGAAAAGAGAGCTAACACTTACATGTTTACTACCTTAAGAAATGAGAAACCCCTAGAGCACTGGATAGCCTCAGGTTCCTCTCTATTTATGATGGTTGCAGCTATGCATCCTGAACAGCTTCAGCTCATGACGCAGTGCTGGCCGCACAGTGTGGGTGTCACAGCCGTGGGCCAGCTGCTGCAGCCGTTTTGGTACCCCACACAGAGACGGTGCCAGGGGCTGCTGTTCAGGCTGCCCTTGATTACAGTGCTGGATTGTTGCCTCTTCCAGAGAATCGCAAGACTTCTGCTTCTAGTCGCTTTGGGGAAGTTCAGAGGCAACTCAAAAATGAAAGTGCTAACTTCCATGTTAAACTGCATGTTGCTAAGCTCTAGCCTTCAGTTCCCAGTTCTGGGGGAAGGTTCGGGTCTTAACTGGGCTTACTTACAATTCTTGTTAGAAATTGCTCTTGAAACCATCCCCTGATCTCCAGAACTGGGTCGGATCTGTTTCATAAACAGGCATCAGCCCTGGGAGAGGGGATTACGGGGGGCTACAGTGAATTTGGGGGAGGGCAGAAGCCACCCCAATAGCTCCCTGCCCAGCACCGCCACTGCCACCTGCCTGAGCGCAGCCTGGCCCAACCCCTGCCAGGAAGAGCTCAGCACAGCCCTAGCCTACTTTGTGCAGATCCAGGGGCACATGCCCACCTCCCGGGGTGCATGCAGCAGCAGGAGCTGGCCCTGCGCTCCCCCAGATGAGCACCTGCCCCAGCCCACTCCTTCCTCACTGTGGAGGCCTTGTTTTCCCCTCCCCCCCCCAAGCCCTTCCCCTTCCTCCACAATAGACTTACCAGCTGGACGCAGCTCTTCAAGCTGCCAGGCTGCGTATCAGAAATCGGCTCAAAATCGGCCAACGGGCGTCCTTAAAAATCGACTATCGGTGTCGGTCCCCAGCATCTCTATTGGTGCACCCCTAAATGTAATGTAATGTTTTCTCTCTCCCTCTAATAGCTGCTCCATAGAAAGGAGAAGAAAATTGTTATTCCTGACAGATATTAAAGTTTCATTTAGATCAAGCAGTAAAAGCCTATGGTTTTTGAAGCAGAGATTAAGTCCTGGCTGCACGATGCAGGCATGGCTAGTGATTTATTTTCTTCTTGTTTGCAACACATGGATTTATTTTATACTAGAAAGCGTGCTACTGTACATGAGAAGGGAAAGCTCAAGAGGGGAAAAATAAGCCCCACCGTTCTGTTCTGGGAAGTCCTGGCCAGCTCTTCCTGGAACAATGTCAGAAACAATATATCTGCCTCATGGCTGCTTGTTGACATTTTTTTAAGCGTAACGTTATGCTGGAAGAAAGATGGTGTGGTAAGGATTAATGCCAGAGCTAAATCTGCACTTTTCTCAGTAGCGTTCCACCTCCCCCGTTAGGTTCGTTCAATCAGGCATCCAGGTAACGTTTTAAATATTCCACCTGCAAGAGGTTGTGCAGTGAATCAACATGGATCGCTGTGAATCAGGGCATAATAAAGCATGCCAGAATGACAGTTGTGGCAGTACAAACAATGCGTGAAGTCCATTGTTCCAGGGAGCTGGCCTTAGTCGGGAGACTTGATTTTTATTCTTGCTCTGCCACGCACCCGCTGAATGACCTTGAGCAAGTCATTTTTCTCTCTCTTGCCTCAGTTTTTCCTATCTATGGAGAGCCAGTGATGCTGACCTTCCTTTGAAGTGCCTTGAGATCAATAGTAAAACCCCATAATCTTGATCGCTTTCTTTTAGATTAGAAAGTTTACTCCTTAAATACAGATGGTGTCAAATAAAATGATAACTCTGAGACAGCAATTGAAATGGAGAAAAGCAAAAACATTTCAAGTGAAGTCTGAGCATTGTAGTGTGAGTTCGTGTTTATTTTATCAGATTATCTGCTAGGATCAGACTCTTGCAGCGGAAACTGGTCAGTTTATTCAGGTGCTCTCCCATTTGCACCCAAACCTATAATCAAGGCAGGTGGCAATGCAACAAAAAAAACATTTTGTAATTAATAGTTTTGCTGGGAATATTCACCCTTTGTGCCTGAAAAGTATGTTGTGTCCTTGGGTAACACCAGCTCAGGGTTTATGACATGAAGTAGGATGAGGGTGAAGACTATGCAGAGGAATAGGCGACATGAGACGTCCAGATACCAGGCATCTATTACTATCTAGACCATCCTTCTTAGCTCTGTGGAAGTATTTTGATGAGTTCATCTATGCCCAATGGTGTAGGAGCACGAGAAAAAAATCATCGCAACCCAGTGCTTGATACGGCAATGTAATAATTTTAGCTTCAGACTTTACACTTTTGTACTTTTCTCAGATGAAAGAATTGGTAACATTTCCAAATGGGTAAAAATTTCAAAAAAGATCAAGTGATTTAGCAGTCTACATCCCATTTTCGAAGGTGACTAGTGATCTTTAATGCCAAAATTTTGGATGCCAAACTTCGGGTTTCTTTAAAAGCATCGAATTTTCCAAATGCATGCGTTCAGTGCTTTCTGAAAACCTAGTCCCTTCCATGTCCCTCAGGTTGGGCACCCAAACTCACCAGCCACTTTTCAAAACCTCAGCCTAGGTCCCATTTTCCTAAGTCATACAGGCCTGTAGGGACTGAAATCTTTGGAAATCAATGGGACTTGATCTTTTCTTTTTTTTTTTAATAGGACTTAGGAACTTCAGCAACCTTTGAAAATGTTTTTTCTTTTCCTATTAATCATCAGCAACTACATGCTCAAAAGTCTTCATTTAAAATGATTCCCTTGACACCACCACACAAGGTTTTCAATATGGCCTATCAGCCAAAGAATGAAAAACCTAGCAACAATTACATTGTTTTCTATATTTGCACCACTCAAGGATTAGCAGAAATGATGACACACTGTGGAGCTGGCAGTAAATTTGTTACTGATGCCATCTGCAAGAGCCTCCTACTCATGATGTTAAAATTAAATTTACTTAACTGTTTGTTTTGTGTTTCCGTGCAGGCCTGCTTCCCCAGCCAGCATAGCCCGCATCAGAACATAGATCGAGGCTCAAGCCATACAGAACAACAGTCCTACTAGAAAGCATATCGGCGCTTAAAACCACATGACAAAATGGAGGCCGGTTCTTGTCGGATCTTGCAGCAAGATGAGGAGTTGCCAGTCCCCACGCCGTATAGCACATTGCCAGTACGTGGTTCTGTTTCTTTGAATTTTCCTGTCATTTCATCCTAACTCTTGAGAGAGAGGAATCAGGCACTCTGCTGCCACTTACTCTCAAAGAAAATCCAGCACCTAACTTTCTTAGAGTTTCTATAAATCCCACTCAGCTCTTATCTGACTCTTTAAGCATTTAAATTCGTTTGTATCTCTGTCCCTCGGCATTTTACTTAAAGATCCAGCTCATGGTCTCACGCAATTGAGTGTCTCAGCTTCTACTTGAAGAAAACGTAAATTTCTGGCCTTCGTGTTTGTATAGAAAAACCTAAAAATATGATCCAAGTACAATCTACCGGGTCAAAATGCAGAAGACATATACAGTACAAGGAATCCCAAATGTACTAATTTCTTAGTATTGCATGATAGTTTGAAGGCCAAGATTTTTGAGTGGTTAGGGGAAGCAATACTGGCCTTGGGTACAGTCAGGGTACAGAAAATAATTCTCTGCTGAATTAATATGTTCTTGGGGTGAGTATAGGAGACCTAGCAGAGACAGACCTTTGGTTATGCCAAACTGAGACCTTCCTCGAGTATGATGGTGCTAGGTTCTTGGCTAATTGCAAGACGCCTTGTTTTCCTTTGTTGAATAGGAAGGAATAAGCCATGTAGGATGTTTAGCACAAGGAAAAAACAGCTTAGACACTTCAAGGCAAATACTATAACATTGAAGCTGGTAAAGGTCAGATTCCCTGGAGATAGTTCAAAAGATACAATACATTTCCGCACACCTAAGCACACAGCTTTTGAAACACTAAAGCTCTTCGGTGCAGAGGGAGGATTAAGAAAGTTATTTCTTTGTATTCTGCGTATCTAGTCGCTCAGGAGCTAAGCGCATTAGTATTTTAGGTGAGAGAGGCACTACCCCTTCTACAGCCTTGCCATCCCCAAACATTCGCAGCCCACAAGTCTGACCTCCTAAAAAGTACAGATTAAGAAAGAAAATGTTGAATTCTCTTGATGTGACTTGAAACTAAGTGATATATGTGAAAAGATTGTTTGAGTTGCCAACACCTCCATTTGCTACTTGCGGAGCCTTGGGGAGCTCAGTCATCTACTTTCCGATCCTAACGCCATAGCGTGAGACATCCGAAGCATTTGCACCTCTAATTGGCTGTAGTTTCAAGTTTTCCCCTTCCAGGGTTCAGGTTTGGGTGGGGAGAATGAACAAATTAATAACATCCTGAAAATCCTTTGGGGATTATATGATTATAACTGGACAGTCATTCCATGCAAAATGCATACTGCTTCCCTATTTGTACCAGAGTAGGAGTTGATATAACCAGGGGAGCAGAAATTTGGTGTTAAAATTATAACACTGGGATAGGTAAATAAAACGTATTATGACAACTGGGTAGTCATTGTTTTGTGGTGTTTCTATGTAATCACTGGGTCTGCCATCCTTAGCTGCAAATCAGTCAGCAAATGCACCATTTTTAAATTGCTAGCTACACCTCTGATAGGAAGGGAAGTTAGGCAATTTTCCTTGCTCTTTTCCCTTATTTGCAGTGGGTTATTTTTTGCTGGTAAATAATTAATGCTCTGAGATGCTAAAAAAGAAAAAAAAAAATCCCAACCGAAGCAGGCTTTCCTGAAGCAAGCCAGACCCAGAGGAGCCCAATTTAACTTGACAATATTTTTCTAGGAAGGAGACCCAACTATGTCATTTGGCATGAGACTGATGCTTTTTTTGGTCATTGGGTTTCCTCCCTTTTCCATTTGAGACTTCTTTCTGGGGAGGCTCCCATGAAGGAGATAAGTTGCTGTGGGAGACGGTTGCATTGCAGAGTCGCTGGTCTCTTCAGCTTTGTGCCCCTCTCTTTCATCAGATGTTCAGTTTCTTTGCTCTCTCAAGTGTCTGTCTGAGATTCTGGCACGGAGGAGAGCTTAGCTCAGAGCAGATGGAAGTGGGTTGACAGTCCTGGATTGTGCTCCCTTGACTGAACGGGTGTCTCAGTTCTTTTGTTAAAAATGGTCTTGTCCCAGATTTGATTTTGGATCCCTGACTGTTTCCAGAGTCTCAGGAAAGAGGGATCAGCCAGAAATCTGCTTTCGCCCCGGTAATGTGGACTTGTCATTGTTATTTGCATCTTTATTTTGTCTCTAGAACAGCATATTCCCTAAGGAGCTGTGCTTGACCACAGGTAAGCTATATGGCAGCACACTTATTTAGGGGGTAAAAGCCTTTGGAAGATATCTCCCCTGTACTTTATACCTTCCAGAAAATAGAGAACTGCTGGGGAAGGACCCTCTACCCTGGAAGTTGTTTCCTGTCAATTCACAGGTCAGAGCCCAACGGAGTTGATTTGGATGCAGTGAGTAGGTGAATCATATTTACCCGCAGTGCTGCTTGCTTAATTGGCAATGGACAATTGGTCATATAATCATAGACATAGACACTAGGGCTGGAAGGGACCTCGGGAGATCATCGAGTCATGGGGCTTTATTATCATTCATACATTTTTAGATCCTGTAATAAGTTTACTGTGCACACATACAAGTGAACAGATAAATAGCGTGGAAGTAGAAGCCAGGAGCATGCTTCTACTGCTGTGGCAGGCTGAATCACCTTGGCTAGAGCCGGAGGAGGGGGGGAATGAAGCAATCCATCAGCCTTTCAACAAGGCAGCAGTCACGCTTCTTTTTTTTTTTTTTTACTTCTCAAAATCCTGGTACTTGAATATGCGGCAGAATGCTCCCCAACACCATCACCGCAATGGTATCATGTGAAATGCACCCCCTAATTGACTGGAGTGAGCGGTCTGGACAGGTAGGTGTCAAGTAAGGTAAGCAAAGGAGAGTCTGGCTCCAGCTCCCTGCTGGAGCCACCAGGGACTGCCCGAATTGTTGAAGCTCTCCCAATTTTTTCCAGAATCGATTCAGAGAGCTTCAAATCAATTCGGATTCTTTTATTGGTCCCTTGATTCAATTCAGATGTAGAGATTCGGCCACCGAATCGGCCAAATCGCCTCTGAATTAAAGCGGTACCCGAAGCTTCAAACGGCCCTAGTGCTACATAATGCGTAATTGTCTTGGCTGGGAAACAAAGTTAACTAGTCCATGTACAGCACCCCATAAACACAACGATACTATTTTCAGCTTCAGAATGAGTTCAGGCAAAGTGCAAATATGTCTGCTAGCCTCTGCCTAATATTGGATAGACATGCCCCAAGAGACCCTGAAAGAGTAAAAGGGAAATGTAATTTAACATTGATTGGGATGAGGGGGCACTGTGTTTTGTATTCAATGTCACATGAAGTCAAACTATTTTTGATCTGCATAGGATAATCATTGGTTGCCTCAGATAATTTTTGAATCAGTATTCAAACCATTATTAAAATGAACAGAGCCATCTTGTCTAGTCTTAATTTGGAAAGGCAGTATTTTTCCCTCTAATTATATATAGATATTTAGTCTTTGATTAATACAAGCTTTACAAGGAAGAGAGGCAGTGAAACCAACAGCAGCACATTCTGCCTTCAGCAAAAACAATTTTTTTATGTTGAGCGTGGGTAGTTTTAGATGTATATTTGGAAATTACACACACACACACACACACACACACACACACACACAATATTATTACAGCTAATGTTTCCAATTTTTTACAGACTACCTGCAACACGCATTCTATCATAAGAAGTAACCACAATTATAGTAGCAACAGAGAGCAGATGCATCTCAGATTTCTTGATATAGGATATTTAAACATTTAGGGAGAGGAGGGGCAGTCTTTTAGTTCTGTGTTTGGGCACAATGGGGACATTGGTCCTGGCTGGGGTTCCTGCAATAATAGTAATAATAATAATAATGCTCATGCTAAATATTCAAGACAAAACTTACGGGAGCCTTTCTGTTGACTTCAGTGGAGCCTTTCTGTTGACCATGGATACTGAAGGAGCCCTTTGTAGTTTTTCCCCTCTCTCAGTGGTCGCTCCCTTTTCAAAACCTGGAACAGTGAATCTGGAATCCAAACGTCTGTTCATTAATAGGACTGTGAAATTTAGGGGGCTTGATTCAATGGGCAAACTGATTTTGTTTTTTAAATCTTTCTGGGTTAATCCAAACTGAAAATGTTTTTGTTGTTTTTTCTCCTTGCCAAAATGAAAAGGGGAAACGAATGCCAACATTTTGGATGAAATACAACATTTTGCTTGGCCCCAGATAAACTATTTCATTACATTTGGGAGAGTCTTGCCCTTCTCAGATAATTAAATGCAACTACCTTTCTAAACAAAGCATTACTCCAACATGAAAAGTTGAAACATTTGCTTAGACAATGTTGAGACAAAATGTTCAGGCTGTTCCCAAATTTGTCCCTGTTTTTTGATTGAACCTCTTCCCCCCAAATAACCCAGTTGGTTTTTTTTCTTGGTACATAAACTATTTGTACTAAAAACTTCACTCAACTCTACTTGGAGATACAAACATAGGTCTAAAAGGCACCTTAAGAAATGATCTAATCCAATCCTCTGCTATAGGCAGGGTTATCCTTGGGTTATCTCTCATGTCGACAGGTTTTGTACATGACTGTAAAACAAACATCGTCCCCTGGAGGGGAGTACAAGTGTAGTTGGCTTAGTTGTAATTTTGCCTGTGGGCTTCCCTGCCCCAGAGTGCAGGCCTTTTTGTAGGTTTATCTGGTTTTTGTTTTGTACAGAAAACTAAGAGGAAGGAAGTAGACGCCACTGGGCCTGATGCATGGTTAAAAATAACCTCGCTCACTCGGCCGGGGATCCCATGTTCACTAAAGGTCATTTCTTTAAGCCCTGCTGTTGAAAAGCAGCCACTGAACTTCCCATTATGGCTCGTTTGTGATATGCCCGCTGATAACAAAGAGCCCTCAGAAGTTAAAGAAGCTTCTTGCTTTAGAAAACTCTGTTCAGTGTACTGTCCTCATGCTCCCCTCCCTTTCAACTTTATCCCCAGGATCATTACACAAGGCCAGAGGGTGAGTCTCTTAGTCCAAGTCCCCTTCCACTGACAGCCTTTTTCATCAGTCGAAATCAACAGAGCTACTGGAGAAGAAAGGTGCTAGTTGTGTAAATAAGGGTATTTGCATCTGGCCTTTAACAGGATACTGCCCTCCCTTGCTGTGCTAAAGGCTTAGCTGCTGACTTGTGCAGGGGACTGAAAATCAGTGACTTGGTAGCAGCAGAGTTTCCTCCCAATTCTGTCTTAGTTGGGAAGCAGTGGGTTCCCTTCATGGGGGTAACGGGGCATTCAGCACTGAGAACAGCCGGTGCTCAAAGTACCCGACTGTCGTCGCTGCCCTCCCACCCGTGATTCCACCCTCCTTACCCGCTCCATCTCCCCTGGCCCCACAGCTCAGGTTAGCCTGCGGTTGCTAGTTTACTAGGTCAACAGTACCTTGGGGTAATTTGGCCTGGTGGCTTCAAAGGAAGGACACATATGGAGGGTACAGTCTTCGTTTTATTTCCCCAGGTTGGTCCTCTCCTTCCCTCTGTGGTGTTGGGCTGCATCAGAGATTGGTGCTGACAACCCTCAGCAGAGAACCTCCCGGTGACAGCTGGCACAGAGCTAGGTCTGATACTAAAAGTGTGGGAGGGGAAGAGTGAATACAAGGTGGCAGTGGGGTGATGGACAACACAAGCATCATCTAGAGCTCAATGCAGTCCTCATCACTGGCAGTCCATCCCCTCGGTAACCAAGGGGTTGAATCATTTGCTGAACATTTCCAGTTCCCCAACAATTCCAAACTTTCCCAACCTGGAAAAGCAGCCTTAAAACCTTTCGAAGAGGAAAAATAACCTCCGTACATTATTATTAAATACATCTTTCTAGCGACAAATGTATCCAAGAACACGTGAGCCCCTCCTCTCCCTCTGACTCACGTGAAACGCAGCTCCTTCAAAGAGGACCCGGTGTTTGACTCGATAGCAGGATGGAGATCCTTGCATGGCTAACTTGGTTTAGCGAGTAGTGACTCGTTCCTAGAAGTAATGTTGTAAGGCCAGCTCCTAGCAATGATCTCACATTTTAGGTGCTAACAAGTCAGACCTGGAGGGGAAGCCAAGAATCAAATGAGCGATGGAGACTGTACCACACTCTTAGGCAAAGACTGAGGGTGGGAGGGGGAGTATCTGTCTGTCTCACACAACTGAAGTCTGCCATGTCCTGCTATTGGGACAGCATGGGATGGTTATGCTGTTGCTGGCCCTAAGCTATCCTGTGGCTAGAGGGTGTTGGTTACTAGTGCTATGATGATCAGACAATCCATGCCTGTTGAGAGAGAGAATAAAGAAGCAACAGATTGGGAAAACACGGACGAGAAACCTAATAATCCAAACTCTGCTCCCTGCTGGACAACCTAGCTGATGCTGACCAGATGTCGTCTTTGCCTGGCTGAATATGAATGTATTCTGGGTTTGCTTGGAGGGCTCAGGTGGTTCATTCTACTTAGTTAAAAACACTTTTCACATTTTGTTTCTACTTTAAGGGGGAAATGGGGAGTGAAGCTTATGTGTTACTGAGAGGTGCTGGCTCAGTAGCCCTGAAAAAATAAGATGCCCTCCCTAGCTATAGGAGATATATGTCATGGACAAAAGGATGTGTGTTACTCTCCCACTGTTCCATTCCAACCCTGAGCCAGACACCGGGGTCTCCCTGCCCCTTTGCACCTCCCCATCCCTAAAAGACAACTGGGATCAAGTGGCCCCAGCAAGGACAGTCACCTTGCTGGGGTCACTTGACCCCAGTTGTCTTTTCCTGCCTAGTGCAGGGGACTGGACCCAATGATCTACAAGGCCCCTTCCAGCCCCTAACAATCCATGAAGCTTCATTTGCAGTTCTTCATACTCCAGCAAAACTATCAGGGGCAAGAGAGGCTACCAAGATGTGTTTTTCCAAGAGGTATTTTGCAACAGGGAGAGCTGTTTGAAAGTCAGAGTGAATGTCACAATGTTCTCCCTTAGATGGATATTAATGTATTTTCCTAACTTTGAAAGAGATCGGAAAAAAGTAAAAACAAACAATTCGCCCAATATAGGTCTGATCTTGTAAACAGACACTCCTAAGCCTGTTGCTGCTACGTTCAGGAATAATGCCAGGAAGTTGACAAACTCGCCGGAGAGCCCCTGTCAAGTGCGGTACATTTGAGCTGTGTGCTGGGGAACAATGGGCCAGGCTGGTATTGTTCCTAGCTGGAGCAGTGAAATGTCCCCATGAAGGTTGAAAGGGCAGTATGCAGGAACTAGGCTGCTTCATATCCAATCAGTATCCTCCTCCTTCAAGGAAAAATGGGCAGCACTTACAGCCTGACCTACAGAGCTAGTGTCAGAAGGAGTACCCTGGAAAAACACTCTGCATTCACAGCTAGGTAGCACAGAGCCTAGTGGGGAAGGAGTGGGGTGATTTCAGTTATGTAGGTACCTGACAGAAAATACTGCAAAGTTGTGACTGACTTTCCAAAGAATGCATCATCCTCTCCCTAGTTGCTCTTCTTAGGCCTGGACTTTACTAATACTTCTGCGTGCACTATAGTTTAGGCTTGTGACTAATCTCATTGACTTTCCTGTGAATACACACATGCATAAAGTGACACACCTGCCTCAGTGTCTGCAGAATTGGGGTTGCTCTGCTTCCTCTTATCCTTCAGAGCATGCCTCAATTTCCTATACATGTTGTAAGCTCTACTAATGATGTGGTCTCTCTGGGTGCAGCTACACATGCAATTAATTCAGAGCAATAAAGTCTAGAGCAGTTTGAGCTGGAGTAAATTACTCCTGGGTGTAGCATCTACACATGCACCTGGGGCAGCAGTACTTTAAGCCAGTGTAGAGCAGTTTATACCAGAGTCCCTGGCTCTGGATGATGGTGGTGGCGGCAGAGGGGCTGGCTGGGGCATGAGAGGGTTGAAAATGTGGAGTTGTGTGGGTAGGCAGCAGGCAGGAGTCTGACCCCCAGACTCCTGCCTGGCTGGGTGCAATTTACACCCGTGGTCGGTGTCTACATATATGTTTAATCACGGTAAATTACCCTAGTGTAAGATAGCACTTGTCCTGGAGAGTACTATCTTACTGCTGCCTTAGTTTACTGTAGCTTAATACCATTGCATGTGTAGACAGGCACGCTCTGCTCCGCAGCTATTTAGTCAGCAGTTCAGCGCATGTGTAGACCCAGCCTCCGTGTTGTTTCTGAGTTCTCAGCCATGGTAAGACAGCATTATTTACAGTTATAGATATCTAAATGAGCCAAGTTCTCAACTAAGAGACTGAGGAATGAACTGGAGGAAAGAGTGGGATGTGTCTATGCAACAGCACCTGGTTTGGGAAGCAGCAACTGTAAAATATTTGAGAAAAGGAGCACAGTAGTTAAAGGGAGGGCTTCTGTTCCTGTTGATTAGAGTGGGGACAGAATTGGGCTGGTGAATGGGGAAAGGGCCAAGTCCGTTATTTTGCAATGGAAAATTCTTTTTAAGCCCTAGGGCTATATTTCACACTGCTCAGCGTCTTGTTGACCTTAGTGGATTTTGGATCAAGCCCCCTGTATGCAGGATTTGGCTAAGAATCTCTCAGAATCATGAATGTGCATTAAAAAAAAAAGGAAATCCCAGCCCTGAATCCAAAAGGTCGGATCGTGTGTAACATTTAGAAGCTCTTCAGATCATTATTTCAGATATTTTCCTCCAGAGGAAAGGCAAATATCCAAGTTGCAGTAGAAAAAGAGCACTTTCTTAATGGCCATATACCGTGGGAGGAGGCTTACTGCACATGAACTGGGGGAAGATTGTTTAATGTGTGACACACACTGTGGGAGATGGAGGGTAAGTGAACAAATGGCACAGGAGTTGAACGCTCACAGGAAATGGGAATGGCACTGCCAGCTTTAATAATAATCCCATTTTATATTACAGCCTCCGAGCAAAGGGAAGGGCTGGAAGCATTGCTGACACTGCTGTTGCAAATTAAACGCGGTGCGGCTGCACCAAACCTGGGCACTTTTGTAACAGACAGCAAGTTGCATTGTCCACAGAAGAGGTTCCCACTTGCTTGTATTCATTAGACCGTCTGTTCTGGAGCAGTCAGTGATGAATTTTTTTTTCTCCAGAATGAACTGAATATTTTCCCCTCCTGCTCCTGAGGACAGAATTCCTATTTTAGACATAAGTTCAAAGGGCTGAAGGGGGCATGGATTATCTATGTGAGCAGAAGGCTGAAGCAATATGGGGTTTTATATTGTGGCCTTGCATTTGTAAGTTAATAACCTCATCCTGCTTCCTCATCCTGGTGCACAGCTTGCTTTGAAATTCAGCAGAAATGCGATCAGGCCAAGAATTGCAGAACGGGGGCCCAGGAGTCTGTGACTGGGAAAGGTTCTTTGGGAGAGATGCAGAGGATGAGAGACAGTAAGCAGAAAGTCCACAGGACCTTTACCCAGCCCTCCTACCAAGACTTCTGTTCCTCGAGGTTTTGTTAACTTTTTATTTTATCCATTGTCCTGGAAATCCGAATCTGACTCCAACTTGTTGTGCAAGCGGTGGCACTTGGTTTCCAGAAAAGATCTGTTCATGGTGTCACTCTAGTCCCAGTGCCGAGGAGCCGAGTTAAGAAAGCAGCCTAACCTTGTGAAGACTGTCAAATCTTTGGTCAAGGTCCATGGCTCCTGTCCAAAGCCCTTTTGGGGTCTTTGCATTGACTTCAAAGGGCTTTGGTAGGTTCTCTAAGCCTGGTTCCCTCCCCACTTAAACCATTTTACCAAACTGTAAATCCATTGATTTCAGTGGAATTATTCCTGATTGATCTCTGTGTAGCCAAGTTCAGGCTCAAGCTCTTAATGTCAAGTTATGCGTCTTGTATGTCAGCTCGTTGCCAACACTCAATAAAACAAGCTGTCTGTCCACCACACATTTATTACCATTGTATGAGAGGGCCTTGTAAATGGTCAAAACATTTGATTTCTTTTCTTTTTACAAGCATCTTAAGTTTCTCGACTTCCTTCTTTGGGTTTTTAAAAAATTACTATTGTGGGATAGCCAAGGCAAATAAGTAAGGCTTGCATTTTGTTCCAAAGAAGGCTTGATTTAGGGCTCTTTTCATGTGCTCCGGAAGGGGATCCCCCAGTCTTGAGCCAGCTGCTGAAAACACTTATTTTCTGTGCTTCCAAGTCTCACCCTTGTTCCAAGTGGTTGTCCTTGGGTATTAGGCAGATACCTGCTCTAATAATGAACACTATTTAATTTGGAATTACTGCTTTATGGTTGATTTTAGTACTAGGTTTTTTTTGTTGGGTTTTTTTTTTTTTTTTTGCCCCGGCCATTATTGAGCTAATTTACTGCTTGAGGTTGCTGATTATTTTCACTGGTTTCCTAATTATAGGTGGGGCTGGCAGTGTTGTCTGTTATTAAGTTTGACGGATGCTTCCCCTAATAAGACCCCCTTTTTAACTGTTGTGAACTTCATCAGCTTGCAGGAATTTTCACTGAAAAATGAAATACTGGTGGTTTGCTTTGGAATGTTTTTCCCGCTACATCTCAGCCGAAATTGTTCAGTTGTTCCTAGGAGGATGCCTTGTAAAATGCATTGATTTTTCTCATGATAAAGAAATTCTGGAGAGCTTTTCTTGCAACGGCTCGATTTCTTCAAGCTTTGAAGGAGGAACTGTGTGTCAAGGTGGCCTTTATATCAGGAATGTGCTTTTGGCCATATATGTGACAATCTACGCAGGCATCTTTATTTCTGGCCTTTACATCCAAACTTCTGAGCACTTGACTTTGTACCCTTGAAGTTCTTCAAACACAGTTGTTGGTGTATAGTTTTGGAGGAATCTGCACGCTCAATCTGTTATATTGACAGCATATTACATTAATTTATCCTTAAAACCTTAGGGGGAAGAGTGAAAATAGTACGCAATATTTTAATAATAATATTACTTTTATTCTGCATTTTTCTTCCTGAAGGATTCTGGCACATATTATGAGTGTACCCATTTATACGAACTATAAACAGGGATCACTTCATTTACTGCTGAAGTACAGGTGCCTTTAGCTGGATCAGTGGTGGTTTAACTGTGCACAGCAAAGTACCACAAATGATTCAAGAGACAAAACTGAGGAAAAAAATGACACATTCAATGGTAACAGCAAAGAAACTCAGGTAGGTAAAATATAATGGTAACAGCAAAGAAACTCAGGTAGGTAAAATATAATTACGCAGTTTAGAATCTGGCCAGGACACATCTGTCAATAACCTCTTCCAGCTGAAAGGACTGTGGATTTTTTTTAACTCTCTCTTGTGGTTAGGAACTTTGTATTAGCCCCTTTTGAACAAAGAGTCTTTTGCAGAACAGCGGCCCCAATGCCAGTCTGGGTTATCAGGTCAGTACTGAAACACCAGCAGCAGTTCCTACAACACCTCTCTAAATACTAACTTGACATAATCCTGCTTAGGTTCTCAAAACTAATGGGATAACTAGAAAACCAAAAGGTAACATGCACAACTAAGTAACATTTTCTTGCTGAAATGTACATAGCCTCTTTTAATTGTATTTTGCACTATTTCTGTGCCGCTTTGTACTCTACCAGAATTTACACGTTCTATTACTACTCCCATCACCACGGTTTCTTGTCATTGACTTTTTGCTGTTCCCATAACTAATAAAGATCATTCCCCTTTGACTTGCCTGATATACAGGTCTGAATCATGGGGCATGTATTATAGTGAGACCTAAACACATTTTGTACATCAGAGCCAGTGGGTGCGTCCACACATGCAAGCATGTGCGCATGCAGCAGCTCGAATAGAAGCAGTGCAAATTTGAGCTGGAGCTTTTTGCCTCAGTGCATGTGCTCGGACATGTACTTTGTTGTGAAGAAAATTGTGCCACTTGGGGCAAAATAACCCTGCCTGGCTCCTCCTGGATCTGCGGCTAGGGGCAGCTAGAGCCTGGGGCCAGCACCTGTGCTGTCCCCAGCAGTATAAAAAGCTGGTCTGTTTTGGCCCCATCTGCCCAAAAAAGCTGCCCAGGCAAGCAGCTCAGGGCTGCTCGCTTTCAGGAGCTTCTGGGGCCTGTCCACTTGGTACCTGGGGACACTACCCCTTGTGCCAGCTGGACTGCTGCAGCAACATCCCAAATCCATTTTTAAAAATACCCTCAAATCCATGTTTTTCCACAATTAAAACAAAAGACCACTCACATATTTATACACACACCCCCCCCTAGAGAAAGAGAGCAATCAGTTGGCTCTATTGGTATATTCACAATGTTAAAGCACTGTGGAAGCCTACCAGTGTCTCTATCATCATGATAAAATAAATTCCAAATACCTATATGTGTTGATGTGTACTTTGGTTTTCTTCACATACGATGAGTGTGTGATGAGGGGATGTGGTGTTTGCAGGAAGGGGGTGGGAAGATGAGTGGGTGTGTGTGGAGGGATGTGGGTTGGTGTGTGGGTAGGTGTGGGGCAATTGTTGGGGGGTCTGTGGGTGTGGGGGACCTTGTTGGGGTGCTGCTTAGGAGGGGTGGGTCCCCTGGCCCTCACAGGGTGCAGGCCCCCCCACAGGGCCCTAGATCCCCCCTGGAGGGCTACAGCCCCTATCCCCCACAAGAACACAGCCCCCCCACCCAGGGCCCATAACTTACCTTTAGCAGCAGCAGTGGGAGTGAGGCACTCTGAGCCATGGTGGCAGGACCCGGCATGGCACGCGGGGACCATGCACCAGGCCCAGCTGGGTCCTGCCGGCCCTGGGGTCTCTCTGGCACCCAGCTGGGCAGGACCTGGTGCGGCATGTGGGGACCGCGTGCCAGACCCAACCGGATCCTGCCACCCTTGGGACCCTTCTGCTGCTGCCTGGCCAGGCTGAGCCTTTGGCAGCAGGACCTGGCGCGGTGCGCAGGGACTGCACGCCATGCTCAGACAGGTCCTGCCGGCCCTGGGGCTGCTCCTGCCACCTGGCCAGCCCAGCCAGGCAGCAGGAGCAGCCCCAGGGCTGGCAGGACCCAATGGCTATGGCACATGGCCATCAGGTTCTGCCTCTTCCCCACTGTGCCTGCAGGGGGGGGGCGTGAGGCGGGACCTGGGCCAGCCCCATGTGGCTCCTTAGTCCGGCTTTGCACTAGATCGGGTCACATGGCTCCGGGAAGCACGGGTCCTGCGCGCACCTCCCTGGAGCCTGCGACCTGCTCCGGTGCCAAGCCAGACTAGCAAGCTGCGCGGGGCTGGGCCAGATCCATACCTGCTGCAGCCCTGGGGACATCCCCACCCCCATCCTCCTGCCACCCCTCACCCACCCACACCTTTACCCCTCCCATACACACACACACACTTACCTTGGACAGCGCCAGGGGCTGGAGTCAGCAGGAGAACAAAAGAGACACTTTGGCTGACACCAGAGCATCTCTTTTGGAGGACTGACTCCGTGGCACGGTCTGGGACCGTGCCTTGCTCCGCTCTTCTGTGGAGCAGTTTTTTTAGACCCCTGGATATCCAGGGGTCTAATTTTCTCCCCGTGCTGCAAGTTTGCAGCATGGGGAACCTTTTTTTATTCCCGCATGTGCCCCTTGGCCCGCCTCAAAGGCGTTTGAGATGGGGCAAGAGGCACATGCGTGCTCATCTGGATGCGCCCAGTATGAAAACTGGGAAGACCTAAAAGATAAGCAGTTGGGGCTAATGAAGTGGAGGTGTTGACTGAGGGCTTTCTTTGCTAGGTCACCTGAAAACCTCTGAAGTAAACAGAAGAGGTAGATGCAGAATGCAAAAAAGTTCTGTGAATATTTGAATTTGTAAATTATTTTGCTGCACCTGTGTTTGTAGCCTTGCTACGTTCACTTTGCATGAGTGTTTGAGCTAATGGGGTAGATCCTCAGCTAATGCAAATTAACAGAGTTCCATGGCTTTCCATGTTGTTCAACACCTTTATAGCAGCTGGTCCAATGAATTTACTGGCAGAAATGTTTGCAGAAATGGCACATGTTACTTTGTAGCCAGAAATACGCACCCCAGAATTGGATTTTAATAGGTACGCTTTCCCATTCAGAAAAGAGAACCTGAGCATGTGATGGACATAACCCATCCAATATTGAATATTTTTATATTCAAATGGCTGCTTATGAATGAGCCACCATTGTGAAATTATCAGCAGAAATTATCAGAATAAAATTATCAGAAAACAATATTAAAATATTATTAATGTTGTTGAAAAAATCTGTTTCTCTGGAGACAACTTTCGAACAGGCAAAGAATCAACATTTGTCATCTGTAATTGTTACAAGTGATTCAGCTAGCTGTATGGAACAGGAAAGGTGGCTGGCTCTTTAGAGGAGGTCTGTTAGCTGAAATGCATGTACATTTCTCCTGAGGGAGTAGGCGCATTACTTGGGAGCAGGGGGTTAAACTTAAATTTTTTCACTTCCCTTGCAAAGGCGCGTAAGGGAAGGGCCAGGAGGGTAGTTGCCCGAGAGACAGCCAGGAAAAGAAGACCATTAAGGAGGGCAGATCCTACTGCTGGGGACTAGAGTGGGACGGAGGAACTGGGAGTCTTAGGTCTTCTGCCTTGTTTGCTAAGAGAGCATAATAGAATTCATGAACAGTACCGACCATTTTGCTTGTGCTTGTTCCTTGCATAGTAGCTTGTGTCCATTCTCCAGTGCCCTGTAGGCAGACGTGGGAGTTTTTTTCCGTAAGATGGCATCCTCTTTCACAAAGCACAGAGGAAAGGTGGTGGCTTCCCTAACATACAGCATTAGAGCACCAGGTAGAGGTCACTGGAGAAGCAAGACAGGAGACATGGCAAAGCATAAGTTTAGATGAGAATTCAATGGCAAATTTAAAAGGTTCTCCCAGGGTTTGCTTTCTCTCTCTCTACATGTCTGTTTCAAATATTCTCATCACCACTGGTGCTTGCAGAGGACTGAGAAATCAATTAGTTTAACCAAATGCAGAAAGAAAAATGAAAGTCAAGTTGTGTAACGTGCAGTCTCCACCGATCCATGAAAATAGCTCGGTAAAACCTGTCTGCAAATTGGAGATGTCTTTGAACACATCTTAATGACTTGATGTAGAATGCCTTGCATTCAAAAGCTTGCCTAACTTGATCCCAGCCATTCAGTTGATCCAATAAAAGATATCACCCCAAAAAACCCTTGTCTCTTGATCATTCCTGGACCATCAGGGCTACAGCATCACTACGTAAAATGGAGACATGCTTTGAAGTCCAGAAACTATTTGGCTTTTGCAAAAGTAGTCCTTCTTTTGCAAATCCATGAAAACGTTGGGTTTTAACTCCTGAAGGAAAGTGTGTTCTGTTGTTGTGCACCATTTTACAATTAGGTCAGAGGAGAGAAGGGAAAAAATACAACCGATGCCGTACACTTCTGTGAGGGGGCAGGGAAAGACGACTTTCCACTAATTAGAGATCCAAAATGCACATTGCTGATTTCACCAAAGAGCCAACAGGTGCTATTCAGTTCGTCTAACAAAAGATATCGCATCTACTCAAAGAACCTTGCCTGCCTATGTCCTTAGACCAGCACGACTACAACCAAAAACCCAGCAACTAAGGTGGCAGAACTTTCACCGGTAATTGAAAGCTTTGCTGTTAGGAGCAAGTATACTTTTCTTGATAAAAATCATCTCATTCTCAAGCCATTTTCTCATCTCTCTGTCCTACAACTTCAAGCTTCTCCCCGGTATGTTCGGTTACATCATATTCCTAGGACACGATCCTGAGGGAGACGGACATCTGCTCAAGATTGTGGCCTTCAGCTTGCTTGTTGCATAAGGTCCTGTGCCTTGCCGTGGTCAGCACCTGATGATTTATACCTTGATGTGCTACCTTCTATGGCAGTGGGTGCAGAGTTGGGCCCTGAACTTTCTTGATATGTGCTCCTCCTCGTCATCTCTTTCTCGTTCAGTTCTATAGTAACCAACTCTTCATTTTCTATAGCAGCCGTGCTCTTCCCTGTGCTGCTGCGTGAAGCAGGTGGTGTGACCTCCGTACCTGAGACAAGATGCAATGATGACTGTAATATTACATGCAGACTTATCTGCGTTTGCCTTTCCATTTGACATAGGTGCAAGCATCCTCACTGATGTTCACTCTTTTTGCACTGGAATTTGGTTTTCTGCTTTGTGCCTCCCACCTGCCTCTCACTCCTGGACAAACCCCTCCTGCATAAGTTTCAGTAATAGTTTATATAAGCATTTCTATTATTTCTCAAGCATCTCCACTGAGACTGGCTCCCATTCCAGCAAGGGAAGTTGAGGTTAGACATTAGGAAGACTGTTCTCACTAGGAGAATGAATGATGGGAGCCCCTGGAGGCTGGGGGCACAGCGACTGCCTGCAGCAGTGGGGGCATGGTGGCGGCGAGCAGGGGGCTCCCACAGGCAGCCGCAGCGGTATTGGGTGTGGGGGGTGGTGAGTGCCAACTGCCCGCAGGCGCTGCCAGCAGCGTTGGTGGCACTTCTTTTGGGGGGGTGCACATACACCCACGTGCACCCCCTACATGTCACCAGTGACTAGGGGGGCAGTAAAACACTGGAACAGGTTACCCAGAGAGGTGGTGAATGAAAGCTGCATCCTTGAAGGTTTTTAAGACCCGGCTAGACAAAGCCTTGGCTGGGGTGATCTAGTTGGGGCTGGCCCTGCTTTGACCAGGGGGTTGGACTAGATGCGACCTCCTGAGGTCCCTCCAAACCCTCATTTTCTATGAGCCGACTTAACCCAGGGTCTTTGATCTACTGCGAGGGCAGACTCGTGGTAGGGACGGATCCCCCTTCCTATCCATTTTCAAAGCCTCATGTGAGGAACAAGAGCCAGGGAGCAGGATTTCCAAGACCGCCCCCCCGGTTTGCCCCGTGGAGGCACAGACCACGCAGAGAAAGGGACAGAAAGCGCAGCTCGGGCAAGGAGGCCGCGCCAGCGGAGGGGGCGCAGGAGGGGCTTCCCGGCCACCTCTGCTGGGCGGCTGCGGGCAAGGGGTGTCACCAGGTCCCTCGCGCTGTCGCACCGGCCAGGGCCGGGCTGTTTGCTGCCTCGGGCGGGCGGCAGAGCCCGTCCCCGCCGGCTTGCCCCTGCCCTCGGGGCGGCCGGCCGGAGCTCCGGGTGGAACATGCAGATTTGAACGCGCGTCTTGGCCAATCAGGGGAGGGCAGGAAGGTGTGAGAACGCGGCGGGGCCAATCAGGGGGCGGCAGGTAGCGAGTGCGGGGCATCCCGCGCCGCGGGGCGGAGGAAAGTTACTTGTGCGCCGGGGCTGGCGCGGGGGGCGGGGCGGCGGCCGGCGGCTCCGGGCACACCTCGCGGCGGAGCGGGAGGAGACGCGCGGCGGTGCGGGAGCGGGCGTGGGGCAGCGGAGCCATGGAGGGCGCGCACAGCCTGTCCGCGGTCGCCGTGCTGCAGCGCTTCGGCGTGCGGGAGAGCTGCGGGCTCAGCGCCGAGCAGGTCCGCCGGAGCCGCGACAAGTACGGACCCAACGGTGAGTGCGGGGGCGCCTCCGCGAGCCCCTTCCCCGCGCCCGGCGGCTGAGGCGAAGCCGCCTCCTCTCCCCGCCTCCCCCGGGGGAGCATCCTGCTGGGGTTTGGCTTGGGCCTGAGGACTTTGGGGCGGACAAAGCGGGCTCCTGTGGCTGTGCACTTGTTTCTCCCTCTCCTTGCTCTCTAACCTGGTTTTTTATTCCCCCCCCCCAAGCTTGGGATTGAGGGAAATTCAACCCAGGTAAATTCTGGCGGTAGGTTCCCGCTGCGTCATCGTGTCCCTCTTTAAAATAACACCGTAGAAATAGAGGTTGCATCCATGTTTGCCAGATGAGCGTTTGGAAAGGCGTGACCTGACGGGTGGGTGAAGCCCCCGCCGGGTTTTGACAGCATCCTTTCCGAGCTGGCGAGGGGAACTGGTCGGGTTTGCGAGGTCGGCAGCGCGGGCCTCCCGGTGAATCCTCTGTGCTCGGCAAAGCTCTTGTGCGGATCGTCGAGTGAGCGCTTGAGGCCGCGTTTCTGTTTCTAGTAACTGGTGTCTGGAGGAGGATCCTGTCCCTCGTGAAAAAGGAGGTGCCACCAGCCTGGTGGTGTTGGAAGCGCTGTTTGTGCAGCTGTAAGTAATGAGTTGCAGTGGCACAGGAGCTAGCTTATGCCCCGGCCCCCGTTCACAGAAACTCCTGAAAGTCTGGTGAGAAAAAGGTGTTGCTCTACGAGCAGCAGTATTCCCTGTGCTCATGAGCGTGCATATTGAATTGGCCTTCAGCACTATCCTGCGTCCTAGCATAGTTTTACCGCCTTGCCCTCAGAGTCAGGCATGAGGAGCCTGATGCATATGAAAACATCATTCAGTCATTTTGCATTTTTTTCCAGTGGTTCAGGCCGTGGAGCCTAATACCACCCCAGAGGCACAGTGCTTCCCTGCAAAAAAGGCTGATGCAGAGCAAAGTGTATTATATGAACAGGCAAGATGATAATTGGTGGTTGAGGCCTTTAATTCCATCATGCACGAGCTGTGTAACAGCCTTTGGATAGGAGACCTACCTTGATTGCGACTGTCAGAAGCAGAGGGCTCTGAGCACAAGCTCTGACCCTTGGGAGGTTTCCACCCTTGCAATAATGTTCAAGATGTATTAGTTATAATATTCTGAATGAAGGCTAAGTGAGGTCGTGATGGTGACAGGGCAGCTGTAAAAGCAAAACCGAAGTGTGGAAGCCTAAGAGATGCCTAGCCGTTTACTCTTTCCTCATATCTTTCTGATGGATTGCGCGAGATACTACTAGAAACCTATTGTAACAGTGTTCTGCAGAATGCACCTCCCTCATAACCCTTTTAAAAAATGTGGGCCAAATGTTTAAAACTAAGATGCCTAACATTAGGCTGCTTTAATGAGTATTTTAGTCACCCCGAACAGAAGTAGCTTGAACTTTGTTTTCCAAGGTTTTGAGCGCCCACAAATCCCTGTCTGAAAGCAGGGAGGACCCCAGGCAGCACCAGTGCCTTGGAAAATCAGGCTGCTTTTAATTAGGTGCTGTGGAATAGATTTAGGAGGAACCCAGTTTTGGAGCTAGAGTGACAGGAGATGTTTTAGGATTATATCTTTACCTGTAGGACTCGATGAGTTGCCTAACTTCATTTCAAATGTCGTGAAATCGGCATTGGCATCGACTGGTGCAGCCGTGTTCCTGCCACCCGGCACGTTGCCAGCCAAGATCTTTACCTTCCGTGTCGCCTTGTGCATAGGGTGTCAGGATGGGGTAGGGGACAATGGAGCGAGGAGACTAAATCTGCTTTCAGTTATCGGGATCTGAATGGCACACGATGGCACAAGAAAAAAAGTTCTGTAGCTTGGTCGGCAGATAAAACAGCTGTAAGAAAACTTACAACCTTCTTCCAGGCTGGATGGCAGCAGGGAGGAGAAGGGTCTTCAGTCCTTGCTGATGGAGAGACAGTTGGAGAGACGAGGGGAGCTGCCCCTGCGCCCTTGGGATGGTGGAGCACTGCCCCATCATGTTACTGCATCTTGTTTTTAACTCTTTAGTACAAGATACTTAAGTCCATGTTAAGCCCCAGTGAAGACAATTTGACTTCAGCCACATGCTTCTAGTCAGCCCCAGATTTAAAAGCGTTCCTCGCTGGGAGCCAAAATGAATGGCCAGTGGATCTATGGAGGACAAACGTGTACCATCGCTTGGTGCTTGGATAGTACGTGGCATCTGTGGGGCTCAGTTCAGGAGTGCTGAAAAGTGCTTTAAGCCTCCTAACACCCTGGTATATTATTACCATTACTTTATGGATGGGATAACTGATGCTGATGTCAGAAGAGGGAGAAAGTTCAGAGCTCATGACTCCTTTTCTGATGCTTTAGTTGCAAAGCATCTAACGGAGCTCTCTCGCTCTCTCTCTCAACTCTTACTGGTTTCATTTTCTCATCCTCCTGCTTTTATATTCATTCACTTCCTTCTGAACCTGAAATCAAACCGTTGGTTCTGCTGTGAATCACAGTCTAGGCGATTAATACGACTTAATCCTCCTCATAAAGGGCCTTCTGGCAAATAGGACTGAAGGCTATTTTCTTCTTTCTTCTCTTTCTATAAGAGTATTGTGGTGCTGTTGATACATTTCAGAGCCATAAGATCTGCTGCTGAGCCCAAACACTAAAATAAAAAGCAACCACCGTTGACACTGCTTTATGTGATTTTTTTTCATGTATAAATACGCTTCTAGAGCATAAAATTGCTTTTTCAGTTCCAGTGCTCACATTTAAATTTGTAGGAGGAAATGGAGAAAGATGCTGTGTATTTAATGTCTCCAATTAGTGGCTTGGCAGCAAAACTCTTAAGATATGGATTTATTGGTCAAGGGGAAAAAAATTCATTGCTATGAAGAAAATGTGTTCTTGTTTTAAATCTGTCATCCTTGTTGTCAGGCTGGCTGTTTTATCTGCCAACCAAGCTACAGAACTTCTGGATCTAGCCAGAGCAGTTCTCAAAATGGTTGGGGATCTGCAAAGTAATTCATAGCAAATAATTACTTTGCAGTGTTTTCCTGTGTTAAGTCCAGATATTCCTTTCCTCCCCCATATTCATATTCCTAGCACTTAAACCATGGGTTCTTTAAAAAAAACAAAAACAAAAAAACTAACCCCAGTTCCCCCCCCCCCCCCAAAAAAAAAAAACTGCCTGCTTTTGCTTGTTCCTGCTGTGTATAAGGAAACAGGAGTCTACAGGAAAAAAAACAAAAAAACCCAAAACAACCCCTCCAATAAATAAGGAAGGTACTTTCGTTTATATAAACTCTTATAGGGAATGGTGTGGAGGAATAAGCATTTTTCTTGATGTCTTCCCATGTTTAAAGTCAAGGTCAGATTCTCTTCTATTGCTCCAGTCTTGCATCCGTGCAATTAATTTGATTTTAGTGGCTGCATGTGGCATGGTAGACAACCAGACTCCAAATGACTTCTTGTTTTAAAGATGCTCGTAATTTTCCCAATTTTAAGTGGTTTTCCTATTGGAAAATAGGCATATATTTTGAACTCGGTCCAGCAAGCATGTCTGTATACGCATACTTTTACTCATGCAATCAGCTGTTGACTTGAGTGGATTACATGTGTGAATAAAGTTACATGGCTGAGTATTTGCAGTGTAGGGGCATTGGCCTGTTTTGCATGCATGATATTTTTGACTGGGATGCAGGAAGCTGCTTGATATTGAAATTATACTCCAAAACCTCCCTGCGGTCTTGTTCATCAGCCTCTTTACAGTAACCTTCTAATGGTTGCACCTTGATACGTGTTCCTGGGTACTTTTAAACCCCAATGCACTTCACTGCAAGACTTGAGTAATAACAAGTTAATTAACGACGAAGATTGTTTTTTATTATTATTAATCGCCTGGTGCAGCCCTAGCTGTCTGAATTACTGTGAATGCTAATTAGTGCAAAATTCATGTCAAAAGAGGAATTCTTGTTAGTAGTGATGGGTGTGCAAGTGGGCCAAACTCTCACTGGTCCAAGAGTGGAGGAAGGTGGTAAAGGAAGCTTGCCATTTCTATTCACCCCGAACCTTGATTGTGTTAGAATCTGGGTATTGTGATCTGTCTGTTCTGTACTTGAGTCACATTTCAGTGGTTTTCTGGTGTTCAAATGGCAGGACAGTTCTGAGCAGTTAGGTCAACAAAACAGATTGACACAGGGCTCAAATTCAGTTAGAAATCGCAGCAAGATACGCACTTGACTTTTAAGTGCACTGACAATTTATTTTCTCTGTGACAGCATCTAGTTAGGGTTGACTGCGTGCACACAGTCAATGTGTAGTCATAGTATCTGGAAGTATGCATCTAAAAGTCATATACACCGCTCCCTTCCAGGACACGGCAAAATGCATTCTATACACGAAGGTTGGATTAATTGCAGGCAGGTACTAATCAGCTGAGGTTATGTTCAAATATCTTTCTCAACAATAGGAAATTCTTTATGACTTTAAAATATTTAGCATCCTGAGATGCCAGTAAGAAGAGGAAAATCGCCATTTTTCATTTTCTGACTCATCTGTTCCTCTGTGCATCGCCCACCTTTCCCACCCCCGAAGCACACGCTTAACAGTCTGATTCATAAACATGATACTTTTCTTTTTCTTGCTCTCCCCCCGCCCCCCATCCCTTTCCAAACCCCTTCCCTTAGGAGAAATGCTGATACCTTAAAACATCTCAAGCACCTGCAAATCTTTGGAGATGCTAAACTGTATTCCTCTAATTGGGCAATGGAGAAGACAGGTTTTTAACCCCTGCCTCCTGCCCCCCCATTTAGATACAGCTCACTTTTCTTCCATCTTTAGAAAAACTGAGAAAGTCCAATAGTGGCTTTATTTGCTTGTTTATCTTGTCAGGTGTCATCATAAAACACGTGGCTACTGTGTTTTGTGTTGGGCAGAGTATTCGTGGTGAAGAGCCAGACTGTGACACAACCTAGTTCTTGAATTTTGTTCAAAACTTGGATTAAGATAGCTGTTACCTCTGTGAACCCAAACTAGTTTGTGCGCGTCCCTGGCATATTGAGCTTTTCCACTTGGAGAATTTAGGTCCGTAACGTGGAGGAGAGGCTGGTAAACTTCATTCCCATTCAGCTCGGTGCTTAGCTACGTGGCTAGTTTCTGTTTGCTTTTCATCCAGAGGCTTCTGTACGCTGCTGAACTGGAACCTTTTTTTATGGGCCATGCTCTGATTTGGAGCTGGAATAGGCATGTTGTCTGGTACAGTTGTGACTATTGCAGCTCCGTAATAATGAAAAGAGAGAAGTGTAATTTTAGTAGTTGAAGAGCAAGGTGAGAAGTCTGGAGATGAGCATCTTAGTCCCGGATCTGCCAAAGACTGCTAGGTGAACTAATTGTTTAAGTGCTCTGTACTTCATTTTCCTTATTTTACAGTCATGGGTAAGCATCTCCGCATTTTGAAGTATTTAATTCTTTGACATGCCCAGTTGAAGAGCCAAATATAATTTCGTTAATAAACTCTGACTTCTAAGGTACAAAACAGATGGTGAAAATGTGGTGCTGTTGTCTGTTGAATTGCATATAGAAATGACAGGGATTCAAGGGATTGTATTGCAGTGGTCTACACAACAGCAGAGATGAGCAGCTTGTGCTGACCATGAAAAGCAGCAGTAACAACAGCATTCATCCCTGTCTAATAACCTGTCTTCTTTTTGGAGTATTTGAGATGATGCCTTGGTTAAAGGAGACAAATTAAACAATTGTTCCAAACATTTCTAGCCCAGTTTTTGTAATGATTGCCTTGTTTCAAAAAAGTTTTGCTTTATGCCTAGCTTTATTTTCAGTGTATTTTTGTTGTTGTTGTTCTTAATTTTAATTTGACAGATTAGATTTTGGAAACCTCTTCTAAAAACTCTGTTTTGGAGGTGGATAAAAAATACCAATTATTTGTTGTGGTAAGTTTAAAATACGTATTTTAAAAAACAGATCACTATCAGATTTTTTTCTTAATTAAGAATCTGTTTTTACCCCCCCCCCCCCCGGCTTTTAAAAATTGTTTTTGGCTTAGATTCTTGCTTTGTTTTTCTGTCACAAAATAAGGAAAATTATCCAAAAAAAATGAAATTGCTCTGTAAAAAAGTGAAACTTACTTTTTGAGAAACAGTTTAACTAGCTTTGTTCCTTTCCCCTTTTTCTTTCTAGTCTCCTTCAGTTACTTGTCAGAACATAAAAAGATCAGGTGGCATTTTTGCTGGTGTAAGTTAAATGTCATTTTCTAGGAGGTATAGATAAACCAGGCATACAAAATGCATACCTAAAGTATAAGCCTTGACTCTGCTTGTGTACATCATTGAGTCACGTAAACATGTCTAGCCGTAGGCTTTCAGAGTTGTATTATTTGTGAGTGTGCCGTTGTGGTGATTGTGGACATATAGACTGGATATGCATCTAGTCTGTCTAGAAATCGGGGCTGGGTTTTGAATCAGTTACACTATTTATGTAATTACCTGGGTTAATGTAGAGCTAAAACAGTTGTATTGCTTGGAGGCATATGGTTTTGTGGGGAAGGGCATGAGACCATCAAACAATGTAAACCCCCCCCCCAAAGTCAGTAATAAGTCTGATTCATAGATGCTGGGGGCAGAAGGGACTTCAACAGATCGTTAAATTTGACCCCCTACCTAGGCTGGAAAGACTGATGGGGTCAGTTGACCCCAGCCAGATGCATATCCAAAATGTTCCAGTCAGCTGATAATAGCATCAAATGAAACACCTTATCCATGGTAAGTTAGTGCAAAGTTACCAGCCATCCCTTCCCGGAAGAGATCTCTACTTCTGCATTGTTTGCTGGATTTTCAAATTCCTGTAGATGTCACCGAACTTCTCAAATTGTTACAGTCACTGTGGAGGTAAGAGGCCGGGTATAGAGACTCAGGCACCTACAGGCCCTACAAACTGTTATCTCGGGTTGTGAAAGACGTTTGCAAATGTGAATGCATCTTACAAATGTTCCTGCAAGTCAAGTGAACAGAAAACATTCGTCTGCATGAGCCTAAGGGCCCTTTAGGTTAGCATGGCTAAGGTCTACCAGTTCCTGTAGCTCATGGCGCACAAGTACATGATGTGGCCAGCATCCTGTCCAGTTGCCTCGGACTTGCCCACCTTAATGAGCTGGTGCCCTTTGTTACAGCTGGGTTGATTTGGAACAACAGCCTTTGGCATGAGCCTGCAGCAGGGCCCAGATTCGTGCCTCTGGAGCTGCAGCAAGATGGCCCATACCTCTGTCACCACACAGCTAGGTGAATAGGAGCCTTGTTTTACAAAGAAAGAGCCACAAAGCTGATTGGTATAACAGCAAGTGTGTGGCAGAACCCCTGCTTCCTGTTCACAGCCCCTTGATCGAATGACTAGACAGGACAAACGGGGACGAATTCTCAGAAATGGAAGGCTAATGCAATCAGGAAGGCTAAAGCACAACTGGAGTTGCAGCTAGCAAGGGATGTGAAGGGTAACAAGAAGGGTTTCCACAAATATGTCAGCAACATGAGGAAGAACAGGGGAGGGAAGTGTGGGTTCTTTACTAAATGGGGGAGGAGGAAACCCAGAAAAGGCTGAAGTACTCGGTACCTTTTTTTCACCTAGGTCGTCACAGGCAAGGTCAGCTCCCAGACTACCACACCTGGCAGCACAGTTTGGGGAGGAGGTGAGTAGCCAGCAGAGGTGAAAGAACAGGTTAGGGACATGTTTACAAAGGCTGGACGTGTACCAGTCCATGGGGCCAGACAGGATGCACCCAAGGGTGCTGGCAGAGTTGGCTGATGCGAATGCAGAGCTGCTGGTCATCACCTTTGAAAACTCATGGCAACTGGGAGTGGTCCTGGATGATGGGAAAAGGGCAAATATAGTGCTTATCTTTTAAGAAAGGGAAGGAGGAAGATCCAGGGAACTACAGAGCAGTCAGTTTCACCTCAGCCCCTGGAAAAATCATGGAGCAGATCCTAAGCACCCGGTGGAGACGATCATTAGGAACAGTCGCCACAAATTCAACAAGGGGAAGTCATGCCTAACGAACCCGATTACTTTCTACGATGAGATGACTGGCTCTGTGGATGTGGGAAGAGCACTGGACATGATATACCACAGCTTCAGCAAGGCTTTGGATACAGTCTGCCACATCATTCTTGCAGGCAAGCAAAGGAGATATGGGTTGGATGAATGGACTGGAGGTGGTTAGAAAACTGGCAGGAGCATCAGGCTCAGAGGATAGTAATTAGTGGCTCAGAGGATAGTAATTAGTGGCTTAGTTGGCAGCCAGTTTCAAGTGGAGTGCCCCAGGGATCAGTCCTGGGCTTGGTTTTGTTCAATATTTTCATTAACGATCTGAATGATGGGATGGAGTGCTTCCTCAGCAAGTTTGCAGATGACACCAAGCTGGCGGAGGCAGTAATAGATATGATGGAGTGTAGGGGTAGGATTCAGAGAGCTCTCGACAAATTGGAGCAGTGGGCCAAAAGAAATCTCATGGCATTCAGTAAGGACAATTGCAAAATCCTGCACTTAGGAGGGACCAGTCCCATGCACCAGTACAGGCTGGGGGCTGACTGGCTGGGCAGCAACTCTGCAGAAAAGGACCTTGGGGTGACAGTGGACAATAAGCTGGATATGAGTTGACAGTGTGCCCTTGTTGTGAAGAAGACTAATGGCATCCTGAGCTGCATGAGTAGAAGCACTGCCAGCAGATCAAGGGGAGTGATTCTTCCCCTCTGTTTGGCCCTGGTAAGGCTACATCTGGAGTAGTGTCCAGTTTTCGGCTCCCCAGCACAGAAGGGATGTGCACGTATTGGAGAGAGAGTCCAGCAGAGGGCAATGAAAATGGATAGGGAGCCGTGGCATGTGTCATCCGAGGAGAGGCTCAGGGAACTGGGATTACTTAGCCTGCAGAAGAGAAGACTGAGGGGGATTTAATAGCAGCCTCCAACTCCCTGATGGGGCTTCCAGAGAGGACAGAGCTGGACTGTTCTCAGTGGTGGTAGATGACAGAACAAGGAGCAATGCTGTCCAGTTGCCGCCAGGGGAGCTTGCTTAGATACTAGGAAGAACTGTCTCGCCAGGAGGGTGGTAGAGCACTGGAACAGAGAGGTTGTTGAATCTCCATCGTAGGAGGTTTTTTAAGACCCAGGTAGACAAAGCCTTGGCTGGGATGATGAAGTTGTGGCTGGTCTTGCTTTTGAGCAGAGGGTTGGACTAGATGATGCCCTGAGGTCCCTTCCAGCCCTCATTTTCTATGATTCTGCGATAAGCTGGATCTTTTAGATAGTGGGGCACTTTCCTACCAGAGCTCCATTGCCTCTGCTATTTAGAAACAAACAAGCAAAGTGGCAGTAAATGTCCTATTGGCAACATTGCTGCACAGACAGTAGAAAAGTCTAAGTAATAAGACAGTTTTTATTTTCTGGTTCTGTGTGATGGACACCAGCAAAGCATGGGTACGTGCTACAAGAGAGCTCCCCAATAGCAACTGCTCTGGGAGACTCTAGCCACAAGATCTGCCTGGTGGAGATGGACTTTGAGCAGAAGCTGCTGTCAAAGCACCCTTGCCTCCCGGGGGCTTTGGGGTCCAAGAGAAAACTCTGTGGCCTCTTTCCATCACAGCTTGTTAGTTTGAAATGCCTGGATCCCTGAGAATTACACCTGAATATTAACTGTAAGAGAAGGTGGCTTTTGGAAACAGTTGTTTTGGAAACTCTTTGTAAACCCCTCGATATGTGAACTTTGGCTTCGGCTTGCAAAGATCCTCTGCCCTTGTGGAGATCTATCGCAGTATTAGGATTTTGATCTGCGACTGATTGCTTCTTTCAGAATTACTTTGAGGATCCTGTTAGGAGAGGGGAATTTTATCTTGCTTGACTCACCCAATCCAGTACCAGGCAAATCTGCCTTGGAAGCTGCATACCACATGTGCCATGTAATTTGTTGCAGGCGAGATTGTGCTGAACCATAGTTTGAAAATGTTAGCGAGCGAAAGTGTTGGGGAGATGAAACACAGCAGAAATGTCTCCTGCCAGCAAACCAGAGGGCTTCCATAACAAACTACCAGCATAAATGCTGGAAGAGATTTGGTGTTGGAATATTGTTTATGGATACATACAGTACACTTCTTGTTTTTGGCTGCGCCAGTTATTGGAGAATATACGCTAAGTTTCCAAACGAGTCGACTGTACTTTTTCCATTGCTGCCTGAAGTTCTTCAGTGGAAGAACTGAAGTTGAGAGCTGACCTGATCACCTGCAAGCTCCTTAAGCCAACCGGTAGCATGCATTTTGATATTTTTCCCTGCATTTTATGTTGTAGCTGTAACACAGGTGCTTTTATTTGCCAGGTTTTAAAAGTGGGATATTTGATACCTCTGGTTATGTAATAAAGACTCCCTGGGGAAAGCCCTATGCTTTCCCCCGCTCTCCCCTTTCACTTTCTAGAATAATTCAGTTACGATTAATACCTGTCACTTAGAAACATTCAGCATTTTTAAAGTGGCTGCCTTTGTGCTTTGCTTCATCCATCTCGGGGTTGGGCAAAATGGCAGATCCGGCTGGCAGTTGGACTGCATTTCCCAGCAGCCCCTACTTGTGTCACTGCAACAGGTTTCCATGGAGACCCCAATAGCAGCACTGTGACAGCATGGGGCCAGGGTTTCCATGGAGACCAGCCCCAGCTGCTCTGGCAGGGCATATGGCTGGGCAGGGAGCTGCTCCAGGGCTGGGGTTGGGATCTCGCGGCTGTGACTGTGGTCTAGAGATGGGACAGAGGTGTGATCTGCTGCCTGCACACCCTGGGCAGGGGCATGTGGGCAGTGGATCACAGTTCTGGACCACACTGTCCTGGCTGCAAGATCCCAGCCCCAGGCCTGGAGCAGCTCTCCGCCCAGCCATATGCCCTACCAGAGCTGCTGGGGCTGGTCTCCATGGAAACTAGCCCTGCGCTGTCACAGACCAGCCATTCCTGGGGTCTTGATGGAAACTAGCTGCAGCGACACAGGCATGAGCTGTTGGGAAATGGAGTCCACCATGGGCCCAATCTGGCCCTCAGGCAAGATTTTTCCTGCCCCTGATCTACCTGCAGGTCTACTAATATGTCTGGTGCATTCACAGTGTCATTAATGTTTGATGTCAATGGGAGTCCACGTCCTTTGGATCGTGCACCAAGGGCATGATTTTTACAGAAACGCTGAGCATCAGCAGCTCACCTTTAAATCAATAGGATCTGAGGGGCCTAGCAGGGCTGTGCGAAACACCGTCGTTCCACTTCAGCTTCAGTTTTGACGGAACAGTGTTTCATTTTGAGTTGAGTTTCGTTTTGAAAACATTGTTCCATTTCGTTGAAACTGTTTTACTGTTTCGACGTTTTGCCCACCCAGTGCTGGGAAGATCAGTGCTGCCACTGGCCCCAGCTGGCAGCAGCAGCCTCCTGTCATCCGGCAGGCAGCCCAGGGGCCCGCACTCCCAGAGGAGTCTGGTGCAGCCCTGGAGCCCTCCCGGGGGTATGGTTGGGCCCCGATCTGCTTGCCGTATGACAGGAGGCTGCTGCTGCCGGCTGGGACCGGCACTGAGGCCAGTAAGCCTGGTTTCAGAACATTTAGAGTGCCCTTGTTTCGTTCTGAAGCTGTTTTGAAGGCTTTTGTTTCATTTCGATTTTGCTGTTTGGAGCTCAAAACAGCTTTGAAACAAAACACTGGGTGAAATTTTACACTGCCCTAGGGCCTGGTAGCATCGGGAGGGCAGTGGGAATGGGGTGGGAGGAGGAAAAGAATCAGTATCTTTAACTTACGTGCTTGGAATTATTTGGGGAAGACTAAGAACGTTATCTAAGGCAACCCAAGAAAAAGGTCTTTTTCTTGTTGGTTTTTAATGTGGGTCAGGGTGTGTACCGAAGTTGCTTCCCCGCCCCCAACCATTTAAAGCACTTTATTGCCATGGCTTGATAGCACTTTAAAAATGGTTACAGCACTTTAAATTGACTCTTGTTAAATGAGGAAGTAAATTTGAAGCACTGTATTTTACAGCACTTTAGCAACCTACAGCGCTTTAAATAACTTCCGTACGCTCGTCAAATTTCTGACCAGTGAAGAAACCACAGGAGGCTGCCACCTAGCCTGAAAGTGAGGAAGGCTCAGATTTCCACCCCCCCCCCCCCCCCCCCCCCCGGCCAAACACCAACTGCCCTTCTGGCATGTTTAAGAGCACTGTGACTTTATAGTGCTATAAAAAGTGCTCTAAGTTACAGTGCTGTAAAATGTGCACGGAGCACATCTGTACACACCCACAGAGCTAATACTGCTTTGTCAAAATTAGTGAATTAAGCTGCTGGTTGGCTGTTCCCTCTGAGGATATCTGTCTGTGCAATCTTCACGTGATAGTGCCCTGACGTGAATTTTAGAGCTAAACATGCATCTCCAAGCACCCATTTAGGCATGGACATTTGCATTACTGTAAGCATAGTACATTACTGTAAATGTAGGAGTAGATTTCTCCAGATACATAAGCCTAAACTCATAACATGGCCCAGCATGCCCCTATAAAGTCTTTAGTTTCTTCTTTTCTGAGGAGCAAAGGCATAAGTCCACAGATACTGATGATCCTTACCAGTGAGTCAAAAACGCTGTTTGGGAAGGAAGTGGTTATTACTTTTAAACACAAATTATTAATTTTTTTTTATGGGTAGTATGCTACTATCTGGGGTCCCAGCATGGACCAGGATCTTGTTGCACTAGCAGCTATATAAACACTAAAGTGGTTTGAAATTGTACTTCACAATTGTATCTGTTAGTGCTTTTGTGTGTACTCTTGTACAGTGTGTTGGAAACTTCCTTTGCTACAATTTATTTGCCCTGCTAGTTGTACTGAGCAGAGGACAGTCATTAAGAGCGTATTGTCTTCTAGGACAGTCTTTGATGTGGTTTATTTTCATGTTTAGTTAGCACAACATGTCCCAGAGAAAAGGAAGGGTAGGGAGAGGATGTGTGGGCTTTCAAGATGGCTGGGTGAGAGAGAAAGCATGGGAGGAAACAGTAGACAACAGGGACGCTCGGTGAGACATCTGATTAGGGCAATGGGGACCAACTTTTCTGGCAGGAGTTCCACAAGGTAAGCCATGCACTGTCCCCCGGGTGCCACTGATCCTATTCCCTTGCCTAATTTGCTGCACTTTGTTTCCTGCCCTATTTGGTGCTGTTTCCTGCTCCCACCCTGATCTGCCACATGCCTCACATAGAGGGTACCCATGCCATAAGTTGACCACCTCTGGGTTAGGGCAGGGTGAAAGACAGTAGGGGACTAGGGAGGACAAAGATAGCGGAGAGAGAGAGGAATGTTTTTTTTTTTTTTTTTTTTAACCTCCTATTGTTGTGAGTACTGTGGGTCAGATCTATGATGGAGAGTTACACTTTTAAAAAGTGCAAAAAGCTGCAGCTAATCACTGCCTGCATCAATTGTCACATATTAATGCAAATAGAAAAGATATAAATTGAAAGTGCAGGATTGTTCAGTAACTACAGTTGAAAAGTTGTAAGGAGAAGTGTGGTTACTCAAGTATTTCCATGACGTGTATGTAAGAGACTCCTCAGTGGTGGTTTAACCCTGTTGTTTTAACTACTTGAAGGTATGTTGCGTAGCCCCTGCTTTTCCCACGCTGTGAAAAAGTCCACCCAGTTGCCACTACTTACGTTCTTTAATGCTGCCATCCCAGGCTTATCGAGCCCTGAGCAATAATCGTTGTGCACCAAGTAGACAGCACTTTCTATGCAAGTGTCTGTCTTTTTTGGATGATTTGCAAATCAGTTGTGGTTAACACTGACAAGTGTCTTGGTAATGCAGCTCTGGGAAATGTGGGCAGTTGGCTGACTTGTTAAAAATCCACGAGGGGCAGTTTGTAAACTTTCCTCATTGCACAGTCATTGGAATTGCTTGTCTTGTCAAACACCTCTGTTGCTTGACCAGGTGATGAAGAAGTCCAAACTTGGGTCCTAAATTAACTCTTTTCCTTTGAGAAGGCTGTTTTCCTGCCACAGTGAGAGTCCCGTGCACTCATTTCCAGTCAGTGGTCAACCTCTTGTCCAAAACGAACATTTGCCTGGTTGCAACAAGAATGGATTTGGTGATGGGAATCGAAACCAAGATTAACTGCTTGAAATGGTCATCGCGATGTTTGCTGTTGTATTGGTGTTAGCAGATGCGATTCCATTGATGTCAACAACGTTCTGTTAGAAATCGATAGCTCTGGGTTTTTTGCTGTCATAGGCTCGTCGTAGAGCATAGGGGAAATAGGGAGGTGGCGAGAAGTCTTGGACAGGTTACACGTGAAACTGAGATCTGGCCGCCTATGTCATTTTAAATAATCCATTGTGCTTTTTGACGGCACGAATAGTGTTTTGAGTGTCGTGGCTAAATTTTAGTATAGATGACTTAGTTTTGTCCATCTTGAATCCACGCAACCTCTGGCAGTTTAAATGATCAGTAATCGTCACGTTGTTGCTTTTCAGTGTTGCATTGTGTCATTAAATAGTAAACACCAAACAAAAATATAATTGATCATGAAATGTTGTATGCCATTAAACAGCTGCTGTATTCTGCCCCAGAGATAGTTACCTTCCAATAGGCGATTAAAATCATGTCAGTGTTTCTCCTGCGTCTTAAAATGTAAAACAGCCTAAAAACAAGAAGAAACTGGGAAGGAGTAGAATGGATGAAAAAAAAAAAAGAAGAGAGCTCCTGTGTGACATGGTTCTCTGTGAAGAAGATATAGTTAGTGGGGAGCCACAGTTTGCAGTCTTGTGCCTTTTGTGTTGGTCACTGTTGCATTTTGGCTCTACTTATTGCTGAAGGTACGACTGTGGGAGGAAATCCTCTTCTAATCTTGCATGTCCTCTGTGTCCCTGGGTTCCTGTCTCTGACATTAGACTGGTGATATTTTTGAACCTGGTGTTTCCTGGTGTTTCAGTAATTCTATATTTTTAGTCCTAATTGGGAGAGGGAAGGGGAGATTAGTACAAATTAATTGAGATTTAAAGAACTGGTATACTTCTTTTTCTTTTTTTTAACTGCTTAGCTTTACGAATGCCCTATAAAGCCACAATCAAAATTTGCCAGTGCAAGAAATGCAAGAAAAAGTTGCCTTATGAAAATGTATTTGTGATTTAGAAATGGTGAATTTAACCCTTTCCATGATGTTGGGTTTTCCAGGGCATTCAGAAAACCTAATAGGCATGGTACTGGTAGCCTGAAGCTAATGAACTCTAAGCTTTCTATTCCTTTAAGTTGCTCTGTAGCATTTACCAAATAACTGTATTAAAAATAGGCAGCAAGTTACCATAGATGTTCAGAGGTCTAATTAAATAATGCTGAAAGCACCTCTGAGTGCTGAGTATTATTTCAATTTGGGATGGACCTTCTCTTAAATTAAAAGATGGACAAGTTGTTTGCAATACCCATCCCCACCCCCTACCCCCAGAAATGCAGAGGCTTAAAAAAAAAAAAGTATCAGGTTATTTTTGATACAATGGTGTATCTCTGATAAGAAACCAAGGGTTATTATATTTGTGCATGTGCTATTGCATAATGACTTGTTGGAAAGTCTGAATGCTTTTTTCAGAAACGTGAAAATACATACTGATGTGGGAGGAACCTGAATGAATGCCACAGGCTCTTCCTCTGAAGTACATAGTATAGATCAATAGTTTTTAGAAAATGCCAGCCCTTAGTTTTCTCTTGTTTCGTGACTACCGAAAAATAATAGAGTTGCTCTGGTGCAAGAAACTGGAGAACACAACCAGTTGGACTGTTTGTTTTGTTTTTTTTTGTTTTTGTTTTTTTTTGACACTGTGGATTCCTATTTGAAATCTTTGGACATTTATACATGTGCTGTGGAGGTGGGTCTTAGTTAGAACACCTCTGAGAGCCCCTGCAATTAAATCACCTGCAGCATCTCATGTATCAGCATCCCCATGTTTCAAAATGACAGCAGTGGTGCTATTATCTAAAGCTCATTGGACAAGCTTTAGATAAAGCGCCCCTGCTGCCATTTTGAAGAGTGGGGAACACTGGTGCATGAGACATGGAAGCTGGCTGGAGCATGGAAATTTACTACTCTCCAGTGGGCTCAATTAATCGAATTGGGCTCTGGGTTCATCTTGTGAATCATGTGGACGTACCTGATGGGCAACAATGCTGATATTATGTGGTACCCTGCAGCACCCTACAGGGGTCTCCTGGTACCCCAGGGTCCTGCAGCACCCTGGATGCGAATCATTGGTCTGGTCGCAACCCATGTGTGACCCAGCTGAGCTTTTCATGCAGAGGTTCACAGGGAGAGTGTGTGGAAGTGCAGTTACACTGAATTACTGCATTTGGCCGCGGGCCTTTGTGATTTACAATCCATATAATCTTTGCAGTAGTCAAGGTGGGGGTGGTTTTCAGAGTGTCTGAATAGCTAGGAAGGGAGATAATTTGCAGTGGCTTATAAGGAGTAGTTCAGGGAGGCTGAGGATGAAATTTAGGATGAGCGCTATGGAGACACTTTCCAGCTGGGTAGTTAGAGGCTTCTAGTACTATAGTAGCATGCAGTGTGGGGGTGAGAGCATGGGGAGACTGGCTCTGGCTTTGGCGCTGTTGCCTGTCCGGGGCTGTAGCCACTGTGCATTTCATGTCCTGGGCTGGAGCCAGAGGTGCTGCAGGCCAAATTGACGGGGTAGATGAGGGGAGTGGGGGGAAGAGGTGGAAAGCAGGCGGCTTGCCTCCTTGCTGCAGCAGAGAAAGCAGCAGCAGTGGAGGGGACAGATTTTGAAGATAATCCTTCAATAATTAGACTGTATACAGATTTATAAGTTTCCATGTATAGAATACAAATAGTGGGGGATAGTCTTATATTCTGAGTGGCCTTGGAGTTGGGTATGTATGGTAGTTTCACTTTTATGAAATCAAATGCCTAAGCTTTCTATAAGACAGGCTAGTTTTCTCTGCCTCACGCACGACCTGTGAGACCTTCTAACTTATCAAAGATGTAAAACTGAAGAGAACAATATTAAAACATGCAATTCTTATTTCTGCTTACTGATCATGAGTTTTTTCTTTGTGTGTGCATAAAATGCTTTGTGAAGGCAAACTTCTCATCTGGTATTTCTGGGACACCTTGTAGGAGAGCACTCGTGAATCCTTATTAATACAGACTGCTGGATTCTCTTTTTAAAGGCATCTGTGAGCAACACCGCTGCCAGCTTCATTTCCTTTTCCTTTGCTCCCATCGCTTTAAAGCATGACCAAAGCCTGTGAAGTTAGTATTTAGTGAGAAGCTAGATCAGCAGTGGGCAATTATTTTGGGTGGAGGGCTGCTTAATGAGTTTTTTGGTGAGCTGTCAAGGGTCCCAAGTGTAGCCCCACCCCTTGACATTTGCCTTGCCCCCTTGTCACCGTCTTGGGTCCAGAAGTCCTGTCCTAACCCCTGACCTTTGCCACTGGAAGTCCCTCCCCTTGCCCCCAGAAGTACTTCTTTTGGGCGGGGAGGGTTTTTCTGGGACCAGAAAAAAAGCAAATCCTATACTAAAAGTCAAGCTTCTATTATAATGCATTCAAACTGTATTACAAAAAATATTTTTGTAATGATTTGTCTTTGCGTATGGTATATAGAGATGATTGCATAATAACTGAAAAATAAAGTCTTACTCTTGCATATTGTGTGGGGATGAGGGTATTTGTGAGGGGGTGTGGCTGTGTGGGAGGCATAGGGTATGTTGTGGGAAGGGTGTATATGGGGGGGGGTTTGTGGGGTGTGAGGAAGGGTGGCATAGTATGGGGGTGTGGGGTCCCTTACACACTTCCCCCCCCATGGCACACAGCCCCTGCTTCTGGCAGCAGCAGCAGCAACAGGCAGTGGGCACTTGTGGTGCTCGTGGCCTGCACAGTTGCTGGCAGCCGGTGGTGCACAGCTCCAGGTGGATCTGCGCGTGGCGGCAAGGAAGAGAGCCAGGCTGAGCCACCTTTATCACATGGGGCTCCCTGTGGTGCATGTGCAGCTCCTGGCACTCGCATGCCACTGGGGGGAAAGCCCTGCGTGGTGGAGCCGGCTGCCTTCCCCTGCCACCACTTGCAGGTCCCAGGACTCTGCTGGGAAGCAGGGGATGCTCCTCTCTGCCGGACACCAGAAGCCGAGCAGATCCCCCGACGGCTGCGGCAGTGGCAGCACCAGCCTCGCCCACAAGCTGTGTGCTGGCTGGGCCAAGCTGTTTTGTGCACGAGGGTGGGAGTGAGGCATGTGGGCTGGGTGCATACAGTTAGTTGGTGGGTGTCTGCGGGCCAGATGAAATTGCCTGGTGGGCTGGATTTGGCCTGCGGGCCATGTTTTGCCTGCCTCTCACCTAGACGGTGAGTTTTGGTTTCGTATCCAGCTCATAAATAAGCTGTCCCAAGATGATTTTGTATGCCCCTGGCATGTAACTGCAGAACGCATTTGTGCGCTTCTACATGCACTGTTCCTACAGCTGTGAAAACAGTTGCCTCCTAACATCTTTCTCTACCATATGTGATTCAAATTATCTGGCATAGTTAGCTTGTCTGCAGAGTCTTAGCGTGTGCATGCCTGCGCTATAAGAGTTCATTTGCTTTTTTCAGCTTCCTTGCAAGACTCTTAATGTTCCTTCCCATCCACCTGCTTATAGTGTAAACTTGTTCACTGGCATAACGTACGGACATTGTTCTCTGCCGTTTAGGCTGTCTACGTTCTCGAAAACCTGATCCACTAACTAACAACAAAATTTGCTCATGTCTAGGTCTTTTGTTGTTGCAACTTCGAAAATCTTCTCCTCAGTCGAAGTCGAGCTAAGCCATGCAAGAGCCTCCTGGCATCCAAATCTGTGCCTGTGGCCTAATTTGCAGATGCTTGCTCCCTCTGCCAACTCTTTCAAGCAAAGCAAAGAAATGGCATAAAATAATCCCAGCCTTTAAATAAAAGGACCCTATTCTCTAAGGTGCTAAGTAAACGTCAGTGAGAGTTGAAGGTACCGAGAGCTCCATGGGAAGTAACCAGCGTCTTGAAAGGGTGGATTCTCACATGGAAGTACACGTGTGCAACCAGTCTTAATGCTGTGCGGTGCTTTGGTCCCCTCTGGTGACTACTCCAGGTATGGAAGGTTGATGTTGGGCAAGTTGGGTCTTTAAATTAGTGGTTGGGTCTAGTGGTACTAGGTTAAAATTTCTGTAGACGATGACTCTTATGGGCATTATATTATACTGATCCACTGTTCTTATTTTTTTTTTTCTTCTGTGCATCCCATCCACCCAGCCAAGCACGCCTTGCCTGCATGGGTGCTGAACCGGTCCCAATGGAGGTGTGAGTTTGAGGCAGTGGATCAGACGATGCAGGGCAAGGTGCTGACTGGTGAAGAGAATGCAGATAGAGAAGGGTAATTCGATTCTGAACTTACTAAAGGCTGGATGTCCAGCGCTGTATAAACAGCCTCTTTACAAGGGCACATTTCTTATGGTTTTGGAAGCAGGCCTGTTTGTATTGGTAGCTGATAAAATTAGAGGGGGGTTGGAATATATCTTTCTAGCTCTTCTCTAATTTCTGGAGGTGAAAACAAGCTGTTTGATATGAAGCAACTTCACGATGGGTTTGTAGGTGGCAATATTTGGCTGGTCCCCTGTCCACATGTCAAATCAACGGAAATGCACGGTGTTGGCTAATCCGGGTGCGCGTACTTCGCAGCTAGACGTCTTGCATATTCTCCTCCTGCTCTGTTAACTGTATTGGCAGTGGATTCAGGGGAAGGGAGAGTCTGCTACTTTGATAAGCGCTTATAAATTGCCTGACCAGCTGTACATGCCTGTCCATTTTTGTTCCATTTTGTAATCCTCCAAGTCAACAAAGGATCTAAAATAAGGAAAATGTGGTGAGTGAGTGGAAAAATAGAAACGGCCCAGCTGTGCAGCGTATTGGACAGGAAACCTGCAGAGCACTTATAAAGTTGCATTGTCAATGTAATGTAACATTTACTACTGCTCATGAATCTCCTTTTTTTAAAAAAAAAAACAAAAAACCCCCTTTGATTATACTTTAAGTCTGAAGTTGCTGTTTTTTTTTGTTTTGCTAAAGGGTGTTTAGTTTCTCGATGCTTTTAAAGTGTTTTGTTGATTCACTCTCCTAGTGTGTGTGTTTTTTTTTTTTGTTTTTTGTTTTCCTCTCTTGTGTTAAAATCTCTCCCCCTTGGGAATGTGAGGTACTGATTGTATTAATGCAAAACTGGATGAGCACCATGAAGGAATAAGGTGGAGGCAAGATGCCAAAAAAAGGTTGGGTTAACTCTTGCCTTTCTGGAGTGATGGACACCCTGGGTACTCTGCCAGCGCCACACCGTGCACACGGTGACAAACCTCATCAGCATCCCATTTACACTGTGTCTTGTCTTTCCTCTTCTCACCTCACTTTCCAGCTTTCTTGCCGTGGGTGCATTTCCTTTGTCGTAATTTCTTCTGAAGATTAAGTCCCAGTGTTTAACCTCTACAATGTCTAGACCTCTGCTCCTGTGCAGTCCCTATGTCCTTTCCTTTATACATGATCACTGCCACTGAGAAGAGTTGCACGGATGATAGAAATGGTGAGAAAATTTTAGGTAGGAGGAAAGGCAAGTTTAGGGTAAAGTAGGTAAGACCATAGTTCATCCATCTAAAATCAATCTCTTTCTTGCTAGAGAAAGAGAAGGATCGTTTTAAGTATGCAGAGATGTTTGATTCCCAGAGAATTAATCCATTAAACATTTATTTCCCAACCCCTCTTCCCATTCAGCAAAACGGATCTCATATATCATACACAATTTTTTCTGATCTAATCTAAACCAAATACACTGTATATTTCATTTTCCATGAAAGTCCGTCCAAGAAGGTTGCTGAAAATAGACTATGTTCTGAGAACAGACACCAGAAAAAGCAAGCATATGTGTGTGGGGAGGGAGGTCAGCTGGGGGAAAATAATTCCTCAATAAAAATCTTAGTTCAAAGTAATTTAAGTTAAAAGAAGCACATCAACTTCTATGTAGGTCAGGGTTGGACTGCGCATAGCACTGTGCATTATAGTGGACATATTTTACAAGCCTAATTTTGTTTACAAGCAGATGGGGATCAGCTCGAGTTGAACACTTAAAGCTTCAAACTTCACAATTTAAACTGGTGGGGAAAAAAAGCTTTATTCCCCCTTCCTTTCCTCCTCCTCCTCCTCCTCCTTCTCCCCCATTCCAAATTTGGCTAGAAATTTTCATGAAGCAAATAAACTCAGGATATGGTAGGGGTGGAGGGGGGAACCGATTTGAAACCAGAGTTTAAATGGAATCTCTTTGGTCTTAAAAATACAAATAGGTAAATTTTTAAACTGCAGTATTTGACGTTCAGTTCTTCCTTTCATTACCTGGCAAGTCCGGAGTTCTGGGGTCTGTTTCCCTTGCGACCGTTAATCTCCTAAACTATCCTTTCACTATTGTGCCTGATTTAATATCAGCAGCTAGAGGAAACATGCCAAGGCCTGGTCTTGGCAGGTAAGAGGCGATACATTTGTTCAAGCTGTTTGCACTTAAAATGTATTTGTACTCTTTTGTCTTAAGGCCTAAACATTTGCAATTTAAGTCAGTGAGACTTCATTAAGTAGAAAGTCAGGAGCACTGGTTGTGCAAGTCGGGGTTTGCAAGATCAATCTGGATTAATTACTTTTTCCTAGAACTACTTTTTTTTTTAAGGGCTTCCGATGCTTTTTTTTTTTTTAATTAAGTACTTCCTCAGCAGTGTCATAAACCTGAACCATAACTGCATTGTCTCATGTCCATGTAAACTTATAAAACTAACCAGATTAATTGTATCCAAATGCTGCAAAATGCCAAAAGGTGAACATAAACTTGGAAAAGCAAATGCGAAGTTTTAAAATAGTATTAATTAACCAGAATTAAAGTTTGTAACACAAGAGGAAAGTGATGTGCATCCCACTCTTTATCTTGATGCTGTCTGTTTTAAAAAGTCTTAATGTTGCATGTGTAGACTTCACAATAACAAGGTGTTATGGTTGGCATTTTGTAACTGTTTTTTAATTTACTCTGATAAGATCTAATAAATCTTAGCTTGGGTAGTGTCCTTACCCTTGCAGCACTGCTCTCTTGTTGCAAGATATTTTGCCTTTTCACCAAAATCTATTAAGTGTTGGAAAACGAGCCCTTTCTTTCTGGGGAAAATAGCAAGTATTTCATTTTACAAAGATGGAATCACTGTAGAAGAAAACATTTTGACTGCATGCCTTGGTTATTTTTCTTGAATATAGTAGTGCTTTATGCGTTTGTAGTACAGTTCTGCCTTCAAAGTCTGACTGTAGCTTCATCCTACATGCAAAGAAAAAAATCCAGCCAAAGTCAGGGGAATGCTGATCAGCTGCTGATGCAGGTGTTTTCTATCAGCTCGTGGCGGGGAAGAACTAGGGAGGAGCTGTTGTGTGGTTGTCCAACATGTGGAACAACGGTGTCCATATGTTTTGCCACTGAGTCGGGGATTGCAGTAATCATATTCCAGAGCAAATGCTGAAGAACAAATTTGATGAGGAGAGAGACAGCAAAGTGTCTCCACCAACCTCTAGAATATAGAAATACAGGTAGCTGTGCTCGGTTGCACCCTGACTTACTCCCACCTGCCATTTTTTTTAATGTTATTTTGTAAATTCAAGTAAATGAGGAGAAACCCACATAGATGTTATGCAAGCTCCTTTTAAATTCCTCCATGGGTCACTGGGGACATGATCCTAAAGTGATTCTGGAGAAAAGTAAAGCAGAGTTGATTGACCTAACTGGACAGTTCTACAGAAAAGAAGCTAAGGTTGTCATGCATATCTTCATCACCACTAGACAAGAGCAAGTTGCTTCCTTTGTTGTCCTCTGAAGCATTTATTTGTTATAAAACCCCCGTACCCACCAAATCTTACTTGTGTACATGCCAGCTGCAGCAGTATAGGCTTGTCTACATGGGGACACTTAGGAAAATTAATCTGAATTAATTTTTAAGTGGATGAATTAAGTGCATTAAGCCTCTGGGTGGACTCTTTATTCAGTATTGAAGTGTCCTTCATTCTGTTTAGCCTTCTTCACTTCCAAAGTGAATTAAGATGAATCAAATTAAGACCATTTTAATTCTGAGTAAGTGTCTCTCTACATGGGTTTAATGCGGTTTAATACCCTATACATTTACACCATTTATTAATTAGAATTAACTTATGTAGACGAGCTCTGTTGCCTAAGATCAGGCAAATATCTGTATGTCACAATGTGCATGCCTTGATTTGCTGTCTGTTCATGAGCAGTGTATTGCCTTGCCTAGACAGCACCATATGACATTTTTCCTTTCCACTTCATCTCCTGTCTGCTGTGCAGGTACAACCGTTCATTTCATTCATCACTTCCTTCATTACTCTCCCTGTATTTCCATTTTGGATATCAAATCCGATTTTGGGGGACATAGAGAGAGTTAAAACTGGAAGTTAGTTTGTCCTTGAAATGTAACATCTTGCAGAATTTGGAAAAAAAAAAAAGTTAAAATGGGAAGAATATAAAAATATGATAGTGGCATCAAAACTAAGCAGAATGTTACAATCCCTGCTTTAAAAAATCAAATAATCTTTCTCTTGTTCTTTCTCTTACTATAAATAGGCTGTCTTCCTTCCTTCTGCTCTTTTATGTCTAATGTAGCGGGAGAGACAGGGAGCTGTGTGTAGTACCGTTGGCCAGAAATGTTTAAGATAAGATTTTGAAAACTCACCCCACTTTTTTTCAAAGGCAGAAATATGCAGCTGATGTTTTAGAATTAATTAACACGCTATGAGATATGTCTAGGGTAGGAATGCTTAATCTTAATCTTAATGTTAATATTGCTATACATCTTTTTGTTAGAACACGAAGTTAGCAAGGCACTTGCGTGGAAGCTTGTACCTAGAATTGCCCTTCCTAGGAGAAACAAATCTCGCAGTAAAAGGCCAATGTTTCTAGTTGTCTTTTTAAAAAACTTTTGCTTTGGATCCTAGAAGAAAACATGATTGCTGGATCTATAGAAGTAGTTGTACTGTATGTCCCTTTTATTGGCTAATGCCCAACTAGACTTAGAGCTGTATGACTAAGGATTGCCTAGGAACAGGTCAACACTCATTTAATAAACTCCAGCCACCTTTAATCCTGGTTTGCAGTTTCTTCTACTGACCCGAGTTGGACTAGGTCCAAACATTTTTGGAGTATAGAGTCCAAAATTATTGTAGGGAATGTATCCAATAGAAGGACATATTGTAATCTCCTCAGCCTTTGGTACCAAAAAGTCTATACACAATTTCCACATGAGCTGGCTAATGGAATAGTTCAGTTAATAATTTTTTGCATGCTGAACAAGCAGTATGTCCTCATTGGTTCCTTGGAGCCTGATCCAAAGGCTTTTTAACTAAATGGAAAGACTCACTCATTGGGTCCTTGGTGTGAGATTTCTCTAAAGCGAGTGGAGTTCGTCCAGTCCTGCTCCCGCTGGATTCAACAGGAGTTGACTTCATTGGGGGTGCCGTGGGCCAATGCTTTGTGCTTGAGAAAAATCTCACCTTTTAATTCTGCTTGGAGGCAAGTGAAGTGGAGACTATACAAATGGTTTCTGGTTCTCTTTGATATATAGTTGTGTCCTCGTCTGCCTTTTTAATTTTTTTTAACTATGCAGGTCTGTTTAGGGAGTGTCCCTATTTATTTATTTATTTTTGAAAGCAAAACATGTATTGCTTTTCCACTCCAGCATCCCTAAATGCTGTCCAGAATATAGCACATCTGCTCTAAAAGACGTATCTTAGGGTTATTTTAGGAAAAAATCTCTTTACAGCCTTTAAGTGTTGGCAGGTATTTTTTATTTCTGTATTTATTTATTTCCAAGTGACCCAGGCAAGGCTGGTTCAAAGCTGATCTAACTTGACGACAGTTCCCTCTGGAAGGGCTCCGCTGTTGGCAGCCGAACCATGTTTAACTTGTTTTGTTTTGTTTCCTAAACTGTTCCCTGGTGCTGCCAGGAAAATGTTGTTCAGTTTTATTTAGTTGAGGATTTGGCTTGCTGTAAGCAACCTACTTGGGGTGTAGAGCAGCAGTCCATCATGTGGTGATATATCACACAGTCAGCAAGTTGGTTTTGCAGACCCGCATGTTGCCAAGGTGACTCTCTAATGTTTTCATTAACATATTTGTTTAAATGTGCAAAGCTGACCAGCATTTTAAGGTACCTCAGTCTCTGCATACCTAACTTAAGACGATCCCTTAAGAGGGGAATGTTGAATGTTGCTCTGAAAACTGTTTTTAGTGTCTTAAGTTATAGCCCCCAAATTGCTAGTCACCCTTCAGAATTGAACCATTGATCCCAGAACAAAAACGAGATATGCCCATCAAAAAAGGAAACAATTTTGAATAAAAATATTCACCCAGCATAGGTTCTCTCAAATGAAAAGCTTTAAAAAAAATCTTTAGGGAGAATGAAGAAAAGGAGAGAATAAAATAGACTCCAGTATACGTTGGCTTAATTACTTTGAATGCCATGCACTTTTGTGTATTAAAAGACCGATGAACTGCTGTTGTAGCTAGAAAAAGATCAGTGATCTTTCAACTTCGGGAAATGATGCTTGTAATCTTTTGTTTCAAATCTGTCAGATTTTCTTTCAGATTGATGGCTGAAGAACGCTGGGCATGTGCTAAGTACTGTAATGTTAAATGGTGACTGGGGCAAGATCCAACTTTTCTATCCTGCATGAAGGAAAGGAAAGTGGAAAAACTCCCCACTTATGGGGAGGACAGTAGAGAAGATATGGCTGGCAAAGGGAGAGAAGGGTGACTTCCAGAGAGGCGGATGCATTTTTTGTTGTTGTTACATTTCTTTTCCTTTTTTATTTTGTAACTTTGTTTGGAAGCACGAGGCTGTCAAGAATGCCCTACTGTACCCGTACATTTTCCTTGGAAACACTGGGCGCATCTATATTGTTCCTCTGTATGTATGGAGTAAACTAATTTACTCAGCAGCAGGATTGAACTTGTAAATACTAGCCCTGTGCTGAGGCACCCTTGTGCCCTAGCCAGCCCCTCGGCAGCTATGGGGACCAGCCCTGGGCTGAACGGCTGACCCTCGGACTTCCTGCCAGCTGGGGCTACTCTGACCTGGCTCGACATGCTGCGCTCTTGGGCGCATTTCAGATGGCGGTAAACTCTGGAATTTATTGCTTAGCATGAATTGCACATGTAGACGTGCCCACTGGGATCTTTCTTTGTCCAGTTAAAAAGTTTTTGTGTCTCGATAAATTCTTCGTCCAGTGTGGGTTCAGTCATTTGGGTTTTGTAGCAAGTAACTCATTCTTAAGTAATCTGCATAAAAACCATGTTCCCTCTCAGACTTCATTACCCTGATGTTTCTGAAGCTCATAGCTCTACGTGGGCGCCACGGATAACTGGAGAAATTCTGCTTCACAAAAAAGTGAGCATCAAAAAAAAAATCTATCGTGTCTTCATTGTGCATCATAAAGCAGAAAAAAGACTACAAAGATGTTCTTTTGTCATTGTTTTCATTTTTATTTTTAGGTCTCCTAAGAAGCTCTCTGTTTTTTTTTCCTGCAGTATGCAGGGCATCTTATCTAGCAGTGGGGTATTTTGGTAGCTGCATGCATGACTTGCAGCGCCATGAGGAAGGCATGTTACCTTTTATTGGGCTGCCTCTGTTGGTCTAGTATGTGCATCTGTCTCAAAACTCATTGAAACTGGGCTTTGTTAAGGACGTTTCACTACTGTACAACATTCATTTAAAAAAAAAAAAAGTAGGGCACATGGAAACGCACAGACCTGGTGAGCTCTGTGCTTCTGAGGCTTGGGTACCTATTGATCAGAGTCGCCCCACTAGATTGTCTTGAACAGTTTGAAAACAGAAATCGAATGGAAGTGGAGAAAGGAAAAGTAAAGGCCAACTATAGGGTGGTGGGATGGGGAGTCTGAGTAGAGAGGACTCTTTCAAGGTGGGGTGGAAATATGATTCAAAAGTAGATTGAGCCTAGTATTTGAACACAGTAGGGAACTCTGGTGAGGAAGATGTGGTGGGTTAAATTTTAAGTCTAGGTCTTATTCTAATTCAAGGAATCATTCCCCCCCCCCCCCCGTTTTCCATGCTTGCAATTGCAGCCTACCCAAGCAGACCACCTACCACATGTATCCTTCAAGAAGATGAAATTATTTTGCATCCTGCCTGCAGATAAACCCAACTCTTGCAGAGCGCCCCATTAGCACAGCAGTACCTCTGACTGTTTGCATGGTGCCGTTTGGAGTTTCGACTTTTTTCTCTTGTAGAAATTAAGCCATCCCCAGCTCCTGTCTCCTGAAGGCTGCTTTTAGTGAAGCAGTGGTTTACTGGAAAACAAAACTTAAAAAAAACAAAACCCCCAAGGGTTTAGCTTTTATTTTATTCAAGTGCTTTTGGGTTTTACTTGTTGTTGTTTTTTTCTAAAACCTGTTGCTATTTAAATGCCGATTTAAGCTTTTCCACCCAGGAGATTGAAAATTCTTTCCACTGTGTTGGTTCAGCAGAGAACAAAACTTCCCTTAGTTTTCTCAATGAATGTATTCTGGGATGTTGCACTGGGTTTTATAAGTTATTCTGCCCCCCCTCCCACCTTCACCCAGTTTCAGCCAAAGCAATTGTTGACAAGGGGGATAATCTATCGTGCTGGGGAGGATTATGATTTTCCAAAGCAGGGAAAATAAAAATTTTGGGCCAGTCCAGTTTCTACAGCTGGCAGCTAACCGTTCCAGGGCTGGCTCTTGTCTGCTTCCCTGCGTGTGTAGCAGGGGGGAAAATCGTCTGGCTCGTGGAATGCGCTTGGGCAGGCCTGGCCGAGAGGAATGTCTGACTGCAACGGGGATTCCCTTGATCTGGCATGAAAGGAAACCCCAGGCTTGTGGGTCTGTTGTTGCAGGGCTAGGAAACCAAGAGCTAGTTTTATTGCGGCTGGAGTGCTCGCAACTGTGCAAACACGGGGGGGGGGGGAAGAGGAGGTGGGGAGGAAAGACAAAGCAAACATTGGAGAGTCTCCACCCAGCTGAAACGTTTGCTGGATACGTGTGATCCTCCTATTTTGATATCCAGACCTGCCAGGAATCCGGATTCACCGAGGGGGTTAGGCTTTAAAGCTGTGGTAGTCTAAAGGTTATTTTCCCTGACTTTTTAAGCTTCTTGGCTTGATAAAAAAAAAAAAAAAAAAATCGGCTTTGTAAGAATTGTTGCTTGCTGAGGTAGTTCATTTCTGTTCTGCTTCTCCTCTGACTTAACCCACTCGTTACCTGATGGACTGACACTAAACCTTTGAATAGCATCCCATCTCGTAGAGGGCCTGGTCTTAAAAGTGATTTTTTGAGCTGTTTTAGTTTCTTTACGATGTGTCAAAAGACATGAGGGTCTCTCTCCTTCAAAGAAACTTGGTAGGTAGTTTTGGAAACCTTTCCTGTTGATGTCAAAGGATTTGGTTGTCTTGCTGCCTAGAACAGGGAGACTGGACCCGATGATCTGCGAGATCCCTTCTAGCTCCTAACGATCTATGAATCTATCCTCCTATCTTGTGCAGACGTGCAATAGTTCCCATTGCTCCATTTCTCCACAGTGTTTTTGCTTTTATGGTCAGTTTTGTTATGTCTGTAAATGCTCCATCATGTTCTGAACACATGTATGCAATCTGAGATGGTGTTATATAGAGGCCAAAACTGATGAAAGCAACCAGTTTCCATGAACCCAACTGGCCAGCAGAAGAAGCTGGCTGGGAGATGGCCCTTGTGCTGCAGCCATTAATTACTACCTTCTGGATAATCGAGCTTGAGAGGCATACTTTAAAGACATTTTGCACTGCTTCTGAGGACCCCAGCCTCTGGGTAGTGGTTTCCAGGTTGTTCTGACCTCATTTCTCAGGTCCTCTTTAACCAGACCCATTTCACCTAGGGAAGGAGGTTACATTTTTGGGGGCATCAGGCAGATTGCCTGACTCAAGTTGCCTTCCACTCAGGGTGTGCTTTTAGGACAAATCCTGCTCTTGCATGGGTTCTTCAAGGCTGCCTGGGAATTGAATATCACCCCCCTCCTAAGTTTTTTTATGTAGGCCTGACCCTCGCCTGGTGTTGGTGGAGGCATTTTGCTTGAGCTGCCACTTTGGCTGGAGGAGAATCCAAAGAGCAGAGGAAGCACAGATTGCAACTCCTGGCTTGGAGAGGGTGCCCCGGTGTCCTAAACACTGCGTTGCTCTCTGTCTGCTACAGGCCTGGGGTTTCTGCTGAGACTCAAGTTACTCTGGAGTTTTTGGAAACAAGCTAGGTTTGTCTTGACCCAGCTTCGGTGTCTGTTCAGGCAGGCCATGGGGAAGGGGAGTCCCAGAATCGAGGGCCTTCCCTGGGACCTTTCTGCCCTCACTCAGATGTTGAACTCTGCCGTTGGCTTGAGTGCCTGAGAAGGGAGGGGCCTTGACTGGAGAGGCAATTCCTGCGGTGCTCAGGAACCAAATCCTACTGGGCTTTGGCAGTCGAGGCCATCAATTTTGCTTGGACCTGGAGGCTAGGTGGCAGCTCCTGGACATTACAGAGCACAGAGAAGTGGATCAAAGCATCCTGGCAATCTTCAGTGAGGTCCCAGGACTTGGTGCTTAACTCTGGGTGCCTCTGTGTTTTCAGTAACATACAAGCAGTGTGTTACAGGGTCACTTTCCATCAGAATCCAGCTCACGTTTTTCTTCCTTCCTTCATGATGCATCAGAGAAATGCTGGGATCATAATGCCACAAAAAGATCTAATGTTATATTACTAAAAGTTCAGGTTTCTGTGTACAGATCGTTTGGCAATTACTTGTTATACCACGAGCAGATAAAATTCAAAATATGACCATTATTTCCTCCCCCTGCCTCCCTCCTCCTCCTCCTCCCAAAAAAGCATCGGTATTGCAAAACATGAGGCTCAGTCTATTTAGATTATAAACTCCTTAAAGAAGAAATTTGTCTTTTAAATCATGCGAGCTGTACAGTGCGTAGCCCAGTGAGATGTTCATTTTTTATGGGATCTCTCCATGTTCCAGCTGTATAACTTCTGTTAAGATTGTAATGCTCATCTTCCAGGACGCAGAAATACTTCTAGCCTTTGCACCACCACACCCTACGGCCAACTGTTGTCTTGCAGCCGAGACCTCCTGCCTTCCTTTGATGCTGTTTGCTTGTTTGGCCGGTACGAAGGTGGATGGGTAGCTGTGAACATTTGGCATCTATCCTGGGATGCAGGAGGCTCATGCCAGGCTTGCTGAATGGTTATGCTTGGAGGCATATAACTTATAGGAGATGTGGATGGCTGGTAGGTCTCTTCCCTTGCCCAGAAAGGTTGGGGTACTGAGGGGGGACTGGGAAGAGAGCACACGCTACTAGAGACCTTCTCAACACGGGCTCCTTTTCTCAGTGTACAGCTACCCTGGTCCTCTCAAGGGAAAATGCTACTTCTGCTTTCTAGGTTGGTACCTGATGCAAAACCCATAGTTCTTGGTTTCCTTTGTGATACTGCACCTCCCCCTTTCCACCACCAAACCTCTGTCCCCCGCTGAAGACCGAGTCCAAACTAGCATAACACAGTTCAAGTTGTAGGGCACATAGCAATGGAAAATGAGTTTGCCTTTTGTGTCTACCACTGAGGTGGTGTTGAGGATTTTTAATTTTAATTCACATCTTACAGGGCTTATTTGAATAATGGGGGAGGCAGGGGTGTGGGTGAACCATACTTAGGAGCTTTCCTTTCTATCCCACGTGATCTGTTAAATGTTTGTAGGTAAAGGTATGATGCTTCAGCCTCGGCTACCAGGTTGTTGAGTGGAAGGCCCTTCTTCCGCTCAACAGGCAGCTGTCGATCCTCTGGATCACGGTGTGCATATAAGAGGTCTAGTCAGATGCCTGATGAATCTGTTTGTGACTGGCAGGCCCAATTCAAGAGTGATGCAGCTTGTTACAAGTTTCACAGATTCATATGGTGCCTAGATTGGAGTCCAAATTTACATCACGCTGCTTTCTTCTTTCTCACTTTGCTTCCAAGCGGTTTCACGTTGAGCTGCACCCAGGGCTAGATGTTCCCTCCAGATCAGATGAGATTCTGCACGTTGCTCCCACCGAGAGAGAAGCGATGAGAGAGCTGTATGAGTTTGTAAAGAGATGGGTCTGTCAGCCTGTCCGTATACAGTGTCTCTCTGGGGTAGCAGCATGGGGAGTAGTGTTCCCTGGACAAAGGGGCGAGCGCTCACCTTCCCCGTGCACATGTGCAGGGGAAGGTGTTTCCATCGTCTATAGAAGCCGTATTCTGCTTGTGGAGCGGTCTACGGTGAGAATTGGAGAGGGGCACAACTTGCTTCCGGATAAAGACGATTAGCTATTGCTAATTTTTCTGAGCCACAGGTTCAGGTAGGAAATGGCCACTTTCTGTTTTGACAAAAAGGAAATAGCGTTGTGTTGGGTCAGCCCTGTGCACCCTGGGAGATGAGACAGGCCAGATCCTATAGGGTCCCTTGAGGGATGGATTAGGGATCCTACCCAAATTAACTCTAGCTGCATAAAGAGCATGTAAGAGGGTATTGGGGAGAGCTCCTGAACAACCTGGCTTATTTGGAAGGAATGGGACTGAAATCTTTTTAAGGTGATGCAGTTATTTGTCAGGGAGTCTAGAGGCATTAATACGTCTCTTCTGGAGCCACTGGTGAGCTTCAGTGCCTCGAGCCAGGTTCTTGTTTAGCCTCCTCCAGCCCCTATGAGATAGCAGCCGTTCAGGGAGAAGTTTTAGTTTAACTGCATCAGGCCTAAGCTGCATCTCTCCTTTATCTGAACAGGGGACTGATCTTTTTACTTGCTGCACTAGGATTAAAAAACCACATCAACGGAGAGTGATATTTTATCCCTTGTGTGCCAGGAAGTGTCGACATTACTGGGAACAGATATAGTAAAGGATCAGATGGGAACAGCACATGGCACTTGATATTCAGGAGACCTGGAATTGCTTTACGTTTCTTATTCCCTGGGCTAATGGAGATAAGCTTATCTTGCAGGACAGTGAACAAGTCAGCCATTCACTGCATTACCCTCACCTACTAGTGGAATTATCAGTTGCCCATTGGAAAGACTGAACCCAAGGAAGGCAATGAAATATTAGGCCATCGCACTGGACGTTGGCTGCTTGAGAGCTTTCTTGGCCCTGCAACTGGCAAACTTTTGGCAAGTTATTTAACTCTCTCTTTGCCTCTGTTCCCCATTTGTAAAAGAAGACTAACAAGTGTCTTTAGTAGACTTATTTGTGGTCTACAGTGAATTGGATCGAACCATAGAAAATTGGGGTTGGAAAGGACCTCAGGAGGTCATCTAGTCAAACCCATGTTCAAAGCAGGACCATCCCCAGCTAGATCATCCTAGCCAAGGCTTTGTCTACCCAGGTCTTAAAAACCTCTAAACATGGAGAGTCCACCATTTCTCTGAGTAGCTTGTTTCGGTACTTTACTACCCTCCTAGTGAGAGAGAGAACTTGTTATGTAAAGGTTATTAATTGTGTGAATGATAAATGTACCTTGAAGAGGACCCACTAGCCAAAATAGAAAGTTAAAACAAAGCACAGGTGAAGACTGTGTGCAGTGTTTGAACTGGGATGGATGGGACTTGGAACGCTAAAAAATTGCCTAAAGAATGATAAAATAATGTATTTTAATCTAGATGTCCTCATCTTGATACTGTGGGCAAACCAACCCTGACCTGCAGCCTCTGGGCACTTCATTGTCTTTGACATGCCGGTTTGGATCAGCCATGCTGTAGATCCAAACTTTACCTTGCATGATCTTTTAAGTATTGCTTCCCCAAAAACAGAGTTGGTGCCAAAACTTAGCAGATGCCTCTCAGAGGAGCCAGCTCCTTGTGGCCTAGCTGAGATCAAAACTAAGCCTGTGATATCATTTTAGGGAGGATCATAGTTATAGTTTCAAGGCCCACATATAAACAAGAAAAATGTTTTATAAGAGTAAAATTATCATGTCATGTTACTCCTCTGAAGCTGTATCTTGTGCTCCTTCTTACAAGATCTCAGACTTTGGGCTGCTAACCGTACTCCAGACCCAGTGTTTTTAAAGATGATCAGAGTAAGTTTGTAGATTGTACAGTATTTAGAAAGTGCCTGTACTAAACAGGAAGCAAGCAAGCCGTTTATAATATTGAGGTTGTCCGTTCTCACTTGGCACCCTGCAACATCCCTGTGTCAACTGCAGCAGTTGCATAAGTGGAAAAGTAATATTAGGAAAGTATTTGTGGTTTTCATCTGTCTTTTAATGAAACTTAGCAGATGTCGCTAGGAGGACCCAACCAGCTTTCCACAAACCCTTGGCAAGGACTCTGCAAATCACTGAGAGTCCAGGGACCCACAGCTTGAGAACAAGCACCCTAGTTTTGACAGTCGTTTTCCTCATACTGGTATTTTGTTACCAGTATGCACATGTGGAAGCACCACATTTGAGGAGAACAGATATAAATAAGTGAAAACTGACTTTTTTTCCGACCGTCAGAGAGCTGTGAACGTTTATGTGCAATTTCTCTGCTCCCAGTTTGCACATCTGTTTGTTATCATGTGATATATTTTCATAGCCTGCGGCTTGCTGGGTTAGTTCAGATACTAGTGTTTTTTTCTTGGGAATGGGATTTGTGGGTGATTTTTATGGGTTTGCAGCCAGGTTTGAAGATGCATGCGCCAGTGGTGTGTGCATCTCTGAAGCTCCCCTTCCTCAGAAAAAATGTTTAAGTAATTTTAAATGATCTCTTCCTTGTGTTTTTACTTATTTGGAGGTTTTAATTGTTCTTGATCTGTTCCATCTTCCAGCTCTTATCTTGTCTCATGCTCTGCATGCGTGCATCGACAGTATTCAGTGCAACTCTTCTTTTGAAGCACGTGAATTTGTTAGCTGTTGCGGTTTGTAACTTCTTCACTGAATGTAGGTGGTTTGGGTTTCCAAGTTACAGCCACCCGTCTTGGTGTCTTCTCACTAACAAGCAAGTAGCGAAGAAAGCAAACTTCATTACGTGCAAGTTAACTTCATTTTAGCGTGCTGCTTTCCTTTCCTTTCCTTCCCCTCCCCCCCCAGCCCCACCCTGCACTAGTACAGCGGAGCCCGACGCACGGAGATAAAGGCATCCGATAGGGTGTCAGCATTTCCTGTGCGAGATGAATTTCCCTCCTGTTCTGTTACACTTCTGCTTTGTGACTGCTTGGGTTCACTGTACAGGGCTTTTTCTGTTAATGGCCGACTTGATTCTGTCCCTCTGTCTCTCCCTCCTTTTCCTTTATGTAGGAAGCGGTCTGATTTTTCTGCTGCTGCTTCTAAGAGGTCCGTGTAAGCGTTTGTTACCCACCCACTCAAACCGCAGTTCACAGTGAAAGCACCTGTTCCTCCTGGTCTTGGAGGAGTGAATCAGCTCTGCTGCAGAAAGTACTCCTGGCCGCCCTGCCCCTGGTAAAGGGAAGCGCAGGAAAAAGTATATGGTTCTTCTCCTCTCCCGTCCTTGACTTGGGTGCAGCTCGTAAAGCGAGTCAGTCCCCGGTGGAGTTGCCTGGCCAGGGAGTAGCTGTTTATCATGCATTCCCAGTAAGGGGTACAGTTTAATACTGTGCAGGGTGGTTTTACAAGTGAACTCAAGCTGAGAGGAATCAAAGTTTTTTTTTTTTTGTTTTTTTTTTTTTTGTTTTTTCCTGCTCTGGAGCCAGCCTTACAAGCTTTTGGGATGGTTTTTCTTTTTTGCTGAGGCACAGCAAGACTCAACGAGGTTGAGAAAGTAATAGATTGCGTGGCTGCATCCTGCATGGTCTTATCCTAGCACCCTGTCTTCTGTCTCATGTCAATGAGCCTCGTTATCTTTTCACTCCTCTATAAATTGGGGGGGCAGGGGGAAGTAAGTATTAATTTTGCTCGAGTCGGCAGAGCTTTTCCACTTAAAAAAAACAAAAGAACCAAAGTGATGGGAGTGACCCAAAACCGAGACCCTCTTGTTATCCCAGACAAAGAATAAAGTATGTTAAGATCGAGTTAAGGGTGGGAGGTATGAACAGAAAGGAACATTTTAACTACCTCCAATCTAAGCTTTATAAACTCAGGTAATTCAGAGTCAACGCTACACTTTTTAAAAGGAAATCCAAACACTTTTAATAAGGCAAGACATATATAGGCAAGGTAGCCAAAACAACCTTAGCTCTGCCCTGAAGTGACATTGTGCAGTAACCTTACAGAAAGGAAGTTGGTGCTTCCTATGCCAGATTTTCTAAGACAGGCTGAGGATTTTTGCATTCCTTTGCCACCCACTCACCCTCCCCAAGGCATAGAGGTCAACCAGAAGTAGAAGAGGTGAGAAACACCGCTTCTGTCTGAGTTGCTCTTACTCCAAAAGGTGACTAGCTGAACTTGTTTTAAAACTAAACAGCAAAGCATTTAAAAGTCGCACAATCTGTAGAAAAGCTTTCTGAAGGGCGTAGAGTCAAGAGTCGATCTGAGACTGTAAGTTGTAATTGCAGCTTGAAGTGCTGTATCTTTGGGGCTGGTTTTTTTATTTACTTTACTTTTTTCATCTGCTTACCTTGATTTCCCGCCCCCCTCCCCTTCCTTTTGGCAGAATCTAAAAGCCAATGTGCATATTTGATTTGGTGCAATATAAAAAAGAGCTGACTACCACTCCCCTGCCCCCTCAAAAAAATTCACAAACTTGCAACATAAAAACATTTGCCTTTAAAAGAAGCTAGTCATAGTAGAGAGGCCTCATGATGGCAGCTGGTGAATACCTGTGCTTGCATGCGTTGGGAGTAGGGGAGGAGATGCAGCGATCCAACAGTATTGGTCTTCCACTGGACATTATTCTTACTGCAGAATCATTTCACTTGGGTGTTCAAAATCAAATGAGGTCAGGTTGCTTCTAATTTTCCCCTCAAGAGTTGCACGATAGACTCCGCAGAGCTTTTCTTTGGCCTTGGGTGAGACAGCAGAAGGATGAAAACGTGTGTTAATTTTTCTGTCTTTCATTTTAATGCTAGCAAAAAGTACCATAGCTGCCAGTACTAGTAACTACAATCCTCTCCTTCTCAGAGCAGGCTGTTTAATATGTCTCGATGCAGCCCCACCAGTGTGCCCCTGCCCTTGCTGGGGTTTGTTCAGTCTTTGCAGACTATAAATCCTTTGGAGGTTCAGTGCTGCTCTCTTTTTTTTTTTTTTTTAAGCTAGTGCTTGTGCTTGAACAGCAGTAAGCCCAAGACTTGAAACTTCAGGTAATGTCTTGGGGAGGGGGCGGCATCACTGGACTAGCTTTGACGATCCATTTAGAGATGAAAAGCTTGTGAATACCCAGGCTGCTGAATCATCATTTTTCTTTGATTTAAGGAAGCAATATTACACCCTACTTAGGGAGCAGAAGTATCAGTACGTTGGTAATTCATCTGTCACTCGTCATGAGGACTAAATTCCTTGCTGGTGAAAATTGCTGCAGTTCCACGTGGCCTGCTTCCCCACAAGAATTTGGACCAATATCCAAAATTGGTCCCAACCTGTGAAGCATTAAAAGGAGAGTAAGGGCGGCGATAGGGAAGTAGAGAGTGATAGGACCACAATACATTTTGGCGTTACATTAGACAAAGTTAAGAAGTGAGAGAAGCTGAGAGCAGATCTTTGGGAAGAAGGCCTTGGGATCAACAGCTTTGTGTGGATATTGCTCCTTAAGATTTCTGGGATTAATGTGGAAATATTCCATTGTTCATACCTCTTGGAAGGGAAATCTCAAGTATATGTAAGGATGTATCCGTGAAGTGATCTTCTGCAATACTCCAACCCAAAGGAGGTGGTGGGACTCAATGTATTGTGCCAGGACGCTGGAGACCCAGGTTCTGTTTGCAGCTCTGCCGCTGGTGTGCTTAGTAACCTTGGGCAATTCACTTCACCTTTCTGAGCCTTAAGTTCCCCACTTGTAAAATGAAGCTAATGATCCTTCACAGTGGTTTGTGGGTGAAAAACTAAGCCATGGTGTAGTGCAATTAAGTCTTGCTCCTGCAATACCAAGCGTAAATTAAACGTGCATACTTGCAGTTCGTCAAGAATGCCACACTGGAATGTATTCCTCTGCATATTGCCCTGTGCAATTCCACTTGGCAATATCTATGCACGCACTGCCAAAGCAGCACTTTGTGGTGTGTGCCTGGGTGGTAACCTGCTGCTGTTGCTGCAGCCTAGATTTATTCTCCTTTTCATCACCCGATTGTTTTGTCCTTATTCATTATGGATGCCAGCCGGAGGGTTTCCAACCCTGAAAGGCAGTTTATTTGGTTTGGCAAAGACTGAAATGTTAACCTTGGTCCATAGAGGCAGTATTCTGAGTGCTAGCTCCAAATCTGTCCATGATAACCAGTCTCTTTAGATGCCTTTTAAAGGGGGTTGTATCACTATTTTGTAGCCCACAGATTGTGGGAAGAGAGCAGAGAAATCCCAAAGTGGCAAATTCAAAGGAAGCGATAAATCCTTAGCAATCCCTCTGGATATTCGCTGTAATGCTATTTAACATGACAAAACACGTGATATTCATGGACCTATATATTATACACAACGCATCTTAACTCGGTTTAGCAGTGGGGGCTGGACTCTGACCTTCCGAGGTCCCTTCCGGCCCTAATGTCTATGAAGTCTATGAAACTCCTGCAGCGTCTTACAAGCTTGCAGATGTGTAACAGTTCTCAGAGCAGCCCCTATTTGCTTTGTGTTTGTTACTGAATTGACCTAACTTTGAGCAGGTGTGATGTTTTTGAGAAGTAAAGGCTTGGAGCTGCGCAGATCGGCTCTGGTCGCCTGTAGTGTGATTGTACAGCGCAGATTGTGCTGCTCTGAACTTAAGATGCTGCCTCTTTGCAAAGAGGAGTGCCTTTGTGTTGTCTGTTGGTAGTGTCTTAGGGCATTTGCCTTTTGGGGCAAGCAGAATTTTGAAGGATAATCCAGGCCTCTAAATGGAAGAACCTGCAAGAGATGACCACAGCCACCCCCATCGTCAGAAACTGTTCTGTCTGCAATTGCAGAGTGACCCACCTACTCACTCCTGTGTGCCACTGAAGCCTGTATTTTCTTGACTTTGCCTGATGAAGCTTTTACAGTATTTGGCAGAATGCTTCCCTGTTGTGTGTGCATGACCAGACACGCTGCAAAAACAGCTTGTCCAGCCCTAAGGAATTCTTATGGAGGCAAAGCTCGCGTGAATGGCGCTAGGGCCATTCTGTGGGCACTTTAGAAACTTGAAGAGCTGCTATCTGGACAACGAACTGCTATTTAATGTTACAGATTCTGAATAGCATCCCGTATTTTTCTTCCCTTGTTATTATCTTTTTTTGTATCGTCATAGAAGACCTAGTTATGGAACGGGGCCTTTTGTGCTAGGTGCTCTACCAACACCGGACAGAAGTGTGAGGAAATACTAGTGTCTTACCGGACTCTGTCTGTCTCTTTTAGATAGAAAATTCTGTTCACACAATATTAGTTTTCCTCAATCAAATATTGTTTTTTTTTTTTTTTTTTTTTTAATTTTTCCCTCTGACCTTAAATGCTTCTGTTTAGCTTGAATATTTTGAATATTTGACCTGCTTGAAAGGGTCTGTTTTGAGTCAATTCAGTATTAACCTGCATTTTTGTGTAGTACCACACTGCTTTTCATAGGTATTATAGTTTCAAGCTCTTCATGCTCCTGTTTTCTTCCATGACCTGAGTCCTATGTGTTGGACTGTAAAGCACAAAGCAATCTCTTTTGTGCCAGGCATTAGGTGAAGATAGAACTTGGCCATGGACTTGCTCTCCAAGTACCGAGACATTTTCCACAAAGCAATGCAGCACTATAACAGGAGGTACCGATTAACATTGAATGAATTGGTAACAAAAATGTTTTTTTGGGGAAGTTGAAACACGTTTTCTTTTGACCAGCAGTGTTGGAAATGCAGCATATGGGTGTTTCTGACAAACTTTCATTAGAAATGCTTCGTTTTGGGGAAGACTTCAGCTTTTCAGTCTCATATCAGGTTGAAGTTGATGTAAAAATCATGGTTCGTTTCTTTGGAGGCTCATTGAATAATAATCCTTAGGCACACATTGTTGGTGAGACAAAAGGTATATATTTGCAAATAGGGTCAGAGAGAGAAGACAAAAGATCAAAACCCTCTGCCCCCGGGC
>NW_017728932.1:3713688-3730985 GCF_001723895.1 Crocodylus porosus | reverse complement strand
CCTTAGTACAAAGAGCTCTTGGAGTTTTTCCTTCAGTTTCCAACCCCCCCTTCCCTCTCTCATTAAGGAGACAAGGAGGGCTGGCAGCCGTGCTTATTCAGAGGACAACACTATTGATGGGAGCTAACAGCTATTGATAATGCATTTTTAATAATATTTCTAACAAAGTAATGTCAGAGTGCTACTATTTTCTATAAGATGCTAACTCCAATTTCCAGTCAGCTGGTTAATTCTAGGTGGGCTGCTTGAATATTGGGTGCTTTGTTTATTGAGGCCTTTAGGTAATAGTAGCAGCTGAAAGCCCTTGAATTCTGATTCTCTGAGATCTCTCTCCGAAATCAGGGTTTTTTGGGGTAGTCCCCACACAACTTTTGCAGGGTTCAGCAACACCTGCGCTGCCTTAATGCGTAGCTGTGAAGTTGTACTGTTGTCTCTTTGAAGTCTAGTTTCTGGCTAATCTCAGTGCCGGGCGAGTGGGTGCGTGGAACCGCCCCGCTGGCACCAGTGAAATTTGTCCGTATAAGTAAAACATTGGGCAGAAGAATGCACCGAATCAAATCCTCGAGGTTATTTTGAGCACTTAACAACTTTCAGGTCCCAACGACTCTGTCCAGGATGTTGATGAGCAGCTGAGAACTGCTAGGTTTCAGTACCTGGAAGCCTTGATGCAATGATGGATTTCAGTGGAGGTTAGTTAGATGGGCGTATGAGTACCCTCCAGCTTCCTAACTTCAGAAGTGGCTGAGTGTTCCCAGCACCTTGCAGGATCTTGCCTTTAAAATGTAGCCCAAAGAGAAATGTCATCAAAACGCTTCTATAGCGCTTCAGGTGCTGATAGATGTTTTTTTCGGAAAGGGAGGGAGTTGGGATGGAGGAGAGAGAATAACAACTTAATTTCCGACAGACTGTTCAGAACGATTCCAAATGCTGAAGTCACTCCAAGTATTTTTTTCTCAGAATGATTATAGGCATTACATAATCATCTGTCTGTCTGCTCTCTAAAAAGACAGGGGTTTTCAAGTATAACTATTTCGAGGGGATGCAGCTAGTTTAAAAAAGCCATCATCATCCTAAAGCCTCTATCTTTGTTACTAGTAAAAATTGATGCTATAATATAGAAGCCAAACAAGTACATTTAAAAAAAAAAACAACACTTTTTTGCTCTTCTCTATTTTTTTGTTTCATTCTTTAAATGAAAATAGACAATGGAAAATAAATTGGTTGGTTTCTCTTCCTGTTTCTCATTCAGCAGCTCTGTTGTACTGTTGCTGTTAGGATATAGTGTTTATAATCTAGGTGTGAGTCACCTTTTTATTTTATCCAAACCCAACCTTAATTTGCATCTGGAGTTATTTGAGCATATTTGGTTAAACTCGTTCCTGGTGCAACTCCGTTGAACATATGCTAAAGAAAAAAAAATGTTTGTTTTTTTTTTTTGGTTTGTTTGGTTTGTTTTTACAAAGTGTTGGAAGATAAACTTGTTTTTTTTGTTGATAGTGAAGCACTGGAATAAGTTAATAGATGGCAAACGCATCCAGCTGAAGACTAGGGCCAAGACTGTCAGCAGTTGGAGGGATTTAGATGCAGATGACGGAAGAGGTCTAAAGCCCCAAGTCGGTTCAGAAAATGCCAGCTTGGGGCACCTTCATGCACCTCCATGCCTGTTTTAGTTGTAGAGCTGTTTTGCTTACTAACATGTAAGCAGCAGCCTACAAATGAGGGAGGGTGGATCTAGTTAATAGGACGTTGGCAGGGAATTCAAAAGACCTGGCTTCTGTGCCCAGTGGCTGCTGACCTGAGCAAGTCCTTATTCCTATTTGGGTGTCTCTTCCTCCTTTATTATCTGCCTGTCTTGTCACTTAGATCTTAAGCTTTTTGAATCTGGGATTGTCTTGTGTTCTGTCCAGGGCCTGCCCCCATGAGGACCCCACCTTGGATGCAGTGCCTAGGCACAGACAACGTGAAGAATATTGCTGCTCTTTCATCTTCTAAAATCTAGACTCTGCCGGCTGACGCCGGCTCCGTGTTGTGTATGCAAACCCGGTGAAGACGACAAGCTGAATCCTGCCATTGGTTCTCTCCATTGCATCCACTGCACAAACCACTGAGAAATTTAGCTGTGGAAAATGCAGTGTCGATGCTCTGAAAGGCTCTTGTCTGTTACCAGCTTCCAAATACCTGTTACTGCAGAGAATGCAACTCGTCCCCCTCTTTCTTTCGCAATACGAGAAAAAGATCTGAGTCTCAAGTGTAGGTGTCTGAACTTTCCCATGGTTAGGGACGTTGGCATTTCAAGTTGTTTTGGAATCCTTTAGTCTTGACAATTTAAGATCTCGGGCATTTGGGAGGACAGAGGGATGTAATAGTTACCATCTCCCTTACCTGTAAGCCCTTGCATTTTGTGGCTGCAGTTCAGATCTGAAGTGCATTCAGTGCTCAGCCGCAACAGGGAGCATAGTATAAATACGTAGGCATGCAGTGCGTTTGCCTGGCTTTATCATCTCACCTGCCTTGCTGGATTCTCCTTGCTTCCTCCATATGAGGAGAAGCTTAAGCTTCTAGGAGATGTTTTTGTTCTTTCCTCTTGAAAGGCTCCTTCCCTCTGAAATGTGTCTGCAGTTGTGAGTCACTGGTGTCTTTGCTATGAAATGGAATTCATTCTCTGAATGGTGACGAATTTAAAAAAAAAAAAAGAGAGAGAATGAACAGTTTGGCTAACGCAGAGTGATAGCGATCCAGCCATTTGCATGAAAAATTCAATGCGTCTTCAAGGTGCAACACTTCCTCCTCTTCAGCAGAAGTACAGATGCTGTCTGGGCTGAAACTCTGATGCTAGCTATGCTGTAGAGGACTGAATTAGTGCAGCAGCAGTCTTAGCATACAGAACGCTTGCATTTGCCTTGGTGTGTCCTTTCCCAGTTTCAGATGGTGTTTGAAATCATTTTAATGTGTACCCCTGCCTGGGATGCTCTCTTTTCCCAACCCAGGCTGAAATGCCCCATACATGTGCCATTGAACTGTATAGTGCTGAATTCAGTAACCTTGGACAGCAGGCTGGAGGATCTAGGGCAGGGGTGGGCAAAATGCAGCCCAGGTGCCAAATGTGGCCCGCCAGGCCATTCTATCTGGCCTGTGGGGTCCCCCAAAATTAAGAAAATTTAATATTTATCCGCCCCTGGCTGCCTGTCACACGGCCTTCAATGGCTTGCCAAAACTCAGTAAGCGGCCCTCTGCCCAAAATAATTGCCCGCCCCAATCTAGGGAAAGAGGAGTGTGGGTTGGGATGCTACTCTTGATTTCTCCCTCTTTTTCACACACTTTCTCCCACACAGTTAGAAGCTCGTCTGTCATCCGTGCTCTCCTCCTGCAATCATTTTTAGCTGGAAGTGCATTGTGCTTTGAGCTGCAGCACGATGGCTGTGTTCACTGTGTGTGTGGGGGGGGGGATATGCAGTGGGCTCTGGCAGGCTATCATGTAACTCAATCAAAAATATGCAAAAATACCTTAGCAACCTACAGAGCTTGGCAGAAGTCACTCTTCCTTCTCCTATCTCCCTCATTAGAAAGTTGCATCTGTACAGAAAACCTCTACATATGGGTCAGCATCGTGTAGGTTTTTTTTTCTCTTTCCTGCTCCATGTTTGAGGTGCAACAGGCTAGGCTGTTGTAACCCAAAGAGGGAAATAACATTTTTAAATTAATTCTTTCCACTTATCAGAGCACTGCGCATGTCCTCTGGAAAGCTGGTTTTGTATTAGGGAGTCCTAGACTGGGAAATGGTAGATACTGGGGGCAAAAGGGTGTAATTAAATATCTTTATCGCCTGAAACACAATCGTGACGCCAAATGAATGTCACCTCAGCATTTGCACATCTGTGTCTGTGCACATGTAAATTAATACGTCTTATTTATAACCAAGATTTTGAACAGTGACTAATGGTTTTGAATATTTTGGTTTTTGCATGCCTAACTTCCAGAAGAAGGGAGCTGCAGACTTTTTCAAATTACAGGCAGGCAAAATCAATTCATTTAAAAAAAGAAAAGAAAATGCTAGAACATGTATACGTATATTCACCAAGTGTGTGTGCAAATATAACCATCTTGGGTGTGAGGGAGGGGAGGAACATGTCACAGAATGTAACATTGCATTCACGTATGCCTGTCTCCTTATTCCTGATGGGGAAACTTATACTACTGATTTTGATGCAGATCCTGAGAGATGTTGTTTTTTTGTTGTGCTGCTGCAGTTAACACTTTTATCCTTCAAGGAGAAGTAAGAAGTCTGTTTGCAGTATATCCTATAACAGCGGTTTCCAGTCTGCGGTACGTGTACCACCAGTGGTACGCGGACAGCCTGGCAGTGATACACGACGGCAGCAGCAGGCGGGGGTGCTCAGGGCGCTCGTGCCTGGTGCAGGCGCCCAGGGGGGTACGGCTCTGGCCAGCATTGCATATCGCGGCTGGGGGCGCAGCCTCTGCCAGGCCACCTGTATTGCCAGCGCTCCCTGCACGCACATGCAGCTCTCGCACTTTCCACACATGCGAGGGGAAGACCTGCGTGCTGGGGCTGATTGCCTTCCCCGCTGGGGTTGCGTGGGGTGGGAGGGAAGCCCCAGGCACCTTCACCTGGGAAGCAAGGGAGGCAGCTGGCTCCAGCTCATGGGACTTCCCTCCTGTGCCCGGCGAGTGCGGGGGGCGCTGGCGATACAGACTGCCTGGCGGAGGATGTTGCAGTGTGCAGCGCTGTCGGGTGGCCTGAGCACCCTCACCTGATGGTGCACCATGGGGGGGAGTGCGGGGGTCCCCACACCCTGCCCCCAGAACCCCCCCCCACATATACACAACCCCTCACCTGGTGGTACTTGAGGTTGTATTGTTTTAAATTGGTGCTGCGCAATCTGTCAGTATAAGACCCTCTGTCCTATAACGCCTTTTTTGTAAGACATTTTCAAATTAAGAGGTTATGTATTCTCTTCCTTTCTGGCTTTTATTTTTACCTTGGGGCAGCCATCAGCTTTGTTTGGCATGATTAAGGTCCAAAGCTTTGCTCTGACTGGCAGCTCCCTCAGGGGCTTGGCTCTGCAGAGCTAATGGATTTACCTTTGAATGGTGGAAAGGCCAGAGGAGGGCCCTGGGTTTCTGAGGGGGTGCAGAGCATGCATGCAGATCAAATATTTGGAGGGGTCAGTTGCAGGTATCCTTGAGGTGCCCAGAAATGATTAATGGTAATGTCAGGGACTTGTCCAAGCCGGATGCAGGGATTACAGTCCTGGTAGTCGGTAGCAAGTATTCAGCATCATTTCTTGTATATAAAAAAAAAAAAAAAAAAAAATTATACGGTCTGCTGTAAGTGCTGATCTATTTGTGGTAGACACAGCTGTTCTGGTTTGACTTAGCCCAGAGCTGGTTGACCAGCACCTGTGTGGGGTAGATGTGGGTGGAGAACAGCCTGGGCGAGAGGGAATTCAGTGGTGTTTTTATTTCTCAGGGAGTTTCACATTCTAATAATAAGGTCGAATAAGGAGAAAGTGTAAGACACTGGCCTGGGAAACTCCATCTGAGTTCAGTTCCTGGGTCCCCCACATCCTTGTGACTTAGGAGCAGTCACCTAGATGGCTTTCTGTTCTTCCCCATCGTGAAATGGGATGGTTCCTTCCCTGCCTCCCAGCTGTAAATTCATGTTTTACGTATGAGGCATACCACTGCCAGAGTAAAATCCAGATGAAGAGAATTATGTCGAGCCAAACTCTGGCATTGGGCCCAAAATGCCTGGGGTAGTTTGAGAGTCCAGATGGGCTTTGGAAACGTGTCGGTCTTACTCTTCCCCCAATACTGCTAACGGTAAAATTAGTGGGCTAGAGTTAGGCCAACCCTACCTGATGGCTTTCTCTGTTGTACTCAAAGGAGGAAAAAACATATAGCTCATCTGTGAAGAAAAGTATGAGTCACAAAAATAATCAAATGAATTGCATTCTGATTTGGTGCCCCATTTTACTTCCCTGTTCAAAAATGGGCAGCTGGTTTTGCATGCTTTTAACCTCTGTTTGTTTATTTTAGTAAACCAAGTAATCTTTCTGTCGCAATGATTGCAGGGGGTGCTGCAATTGAAATTCTCCTAAAGCTGGAAGGCTTACAAGCTGGATTTCTGAATATCTTGTGGCCATCAAGGTTTTGCATGAATGAGAAACTTGTTAGTGAAATTAATAGTCCATTGGGGGATGTGACTGTCTTCGATAACAGGGAGTTTGGCATAACTGAAGTTGAATTTTATGATCTAATTGAAGGGCAGGCAGTTTAGTCTTTTGTCAGGGATGCCAAGTTTGAAAAATGATGTGTAGTTTGTTGAATTCAGCCAGCCATCAGTAATTCCAGCCCTTTCCTCTCTGCCCTTTTGGCTGCATTGTAGTGGGTGAATAATAATTTTTAGGGAGAGCAAAGAGAGAAATACCCACACAGTTGAGAAGAATTGGAAATAAAGCACATTCCAGCTTGGTTTCTAAAGTGCACATGTTCTCCACTGAACTAGCATCAAAGATATTTCGTACATCTGATGTGGGACTAGTTTTGTTCAATATCTTCATCGAGGTATTGGTCTGGAAGATGGGATGGAGCGCACCCTCGACAAGTTTGTAGATTATACCAGTTGCGGGGAGTAGTAGACATGCTGTATGGTAGGGCTAGGATTCAGAGAGAGCTCCAGAAATTTGGAGGATTGGATCAAAAGAAATCTCATGCAGTTCAACAAGGACAAGTGCAAAGTCCTGTGCTTAGGATGAAACAATCCCATGCTCCGGTACAGGCTGGGCACTGACTGGCTGGGCAGCAGCTGTGCAGAAAAGGACCTGGGGGTTACAGTGGATATGAGTCAACAGTGTGCCCTTGTTGTAAAGAAGGCTAATGGGGTGCATCAGTAGGAGCATTGCTAACAGATTGAGGGAGGTGGTTATTCCTCTTTATTCAGCACTGGTGAGGCCTCATTTGGAGTAGTGTCCAGTTTTGGGCCCCCCACTACGCAAAAAATATAGACAAGTTGGAGAGAGGAGAGCAGTGAAAATGGTTCGGGGGCTGGGGCACATGACTTTTTCGAAGAGGCTGAGGGAACTGGGCTTATTTAGCCTGCAGAAGAAAAGTTGAGAAGGGGTTTAATAGCAGCCTTCAGCTACCTGCAGAGTGGCTCCAAAGAGGATGGAGCTAGACCAGGGGTCAGCAATGTTTTTGGGCCGAGTGCCAAAACCCCCACACAACCTGGCCTTCAAAGATGTTGGCATGCGGGGGTAGATGGTGAGGGAGCTTCAGGGGGCCCGATCCTTGTCATGGCAGCGCTGCCTCAGCCCCTTCCCTGCCATGCTCCCCAAGTCATGTGTGCAACTGCTGCCAGTAGTGAGCCAGGCTGGGGCTCTAGACCCTGGTGCAGATGCTTGCAAGCTTGTGGTTGCCTGCTGTAAGCAGACTGGGCTCTGGGCAAGCCCCTACCAGCCACCACGAAGCCCAGGCTGTTTGCAGCAGGCAGCCTGCAAGTGGCTGCATTAGGTCTGGAGCCCTGGCCCTGCTTGTTGCTGGTGACAGCTACATGCACACCTTGAGCGTGGCAAGGAAGGGGCCGGGATGGGCCCTTCCCTGCTGCAAACTGGGCGCTGGCTGCAGGTGCACGGGCAGTGCAGCCCCCGCTGGGACCCCCTAGGCTGTGACGATAACAAGGACCTTGGCCAAGGTTTATGCTACCCTGCGGCAGCACTTCGGCTCCCAGGTCAGCACAGTGAGAGCGTGGGCTGGTAGCACGGCTCAGCCGGCCCGCTGGCACTTGGGCATGGGAGGAGGAGCCCCCCTGAGACTGCCCGGGGCAGCCACCTCTGCAGCACCGCTGCTGCCTGTGAGCATCTTCGCCAGGCCAAGGGCTGCCCTGCCCTGTCCCCATGGCCGTGGCTCATTCAGCTCCCTCTGGGCTACTGTTCCCTTAGCTACTTCATGAATGGACTTTGCAGGGAGAGGAGATGCAGACGGGGGTGGCAGGGCCTAAAGCTGCCTGGCTAGAGCCCTTCTGTGCATGGTCACTCTGCTCATGCAGCTTGCCCTGCCCTTTTGTAGCTGGGGATGGGAATAGGGACATGCCAACTTTTGCCCCCCCTGCTCTACCTGCCTCCTGTGGGCATGCAGTTTCTGGTGGTGGGGTGCAGTCCCGGGCACTTCCCTGCAGTACTCTCTGAGGCGTGTGTGACAATGAGCTGGGCTGGGACTTTGGACCCTGGTACAGCTGCTTGCAGGCTCATGCCTGCCTGCCACACCCAGCCGGGGCTCTGGGCAACTGCTGCCTGTCACAGGGCCCAGGCTGCTCCCAGCAGGGTTTGCAGTCTCCTTGTCACCTGGTGTGAGCAGCCTGGGCTCTGTGAGTGGTGGCAGCTGCTTACAGCCCAGGCCACTTGTGGTGTGCCGAGCAGAATGGCCTTGCGTGTCGAGCTCTGGCTCATGTGCCAGGGGCTGGTGACCCCTGAGCTACACTATTCTTAGTGGTGGCAGATAACAGAACGAGCACCAATGGTCTTAAGTTGTAGCAAGTGATGTTTAGAGTGGATATTAGGGAAAACTTGCTCACCAGGTGGGTAGTAAAGCCCTCGAACAGGTTACCCAGAGAGATGGTGGAATCTCTTTGGAGGTTTTTAAGACCTGGCTAGACAAACCCTTGGCTGGGATGATCTGGTTGGGAATGGTCTCACTTTGAGCAGGGGGTTGGACTAGATGTGACCGCCTGAGTTTCCTTCCAACCCTAATTTTCTATAATTCTGTTATCTCTCTTCCATGAGATTTGTTAGAGCATCTCTTGGTGTACATAGAGGCTTTTTATTTTCTGTACCGCCTTTCAAAGTCCTTGAGACTAGATGCTTTGTTAGTAAATAGGAATATGTGGCTTTAACAACACCTTCTGGTTCAATTGCACAAACAGTTTGTTTCTGGTGATGAATTTGGTGCCTGCCTGTTCCCAGACCACTAATAAATCTCTTCTTTTTCTCCCCTTCCATGTCTTCTTCGGACCATTGGTGGAAATCTGCAGAACTCCCTGCTGAAGAAAGTAAGTAGACTTCGATTGACGTTGGAGTCGGCCTACGTCTCCCCCTCTTCTTCCTCACTCTTAGAGCGTGTCTTGGAGTTCTGGAGTGTACGATGCAAGCTTGCCCCATTGACGGTGCTGGGGAGCTCACAAGGTTTCTCATACAACATCTCTGGGAGTATTTTATGGCTTGCAGGAACTATGGATCCAACTTATGGAGAGGGCTGGGCATCTAAGAATAACTTAAACTCAGTTAGGAGGTGTTTAGGAGGTGACAGCCCTGATGTTGAGAATCTGGAGTCTAGAGACTGACCTTGAAAGCTGTTCTGTAACTTCTTGATTTTCAGCACTGGATGTTTTGGATCCTTGCATGGAACAACTTTAGAGAAACTAAATCTGTGCAAACCTACAGTAGTATTACTACAAGGGTGTTTCAGACGCTAACAGCAGTTCTGCACAGTGATCGTATACTGCGCCAAGTCGCTTCACAGCGTAGTTGCCCTGCTTTGCTACGCAGGTATTCCAGTGATTCACAAGTCACTTGATACCATCCTCAAAGAAGCATTTTGGCTTCTGTGACAACCGTGCCAGCACCACAGGTTGCATCTCTGTATTACTGCCAAATCCATGCCTCCTTCAACTGTCCAAAACAGGTGATAATTACCTGATGTGGTAAGATTTGAAAGTCCAGTCCATGTGAAATCGCAACGGTTGCCTATACACTGAGTGACTTTGCATTGTTGCACTGAAGAACGCTTTGCTTGAGGTTTCCATGGCCTTTGGTCTGAGAAGCTGGCTTCAGGTGGTTTTGGACAATGTGGCAGAAGGTTCTTGACCTTGTGCTTCATGAAGCAGACGAGGAGTAATCCTGTGCAATCCCCAAATGGAATGAGGCTGGCTCAGGTACCAGAGGATGGCCGAAGGTGCAGTATTTTAGGTGGTGGTGACACTGTGCCTTTTCACTGCACGCTCTTGTCATTTGCTCTCAGGATCATAATGATGGACCCAAGTCTTGTCCCTGGTGACAGCGTGGAAGCGGCAGCCCTCACTTTCTTTCTATACATGCGAAAGCATGCACCCAGCTTCTGCAACATGTTGTTCGTGCACACCCATCAGTTGCTTTGACCTGGGTGCACACTTTCTGGTAATCCAGGTGACCGTGCAAAATGGTGTGGGCACTGTCAGCACTTAGGCCTGCTTCCACTACTAATTCAAGAATGCTCACCCACCTGTTAACATGCACAGTGGCATCCACCTTAGCAACATTGTCCTTTATCATGGCTGTGTTAGGACATCCTGTGGGTGTACAGATGTGTTTTGAATTTTACCACCCACTTATTGATCTTCCATTGAGCTTTGCAGTTCTTGCTGTACTGTGCCACAATCCTATGGTGAATGTCACTAGGGCCCACAAAAAATGAGTGACAGAACTCTGTTCTTTTTCACATTGACAGCCACAGAGCCGTGTTGTTTACATGCTCACTAGTGCCACATGCATGTTCGGCATGAAACAACGGGTGCATTTGACAATGCTACCATTCTATTTCCCTCTGCTATGTGGTTTCCCACTTTGATGGAGAGACATGGCGCGAGCAGCCATTTTGCTGTTAGATTCTGAAACAGCCTTGTAGTTTACATTTGCCTGGCACCGGAAGTTCTCAGAGCCCTGCATGAGGACTAAACTTACACCCATTGAGTAAACTGAGGAAGAGAGAGTTTAATGGGACTCCCCCTGTGTTAAACAATGAGTCAGTGACATCCAAAATAGAATGCAGAAGTGCTGACTTAATGCCCGGCTCTACCGTTAGACTGGCTCTCAGATGAAAAGGTACAGTTCCTACGCAACCATAGGGCAAGGTGATGGATTTTTTGTAAGTGTGCAAAGAACGTCTCATTGAACGTTTTTAGTAGCAACTAACAGTTGTACGTACGGTAAATCAGCTGCGTGCCATTTTCCAACAGTTCACTGGTTTGTGAGAGTGGAGGGAGTAGGTGGAGCATTACACTCGCTTCACTTCAAAAAGGGCTTAAGTACGCATGAAGTTTGGAAGACGTTTCATCCGTAGTGGTACATTTTAGATGAGCTGAATGCTCTGAAAATGCTTCATGCTGTCCTTCAGAAGTGGGTTATGCTATCCCAGAACTTAAAGCAATGAGTTACAGTAAAATCAGACAAGAGCTTTGGTTCTACTGAAGCCACAGGCGACTGGTAGGGGGGGCATGTGCCCCCCCTGACCTTGGCCCCCAACTTAGAAGCAACTTGGCAGCCATCTCCGTCCCCACTGCCAGCAGCCCGAGGTTGGCCCCCGACTTGGCACAGCTCAGGACCGGGCAGTTGTTTTGCCACGGGCTGGCGGTGTGTTTGGCAGGGGGCGGCACTAAGCCATGGCACAGAAATATAGGAGTGGATATGGGGCTTTTGGCGTGCCCCCAGGCTTGCCCACATATTGTGCCCCCCCATACTTGGGAGCCACCAGTCACCCCTGAATCCTCTGGTTTTCTAATGATTTATCTTTCCCCTCCCTAGGGGAATTCAGATACCACTCTTTTTTTTTTTTTTTTTATGACATCCCTGCAGTACAACACAATTTGACCCTCCGTGTTCACCAGTAGGCAATGCTTCCTTGTTCTTGGCTAGCTGCTTTCACACGTCCTCTGCTCAACTTCTGACGAGGCTATTTCCACCCGGTGGAGTTCAGTGCCGCCTAGTCAGGCATCGGTATGGCTCCAGCGTACACAACGCTCTGAACTCAGAAAGCAGCAATAGGAGTGCACTGTTGCTTAGTGCGTCAGCGTGTCCTTGAGTCCTGTTGACTTCAATGGGGCTTAAGCACTGATGTGAACAGGAGATGCTTTCTTCAGTCAAGTTCGTAGTTAATATTGCTAGTGGTAGTTCTCACCCAAGGATGCTGGATCAGAAGCCTGAGGATAGCATCCTTGTACCTCTCCAAACTTTGTAGCTTGAGCGCTCCATTGGCTTTCAGTCCTGCTGTGGTACTTACAGTGCTCCTGCATTTGTTTTGCTAGGAAAGCCGCTTTGGGAGCTGGTGCTGGAACAGTTTGAAGATCTCCTCGTGCGGATTCTTCTCTTGGCTGCCTTTGTTTCATTTGTAAGTATAATCTCCTCGGCTAATGTGTGAGAGACTTGGGTAAATGCTGGTCAGCATTTTCAGTCTGGTCATTAACAAGTTGAGGTGTACTAGTAGCTGAAAAGAGCTGGGTGGGAGGAGCTATACAGATGAGTAGAAGGTGCTCACTGTAGGGACCTGGAGTAAGGTTTGTGGATTCAATGCCTGGCGCTTTCCACCAGCTGCAGGAGAAGTCTAGCCAGACATGTGACTGATGTCTGGAGAGGAGCAGACTCTGACCCAATCTGTTTGCACTGTACTATGCAGAGCTTTTCTCAGGGGATATGGTTTGTCTAAATAGGTATCATATTTAATCACAATGGGTAAAATGGAACTAATTTGCAGAACAGGTATAAAAGATGCAATTGAATGTAGGTGCTTTTGCTTTATAAAGCAATTATGCCAGCAGCACAGTGACTATGGGAGGGCATCACGACACTATCTTGCCCACAGCTTTGACATTAGATTATGGGTTTTTAAGAAATAGCTAATATAATTTTAACCTTCCCTGGGTTCTTTGTTTCACCGAGAACTGGCAGAAGGGATCTGATAGAGTTTTTAAAGCCAGTCCCAGTGGTGTGCATTAAACTAGAAACCCTGCAGCATCTACGTACCTTCAGGTTTCCCTGTCACTAGGTGCTCCCACTGAGTATAATGACAACCTGGCATGTTTAAAACCTCTGAATCAAATAATTCATGCTGAAAATTCATGCCAAGCTTCCAAAAAATTGTAGCTGTTAACTGTATTGGGTTCACTATGTGTTGTAACTAAGTTCCCTCCAAACCTGTTCAGTAATGGTCCAGTCATTAGTTGGCCCATTCATTTAGCATAAAGCTTTCTACTCCACTTGCACTGTGCAGCATCTAGATCCGTGTATAGCAGCATAATGGAAGACAGCAGGAGTCTAGCATCCGGATCCTACACCCAGCTGGCCTGCTGTCTGATCTTAAAGTTCAGCTTCACAGATTCATACATCTTAAGGGCAGAAAGGACTTTGCGATCATCTAGTTTGAATTAGTTCCTGCACTGAGTCTCACAACAGTGGTTGAGTTACAGCATATGTTTGAGAGAAACATCCAGTGTGTATGAAATAAATAAGAACTCAGTGATGGATAATCTACTACAACCCTTGGCAAGCAGTTTCAGGGGTTAATTATCCTTTCTGTTAAATTGATATCTTATTTCTAGTTGGCATTAGTCTAGTTTCAACTTCCCACCATTGGATCTTGTTATAGTTTCTCTGCCAAACTGCAAAGCCCTCTGATCAAACTTCTGTTCCTCCCAGAGGTGCTTATTGATTAAGATCTAGTTAGCAGCCACTGGGATCTGGGCTCCAGTGTTCTGTACAAACAAAATAACATCTAGTCCCTTGTTCCCAAGGGTTTTACAATCTCAAATTCATGAGATTCAGCAAATATAATTAGGCAGCAGTGAAGCGTAACCACAGTGTTTTAAAAAAAAAAAAAAAATGCTTCTAATCAGTAGACATTTTAGTAAGGCTGATAAAGTCTGTATGGAGGAGGAACCACAGAAAACTGAAGAATCCAAACGGCTGTCTACGTGGTGTTGGACGGTGCTGGAGAATGCTACTGTGAACTTGTGCCGCACCTACTCTTTGCATGCCACGTGTTGGAAAGTTTTCCTGTAGCTGAGAGCACGCGGGATATGCACCAAAAAGTAGCTACGCATGACATTCATCATTTGTTGTGCTGGCCATGGGAAGAATGCATTTTCATGGTAGTATTCCCTAGCACCATCCAGGAAGGCATAGGAATACCCAAAATGGCATGTTCCCATACCCATGAAGTTTAAACTCTATACTGACAGATCAAAGAATGTGACATGGTCTGAGGGGTGAATAGAGTAGGCAAAATCAATACCTTTTTGTTTAATCAAGTGAATGCAGAATGAACGTAAAAATATGTTTTTGGCCAAGTGTCAAGCGAGAGGAGAGGTGGACAGGAGATGTGTGCGGAGCAGCAGGCAGAGCTGCAGCCAAAGGGAGGTTAACACCTATTCAGGCTCTCCTTTGCAGGCCATTAGCTTTATGAGCAGACTAGGAGGTTACAACAGAAGTTGCAGATAATCCTGTTTTGCGTGCAGATAATTTTGCCTCATTTCTTTCTTACTCGGTTCCAAATGACTGCCTGAAAAGGTCATGAGATGTATTTAGCATCTTATTGAGCCCAGGTGTAGCTTGATGGGGAATGTTCTGTTGCTGAACTTGTGTATGAAACTAAATTGAGCTGTTCTGTGCATTGCAGGGAAGTTGTTTTTTGTCTGTCATGGATAGAAAACTGGCTGGTATGGACAAGGCCTTGCTGCGGAGTTATCCCAGGCCCTAATTCGGCAGTGACCCTTGCCCAGCCCGTGTTCGTGCATGTGCAAATCTTGCTTTAGTTTGGTGCTTCCAAACTAAACTGTCTTGCTGATGGGCTGACTACAGTATACAGCCGTTGCTGAGGCTAGTAATGTGCCCGCTTTGCACTGAGGAGCTGAAAGTCTGCCACAGAGTCTGTATTTCTGAACACTGGAAGTTGTCCTGCCATTTGCTGGGGAAGCATCACAGGGTGACACAATTTGCAGTAGTACTAAGAAGTTAAGAACCTTGGGATTTACCCTGAGACGTTTTAGTGTGCTGGAGGACAGAAACACAAATTGACCAATTAATGTAAATATGGCTGCTCACTCTGGGCTAGGCCAGCCTAGAAACTCTGACCCAGGTGCCAATCATCTGGATGAACTCTGCAATGAAGACATGAATATATAAGTGTCCGTGAGACGAAGAAAACGAAGGATTGAGCTAATGTTTTGCAAACAAGAAAATCCATTGATTTTTTTTTTGCTTCTTTTTGTTTTTCTAGCCTTAACTGTCAGAAATCCATAAGAAAAAGTGGGTTGCAATTTTTGGAGGTGGAGGAAACTAGGTTCTGAAAGAGATTTTCACTCATGTATCTGAAAAACATAGTGTAATGGCAGGCAGGCAAATACAGGTGATGTTCACTCAGATTCTGAGTTAAAATAAAGGGCTAGAAGTGGGCTGTGTTTTCTTGCTGAATTATCTTTTGGAGGAGAAGACAGGTAATAAATGGAGATTCCAGGCATGGTGAAACTATGTAGGAGAGAAATGCAAAGGAGACTGATAAAGCTTGTGCAGAATGAAGGGCAGTGGAAAGAGAAGAGCTGGGTGTATGACTGGATGTTTAACTTTGAAAACCCTGGAAGAAGACTGAAGATCTATTCTCCTGATTCTCCCTGTAGCCAGATGAGAAGTGTCCCCATAACTTCTCCTCTGGGGTCTAAAAGAACAAGCAGCTTTTTGAGGGCAAGAGAGAGAGGAGGGATACGCAGCCAGACTAAGAAGAAAGCTCATTTTGCAGACAGTTTTTTCTATGGGACTTTAGTTAAGGACACAGGCAAGCTTTAAGAAGGGGGTACAAGGTTTTTAACTCTTCCCAGTGGTGTAAGTGAGAGGGGATGATGGAACAACCTATTAACAGCTAATTGTTGTTGATGTGGGTCCTGGCAGGTAACCTCAGGGGACTTTGTATGCAATATAAAGCTAATTAAAAAAATCTCCATATAATATTCATTTAATGTTCAAATCTTTATGGCAAGGACTGGTGTGCAGCTGAATTGTATAGCTTTACATGGCAAGTAAAAAGGCATCCTGAAAATGTTTATGAATCCTCCTGACTTTCTTACTTTGAAATAAAGGCTCAGTTGTGACAGTTGAATGTCTGCAAATCTCAGAATGGCTTTCCTAATGATTGGAAGCATTTGAATTTTTAATTTAAAAATAAAAATCCAGAAGGTTAGGGGGCTTTCCAGTTAGATCCGTGACTTAAAATGGCATTACGCCATCGCTCATGGGTATCACTCTTATACCTGCTGTTAGCCCTAGCTCAGCCTGTTCTGTCTAAAGAGCCTCTTGATGCCAGAGCCATGAGTGAGTGAAAGTTTGAGATAGTGACGGAGACTCTGCTTTCTCACTATTGGGGAATTTTGTCCTTTTAGGAAAGGGATTTCAGGGCATGCCTGTATGGTGTATATGTAACTTTTATCTTCCTCTTCAGCCTCTCCTGAAAGTCTCTGTATGTACATGGATTCAAAAGGCACCTGTTCCTTGTACATCTCAAAACTGAGGAAAGCGTAGTACTGTTTAGGCCACGGTAATGCCCAGAAGCCCTGACTAAGTGTGAGGTCGCATTGTGTTCTGTGCAATTTAAAGGCCTAGTAAAAAAGGCCGTGGAGTGTAAATGGACACGAGGCACAGCAGGTACAAGGGGAAATCACTCGACCAGCAGGTCACTGGCAGAGCTGGGAATAGGACATAATACGTGGTCTGTGTTGGAGGATGTCATGCAGAAGTGCAGATTCCAGCAGATGCTTTAACGCGTCCATTATTTATTCTTACCACGCACGCATGCCACCCTTTCTGCTTTGCTCAGGCAGGTATGCTAGGCTTGCTCCATCTTACAGATGGAGAGACTTCTTGCCTCTAAAAATGAGAAATCACTAGCAGACTAATATTGGGCACCTACAGCATAGCTCAGTATCTATAGAGGAGGGCAAACTTCATTTTAAGGACCTGGTGGTGAGGGTGCGGTGTGCCTTTTCAAGCTGAGGCTGACCTTCAAAAAGCTTGGCGTGCTTATTTTTGAATAAATCCAAGCTTGTGGAGGTGACATAATTCAGCAGTTAGATCAGGAGACTGGAGATCAGTCTGCACAGCACAATGCAGTTCAGAGCCCGCTCGGGTATGGGAAATAATATAGAGCTGATTATTAGCCAGGGCAGAATGTGGCACTAACATGGCTGTGCTGCTTCTAGCACCTGAGGCCGCTTGGGTTTCCTTGTAACAACTCTGCTTTGTGCGGCGCTGACGTACCCTAGGAATCGGGACTCTTCGGCTCTATTCCCGGCCCTGCAAGGGACTTGCTGTGAGCTCCTTGGCAAACCACTTCGTTGCTCAGCTGCAGTTTGCTCCACCTAAAAACGGAAGTTAGTGCCCACCTTTTGTAAAGTGGTGCAAAGTTAGTCCTTGACTTCAGTGGTCCTTGACTTCAGAAAAGCCGACTTTGACAAGCTCGAGAGGCTTGTCGGTCAGGCCCTCAGGGACCAT
>NW_017728932.1:3696280-3713677 GCF_001723895.1 Crocodylus porosus | reverse complement strand
CTATGACCCCAGCTGACTTCCTGCCCTTTGGGCAGGGGGCTGGACTCGATGATCTCCCGAGGTCCCTTCCAGCCCTAATGTCTATGAAAAACAGAAGTTAGTGCCCACCTTTTGTAAAGTGGTGCAAAGTTAGCCAATGAAAGGCATGGTGCTACTGCAAGTCTTACTGTTTGTTCAGCCCTGAGCTAGGAGTCTTCTGAGAATGGGTTTTTCTCCTGAAAAAATTTCTGATTACCTCCTGGACAGGCTTGAAAACACCCCAGGAATTTTGCACAGAATTTTGGTACAGAAATAGGAGGTGATGGGTAAATTTGTTTGGTTCTGACTTTTTTGGGAGAAGGTTTTGAAGTAGATTTCTTTACTCTTGGCTACCCCCTTCCTTCTCAGCAATACTTACAGGTCTGGGAATGTTTTTGCACTCCTTTCCTCTCTTAGCCCTTTATAGTTAACTTTTTAAATGGGAGATTTACAAGCTTGTGTTGATCATTTGCCTTTTGCTGCCAAGGCGGGATGTTGATTCATTTGCAACACCTTTTGCAAATGCAAAGTGTACTCTGTTAACTGAGGTGTGTATGCAAAATCATCCAGCAGCTGACACATCCTGAAGCTTTATTAGTGTGTAACCATCCTGTTAGTGACCTTTCCCAGCCCTGTCATTGTTTTGAACAAATATAGTGAGGCAACGGAAAGTCCATGTGTTAACAAAGCTGTCGGGGCTATATAATGCTGAATAATCTTGATGCTGGTACAGCCTATCTGCGGCACCTAGAAACTGTACTTTTGATTCACTGTATCAGTGGCACCTTATTAGTGTCATTGGTTACCTACAATGCCCTACTATTATGCCTTTTACTTGCCTGCCATGAACAATGCCTCAGTACTTTACTGTGCCACTGATTCACTTGCAGTTGATAGTGCCTAGAAACGACAGCGCAGCGTACACTCAATGTCATACGTGGACAGAAAGATAGATATTGGAGGCCTTCCCTTAGGTGCTCCTTGGAGACCATATCCTCCCCCCCCCCAAAAATGCACAGTAAAATCTCTTTGAGGGAGATTTCAGCATTGGCAAAGCTAAGCTAACCGCACTTTATCATGATGCATCAGCAGATGCGTGACAAATAAAACCAAGGAGGTGATACTTCTCCTCTATGCAGTGTTGATCAGACCACAGTTGGAGTACTATGTCCAGTTTTGGGCACCGTACTTCAAGAAGGATGTTGATAGACTTGAGAGGGTCCAGGGGAGGGCCCCTTGTAAGGTCAGGGGCTTGCAGGACAAGCCCTATAAGGAGAGACTGAGGAACCTGGACCTCTTCAGCCTCCGCAAGAGAAGGCTGAGAGGTGATCTTGTGGCCACCTACAAATTCATTAGCAGGGCACAGCAAGGGATCAGAGATGCTCTGTTCACCAGGGCACCTCTTGGGGTAACAAGGAACAATGGTCACAAATTGACAGAGAGCAGATTTAGGCTAGATATCTGGAAAAAACTTCTTCACAGTAAGGGTGGCTAAAATCTGGAATGGGCTTCCAAGGGAGTTGGCGCTCTCCCCTACCCTGGGGGTCTTTAAGAGAAGGCTGGATACACATCTGGCTGGGGTCATCTGGCCCCAGCGCTCTTTCCTGCCTAGGCGGGGGGTTGGACTCGAGGACCTGTTGAGGTCCCTTCTGACCCTAGCACCTATGAATCTATGATGTTGTTACCTCCTCTGGCCTCAAATTTGGATACTGTTCAACTGTGTTTAAGAGAACCTAAGAGCAATAGAAACTTTTCCACTAAAAGAAAAACTGTCATAGTTTTCTCCCTACCTCCAGCCTCCCAAAAAGTCCCCCAGCAGCCAACCTCCTGCATTGTGTTAGGACCTGAAACTGATTTTCACATTCCTGAATAAAACAATGTATTCATAAGAGCAGATATTTGACTGCTTGTTTTTTGGTGGCTCTTCCTTTGCCTGCAGTAGGTGATGGTTTAGGGCCCATATTAAGAGAATGGCATGGCGATTAGGCATGCTCCGTTTCACTTGTTTGGTTTTGCTGAATAAAGGGATTTCATATGAAGGCTTTAAGTAGTATGTCGGAGAAGTTAAGGGGCACCCTCACCTTCAAACAGTCTAAGGCACTGCAGAAATGGAGGATCCCTTCAGAGTTTTAGAAAGATAAGCAGATAAACACTGTGCTGCATGTGTAACAGGGATGGCATGTACTAGTGACCAATTAAAATGATTTATCTTCCCATGTAAGTTCTAAAAACCTGCTTTTCTAGTTTCAGACTGTGGATAATTGGGTTCCTGTGAAACCTGTGCTATGCACTGTGTTGTAGCTGGATTTTCAGCCTTTGCCCTCATCTTCCATGCTTCAGTTACTTGAGCTCCAGGCCTTTTTTTTTTTTTTTTGGTAAGATCATGAGCAATTTATTTTGTGCATGTGAGGGGGAAAAAGCTGACTTCATTGGAAACAGAACTCTGTCGACAGAGTTTTGTCAGTAAGAGAGTGCATCTACATGAGAGACATTTACTGTCAAGTAGACTAATTACTAGGGGTGTGCGAATTGGGCCCTATTTGTTTCAGATTTGGATTCGGCCTGAATCAGGGACAGTGATTTGATATGTTGATTTGGATCGCTGTCCCCCATTTGATTCAGCCGAATCCGAATCTGACAATTGGATGCTGGTTCAGTGAGTCGGCAATTTGGGCATAGGCACAGCTTTAAAAGTTTTTTCTACATAACTTGAGGTAGCAGTGCAGGTCTGCCAGGGAGCACGCAGGGGGACACCAGTGTCCAAGCTGGGGGGCCCATGGCACACTCCCCAGTAAACCCAGAAGTGCTTCTGGTCCACTTCTGGGTCTGCTGCCGAGTGCTCTGGGGAGCCCCCCATGCTCCTGAGGGACACCGCGTCTGCCCCAGCACCACAGTGTTCAGAGCCCCTGCTACCTAGAGGTATGTAGGAAAAACATTTAAAGCTGTGTCTACGTCTGAATCGCCGAATCATCTGTCTGAATTTTTCCAAATCGATTTTTGGAGGGTTCTGAATTGAACACACCCCCTTATGTACTTATAGGCTGCCACCAAGTCACCCCTGAGCCTGCGCTTCTCCAGGCTGAAGAGCCCCATGGCTCTCAGCCTCTCTTCACAAGGCCTGTTCTCTTGCCCTCTGATCATGCGCGTGGCTCTCCTCTGGACTCATTCAAGCTTCTCCACATCCTTCCTGAATTGTGGAGCCCAGAATTGGATGCAGTGCTCCAGCTGTGACCTCACCAGGGCTGAGTACAGCGGGAGGATGACATCCTGGGTCTTGCTCAAGATGCATTCATAGATGCAAGACAGTTTTGTTTGCTTTGCCAACTGCAGTATCGCACTGGTGGCTCACGTTCATTTTGTGGTCAATCGTGACCCCCAAGTCTCTCTTTGCCATGGTGCTAGCAAGTGTTGCACTGCCAAGCCTATACGTGTGATGTGGGTTGTCCCCCACTCCCCAGGTGGAGCACCTTGCATTTCTCGGTATTGAATGCCATCAGGTTTTCATCTGCCCACCTTGCAAGCCTGTCGAAGTTGGCCTGGATCACCAGCCTATCCTCAAGTGTGGACACTCTTCCCCAAAGTTTGGCGTCATCAGGTGTTTGTCTCTCAGGAACTTCTTTAGTTTAAAGGCCAGACTCACTGGCCTATCTCTGTTACTGGGGCAGGAAAGGAAAGTCAGCTTGGAGCTCTCCAGCTTTCATCCAGTTGCCTCCATTTGTTTTCAAGCATCAAACCCTTTACAGGACCTTCTCTTCTAGTCTCTGACTAGACTTACCTAGTTCCCACTGTCAGATTAATGGAAGATGTAACGGTACTTTACAGATCAGTTTCTGCATTTGAACGTTATAACAGAGCCCTGAGCCACAGATCTGGTTAGACTGTTTGGGCACTTGCCAGACAGCTGTGTTTAGTCCCAGTTCGCTGCATCTGGTGTACACGAAGCCTCCAGTGTCTGAAAAGACTCCAGGCACTGCCCCAGCTTGTGCTGTCGAGGGGCTTGCTCTGCCTGACACCCCTCCCTGGGACCTGCAGTCCATCTTTCTCTTCCCCTTGGCATTAGTGCTGATTCCTCAAATTCCTTGGTAACTTAAGCATACCCTCTCTTGTTATACAAGCCATAACAGTGTTTGGGGATACAGTACAACTCTTCAAGGTCCCCTGAAAGGTATAACATGCAGGGACACAAACTAGACATACTACTGGCAACGGGGTTTTAGAACTACGATCTTGACAAAAAAATAAAAACCCTGCATCCATTTCCTCCTTCATACTGCAGCATTACTTGGGCTGGGGTTGTGCAAGATCAGTCTTTTCCTTTCCAAGCCTTGTCTTCTGATCTTTGGAGATTTTCCGGCTGAGCTCATCTTGGCCAGGTATGTCCTCCAACGCATTCACGCCTTGTCCTGCCCCAGGCTTTCCTGACCTTCGTCAGTGCCTCTGAGTCTTGCGGGAAGGTGTTTGGAGAATGAAAACTAGCAGTCAGTAAATGGGGGAGTAGCTTCTCCTAGGTCTGGTTTACTCATTAGCACGCCTATTTTTTTGCTCCAAGTCGAGTCGCTGAGGTTAAATATTCTTTATTGTGCAGGACCCATGGGGGGAGCGAGGAGGGTGGGTAGCCACCCCAGCATCTTGTCCCCGCTTTTGATCCACCCCGCTTGCCTGCTCTTTCCTGGTCCCACCTGGCCTCCCATCTCTTACCTACCACAGCTTGGAGGTTTGTTGGAAGCGAAGTTCCTGGGGCTAGGGGTAGTCTTGTCTGCCCTGCCAGGCCAGCCCTCACCTGGGTCCTTTGTTCTCCCTCAGTAAACTTCCCCTTTAAGGTAGTGCTCTCATAGGCTGAGGGCTTGTTGGAGCTTCAGCTGTCACAGCCCTGGCCCCTCTTTCTCTGGTTGCATTGCCTTGGTCCACTGATTTAAGACTGCCTTGATGGGAGTCTGGCCTCACTGTGCTGGTTTCTGCCCCTTTGGCTTGGGGCTAACTTCTGGCACCGATAGCAAGGGAGTGCACTCGGGGACCCCTGCTCATGGCCACCTCCACCCCTTTAGCCACAACCCAGTCCTCTGGTTTCACATTAACTGGTTTTGTTCCTTTTTTTAAAATCTGCTTCATCAAATAAATAGGCTCCTTCCTGAAGGTAAATGTTGCCCACGGGGCCCTACTGCTGTGGAGCCATCTTGTCTCCAGCTCCCCTGAGCAGCTAGCATGGGTGACTGGTGCCTCTTGAGTTGCGGGTGGGGGGGCGCATGTCCCCCCCCCCCCCGGCACTAGTCAGTGACTGGGGGAGGGGTCCCCCGGTGGCTGATCCCACTGGCCAGGAGGGGCGTCCCCCAGTGTCCGGTCTCACTCGCCAAAAAGCGGCCACAGCCGCTTTTGCTGGTGGCCTTGCTCCCCAGCTGGTGCTTACAGGGGGGGCACTGGTGCTCCTGTCTGCACCCCCTGCCCACTGGCTAAATGGAGAGCGTAGCCTGACGGGGTGCACCGGTGCGCTCAGGGGATGCACATGCACCCCCTACTGGTCGCCACTGGCAGCTAGGGTGCCTGGCTGTTCCCACTGCAAGCAAGGGCTGCTGCCTTGGTGTGCTCAGAGACTGGGCTTATTCCCTTCCCCTCCCCCTGGCCCAACCTCCTCCTGGTCACATGACTAGATCTTCTGCACACACCCTCCCCCCCCCCCGACTAGGTACAGCTAATGGTTTCCTTAGCCCCCTGTAGTTGCAGCCTTACGAAATACCTCCCCAGAACAACTGCTCACAATTTAATTGGACAGTAACTGGATCAGTCAAGCATTAGTTGCATGGGTTTCAGAGTGGGGAGCTAGAGAAATGAAAACCTCTGAAGGAGAGCCTGTGCTAAGGTATTTAAGCATATTGTCCAGTTGGTGGAAAAGTGTGCACACATAGTTGCTATAGTAAAGGGAAAGGCACAGAAAAATGGTCCAAGAGAAGATCATACTTTAAATAATCCGTATGTGCTATATTATAGCTTTATTTTAAAATAGTAGTACTAGTGATTTGATGTAACCAAATGTATTAAATGTCACTTTGCTCTAATAGATATATTTTTGTTAAAATGCTTAGATAATTTATAAAAACAAAAACAGCCCGTCAGAAAGGCCATAAAGTAAGGTGAAGAATAAACAGAGACAGCATTCCACAATGGGGAGGAAAAGGAGATAAGAAACCCTCCCTTCTTTTCCCAAGGATATAAATCTCAACACCTTCCAAGTCCACAAAAGATCTGGTTCAGTCCCGTTCTAAAAGTTTCAGTTTAACAAAAAAAAGTAAATAAAACCAATTGGAGGTCATTCCTCAGAATATTCAAACCAGCCATTTATAAAGTGGCATAGCCACATAGTGGGCATAGCCTGGAGGGAAATTTGGAGAACTCTGTAAAACCAAGAAGACCTGCTCCCAATCTGTGTGCCACTCTCCTCCCACCTCTTGAATCTTCCCAGCTGGTGTAGGTGAGAATCTGTTGTGGTGCTGCAGGTAGCCAGATAGACTTTAGGATAAATGTTCTTAAGTTTTAAGGTTAAAATAAAAGGTTAGGGTATAGACCTGTTTCTGCCTCTCTTGTCAGTAACCTACCCAGAAAGTTACCTGTAATCTAGGTAACACGCCTGGCCTTTTTGGTCACTGGCTCAGTCCACCTGGGCCCCTTGCTGTACTTTCCTAGCTCCAGGTTTCCTACCCTTTCAGGCTTTCCTAGTAACTGGGGCAGGGCTTCCCTGTTATAATTGCCGTGAAGTGATGGGTATCATTTGGAGGTCTTGTCAGAAGAGGTGAATTTATGGAGGCATTCAGAGATACCAGTTTTCACAGCATCAACCAGGATTCAACTAGAATGCCTAGATTTTACTTGCAGATTCCTCAAGTCATCACGACTGCATACACCTGAGTCATTTACTGGCTGAGTTGGTATGGATTATGTAGAGATCTAGAATAAATGAATATTAGTCTATCAAAAGTCTGTTTTTTTTTGTTTTTTTTTTTTTTATTTCTTGTGAAAATACAACTGGGGGAAAAAAATTCCAGGATTCAGGTGGGCGTAGAGGGAAAGTTGGAAAATGGTACTGCGATGCACTCAGTAAACACCTGGAGATTTAATTGGATCTCTCTGAAATGGAAGGGAGCTTTCCACAGACTTTGGGTTTTGGATAAAGACAGTGGCATGCACAGTTGAATGTTAAGCCTACCTGCCAGTCCGTATAAGAAATGTTAACATTAAACAAAGTTCTGAGATGCTATTATATTTTGATCTTGATTTGCACAGTCATAACATTTTGAGTAAGAAGCTTTTAGTGCCTAAATCTTAAATTTTTAAACTTGTAGAAAATAAGTTGATATGGAAAATCTCGGGAAAAAAATAACCAGATTGGCTCAATTCCTTCGAAGCTTAAATGCATGTGAAGAAAATAACATGTAACAACACATTAGGTGGTGAGCTAGCTATTTGATTAAATGGAATAAAGCTCATCAGCTATCCATCTGCTCTCCTGCTATCTCCTCCTGACACACCGCCTGCTTTGTAATAATTTTAATAGAAGCATCCTATATCTCCTGGTGATGTATCAGTGGTGCAACTCCTAGGGGGTTAAATCTTGGAACAACTGGGTTATAACCTGACTCTGCATCTCCAAACTGTTGACAAGAAAGTAGAGTTGTCTAGTTGTCTATTAGCTATTTTAGGTGGGTCTGGCTTCTTATAGCAGGAACTGCAGATGGACTTCCTCCCTAAAGATCAACAAGGGAGGGGGCATTTCTCATACATATACTCACCCCTGTCAAAGGGCTTATGTACCAGTGCTTTATGGTTTTATTGGCAGGGGGCGGGGGTAGACAGTACTGTAATATTGACATATTAGCATGTTGGCCATGCAGCTCAAAGGAGTGAAAATATGTGAGTGTCTGAGGGTTTGTTTTCACGTTGGCAGTTGTGCTTTGTTGCTTGCTGATTTGAGTTGCAGGAATGAGTGGTTTAGGACTATAAGATCCTGGGAACTCTAGCCCTCAGTCAGTGAGCAGTGTTAGCGTGAGCCTGACTTGGGGCATCTCAGTGGCCCTTCAACACTGAATGCAGTGAAAGCACTTATTTAAAAACAAGTTTAGTATGCACTCCTGTGCTGAGAAGTTGGGTAATCTCCAGCCTCAAATTGGTGAAAGAATGATCAAATCACAAGCCCAGTAGCAAAGATTTTAATAAGCTGTCCTTGGTGGTGGTGGCATGACATGACTGGATAATAGCAAAGACACAGGAAAGTGTGCTGGATAGCTACTGAGCCATTAGCTTAACCTCAAAAGAATGCAGAGCTTTAAAACAAAATTTGAAGGGAAGATTAAAGACCTAGGGATAAATTGAAAATGGGATCAAATGAAATATAAATTTACCAAGGGTGGATTATGACAGGCTAACCTGATACCTTTTTGATAACTGATGTTCCCCACCCCACCCCCTGCCTTTCCCCAACAAGGGCATTTCAATAGAGCTTTTATATTAGGACTTGACTCAAGTTGCATATAGGAAATTGAGTAAAGATGAAGGAGGTGAGGATAGTAAGAAAACTATAAAGTATGTAGGGAACTGGTAAAAGGAGACGGTGTATCTTGTACCAAAAGGAGATTTGTTGGGTTGGAGGGAGGTTGTTAATGTAGCTCCTCAAGGCATGATTTTGCAGTCAGTTTTTCATTTAATATTTCTGTTAATGACCTTGACACCCAGAGTCACAGTGTGTTAATGAAATTTGCTGATGAGATAGTTGGGAGGCATCGCCGATACAGAGAAGTGTCAGAGTATCATACGGGGAGAAGTGAGTGATCTTGAGGACTGGAGTAGTAGGAGATGGATGAAATTTAATGGTACAAAGTGAAGGTCAGAGTTCCTGCTATAAGGTAGGTTCTTGCCAATTGAAAATGATCAAGGAAAAAGATTGAAATGTATTGGTCTGTCATAGGATAAATTACCAATGTGATGTGGCCCCGAAAAGGGCAAACGTGATTCTAGGATGTGTTGGACAACACATTCCCATTAGAAATGGAAAAGCATTAATATTTATACAAGGGGCTGGTGTGGGGGGCCAGTAGGTGGAGCTTCTGCACTGAGCCACCCACCTCACTGTGTCTGGCCAAAGACCAAGCTTCGAGTGCCTCCCCTGAGGCACCTACGTCTGGCCAACCCCCTTCCTGGAGTACACCTGCAAGCCTGGGATACCAGTGCCACCACCCAGGCTCGGGTCTGTCAGGGCCCCTTGCCACCCAGGATACTGACCCTGTAGATCTAAGGGTTGCTTAACCCCCACAGGATACATCTGGGTGCTTCTTATAGCCTGAAGTATAGAAAGTAGCCTCCCTTAGTCAGCTGAGTAAAGGGAGCAAAAAGGCCTGCCCAATCCCTCTCAAGCATGTACAACAAAGCGGGCTATAACAGATAGCTTTATTGGGTAGAGAGGGTAGGCATGGGGATGGGTACAAGTCAGAGCAGTAGCAAAAGGATAACCCTGAGCAAACAGAAGCAACTTGGTAACCTTTTGATATACAACTGGAGTACATTAAATTAAGTTCCTAGTTAAGTTTCTAGTAAGTTAGTTACTTCTGCATCCAGTGAATGAGAGAGAGCTGTGGAGGTCCATGAGTCCATGTGTGTGTTTTAAAATGTCCTTCTCTTGTTCTTGTTCTCTTGTTTAGGAGGGGTCCTCTTAAATAGCTCTCCATGACCTCGCCACCTGGACCTAGTCAGGGACGGGTGTCATTTGATGCCTGCCAATCAATGTGAAAAACATCACAGTTACCTAAGGCGGTGACATGGGCTTAAGCCCCTGTCCCTATGCTGGGAGGTCAGAGCTCAAAACAATAGAGAGGTTAAATCCACACCCTCTTACTTGAGGCCAGTCACATATGCACTGGCAGAGAGTTGGCTGCCTAGAAACCGACTGATAGATTCGTGAGAGTGAGAGGGGAACAGACAACCCCAAAGGGAGAGGAGGCTGGGAGGAAGTTTTCACAGCAGGTACCCCATGTACTGATAGTTCCTCATCTGTGTAAAATTTTGGTCACCTTTGTTCGAAAAAGTAGAATTCAAATTGAAACTGGTGCAGAGAAGGGTTACCAGGGTGACTGGAAAAAATGGTGAGCCTGTTTATGAGAGGTAACAGATTGGCTTATTTAGCCCAGCAAATAAAGACTGAGAAAGAGGTGTAGTTGTTTCTATGAATCCTGAGATGGGTACGGTAGTTACATGTGTTAGTCTGAAGCCAGGCAAAGGCAGGGTAGACTTGCATCTTACAGGCTAACAAAATCAGAGATGCATAAGCTTTTGTAAGCAGAGGCTTACTTCATCAGATGCTGTGAAGGGACTGCAGGAAGCAGAGCTTCAGTCCCTTCATAACATCTGATGAAGTAAACCTGCTTACAAAAGCTTATGCATCTCTGGTTTTTATTAATCTGGAAGGTTCAAATCTACTTGGCCATCTTCTCTGAATGTGTCAGGGTGGGAATACCAGGGAGGGAGGAGAACAGCTTAAAGGACAATGTTGATGCAAGAAAAGATGTGCATAAACAATTCATGAATAAATTTAGGCTGGAAATTGAAAGGATGTCTCTACCCTTCAGAGTTGCAAGGGTCTAAATCATCCTCAGAAGGAGCATGCTTGGGAGCAAGCAACTTAACCGGCTTGAAGGTGCAGCTTAATAAATTTCCTTAAAAGGATTATTTGACGTGGTTGATTTATGATAGCTGGGGACTGGACTCAATGACCCAGAAGGCCCCTTCCAACCTAGTGTCCTATATTCTTACAAAGGGCATTCTTTCAGGCTATTTCCTTGGTAGATCCTAGTACATCAAAACCTAAAGAGAGAAATCCATTGTTTTGTCTCCCAGATATGCTTTTTTCCTCCTGTTTGTTCCTTTTGTCCAATGCAGTTCTTTGGTGTTCCATAGATGAGCAGTTTCACGCACTTATAGTTTTGGCTATATAATACCATGTTTCTTACAGAGCCTCCCTCTGGTGTCTTCTGCTTTGCAAATCCAGCGTTTTGTTGGAGTACCTCACTGAAACAGGCTTTGCCTCATATCCTAGAGGGAGAGACTGGGGCACAGAGGTGTTAAAGGGCCTTTTCTAGAGTAATGTGAGGAATCCTGTGGCAGAGCTGGAACTAGAACCCTGGCTGTAAGGCTCCTCTCCCATGCATTCAGCCTTGGCTGTGTTTTCCATTTGATATCCTGTGCTCTCTTCATGTATGTGTTTTTTCTGTTTTTTTCCCCCACCACAAAACGTTTTGGTTTTTGGCTCCGTATGGATTTTTGTTGCTGTTTCACCCAAGCCAAGATCCCTCTCTTCTCATGTATATCATGCTGTTCTGCAGATCCTGGCCTGGTTTGAAGAAGGTGAAGAGACTACGACTGCATTTGTGGAGCCAGTTGTCATCATCATGATTCTAATAGCTAACGCTGTTGTGGGAGTGTGGCAGGTATGTCCTAGCTCTTGCCTCCTATTCTTTTCAATTCCCTGGTGAATAATTGTGGGAGGGGGAACTATTTGCCAAGCTCTAGGAGCTGTGTAATTTTCATGAATGAAGCCCTGTTTCTTTAGCTGAAGTTTGTTATTTACTTTATGGTGGCTGGGTCTTCACTGCAGAGGTAACTCAAGTTCTCTTTAGTCAGGGGTGGGCAAAATACACCTGGGGGCCGGATCCAGCCTGCCAGGCTATTTTATATGGCCTGTGGAGCCCCTAAAAAAAAAATGTAGAAAATTAATATTTATTTGCTCCTAGCTGCCTGTCAGAGATGACAGGAGCCAGGGGCAGTAGGACCCAGAGGAAGCTGGTGGCAGAACCCAGCAGCAAGGCCTGCCCAGCTCTGCCCCTGCAACCAGAAACCCATGCTTAGCAGAGGCTTCTGGCCTGAGACCATGGGGCTGTTCCTGTTTCCCTGTGCCAGACAGAGAAATGTGGCCCTTAACAGCTTGCCAAAACTCGGGAAGTGGCCTTACGCCCAAAATAATTGCCCACCCCTGTCTTAAGTGATCCTGCATCAAATAAAAGCAAATGCACTGTAAAACAGGAGTCAGCAATGTTTTTGGGCAGAGTGCCAAAAATAAATACCCACAGCCTCAATTTGTAAGATGTTGGTGCGCGAGAGGGATGGCAGGGGAACCACAAGGAGCCTGATTCTTGCTGCGGTAATGCAGCCCTAGTCCCTTCCCCGCTGTCTGCCCCAAGGCACGTGTGCCAAGTAACATGCCTTCATGCACGAGGCTCTGGCATCCATGCCAGGGATTGCTTACCCTTGCTGTAAAACAGCACTAGCAGTCCAGAGAGGAATTGCTAACAGCTGCCAAGCTCAAGTTCCCTTGAGCTTTAGTCCAGGCATATCCAGCTGCTAAATGTCCAGGGGTCGAATAGTCCACAGGCTGTGCACCTGCGGGCTGTACCAGGGCAAGCCACAGGCCCCCTGGGCCAGCATGACATGCGAATACCCCCTCCCCCATTTGCTGCACCATGTACTTACACCTCTATCCCACACCTCCAGCACCGCACCACATGCCTGAATGGTACCCGGCTCACCCTCAGGTCTCCTGGTCACACTGCACTGCCCTACCCTCTGGAGCAGGCAGTGAAAGCTAGAGGAGGGGAGAGATGGTGGGCGCTGAGCCCAGAGAGTCCAGCTACTCTTACAGCAGGAGCAGTGGTTGGGCAGGAGTCTAGCAGCTGCAGTGTAACCCCTGTGGCAACATGCAGCCCTCCTTTTAGGCTAAGCCCCTTCTTAATCTAACCAGCTCCAGTTACGAGCACACAATAGTTGAGTTCAGGGGTTTTGTACATGGATGAGACTTGAATTGGGGGGGCATCCTTGAGTTTATACCTCAACTTCAGCCCATGGTGGAGATGTTTATGAAGCTGTCAGGACTGAAAGCCAGAGAAAGCAGAGCATTTGGAGATTAGGTGCAGAAATTTCGGAAAACAAATTAGGAAACCAAATTGAGGCAGATAACAGTAACCTTTTAATTGCCAAATGGTGATTTGAAATGAGCAGCCAGAGTCTGACAAGGGAAAAATTTTCCCTCTCGCCAGTTCAGCTCCCTTGGTATTACCCATGAGTAGGGGATAGGCCTTGAGCTGGTGAATTTAACCCTGTAAAACCCATTTAAAAAAAAAATCTGTGAGAACTTTCAAGGATATAAAATGCCACTCTGCATAACAGTTAGAATGACATTCACTGCATTTAATCTTTATTTTGTCATCCCTTTAATCTCTCTTTGGCAATTTCCATAGTTTGGAGCTTAGGTTCCTGCACTTATTCATTACCTAGTTAAGCACCACTTAGCTCTTGGCAATAGCTGCATGCATTTTTCAACGAGCAAACTTTTTCCTAATGCTCCCGCAGAGAAGTAATAGTCCTTGCCAGATACTTTCACTTGCCTAATTGTGTTCCCTGGAACATCACGCAGTCTGACCTCCATCCTGATTTAAACCACTTATTCTGTGCAGTTCCAAGATCCTACTGATACCTTTTTACATGGGTCCAAAATATTAATACTGTTTTACATATTCAGAACTTTCCTTGTAGGAACCTTAAAGTTGCTTCCACATGCTTGCTAACTTGAGCTCCACAATGGTAACACTTACGAAAGAGTATTATCCATTTCATAGATATAGAAATGGAGATAGGAATATAGCACAACTGGGACTTAAAGCCAGAAATTCTGACTCCTAGCCATGTGCTATAATCATTGGCAGTGTCTTTGATTTCATGTCTTTGTCTTTCCCACCTTTAAGGGTAGTAGCAAAATTTAGCACTGTATGTATACTGCTTTGTTGTTCACAAACTCTTGCCCCTCCGTGAAGGTTTGTGTGTGTGTGTGTGTGTGTGTGTGTGTGTGTGTGTGGTTTTTTTTTTGTTTTTTTTTTCACCCCAACCTCATTCTCCTATGGAAAAAATGAGGTACGGCAAGGTTAATGTACTTCCAGTGCAAATCCGGCAAAGCCAGGCTCAAGATTTTAAAGATTCCAACTTTCTATCCTTTGTTCTGACAAACTAGTTCATGATTCTGCCCAGTAGACAAATAGGGGGATGTTTGCTTATCAGCAACTACTCCCTCCGATGATACAATTGCCTGAAGTTCTGCTTCTTGCTCTATTTCCAGGAGAGAAATGCTGAGAGTGCTATTGAAGCCCTAAAAGAATATGAGCCAGAAATGGGAAAGGTGATACGCACTGACAAGAACGGAGTCCAGAGGATCCGGGCTCGTGATATTGTACCTGGGGATATCGTGGAAGTGGCAGGTAGGTATAGCACAGAGGTCCACAGCCCCCTCTCTTTTTGGATATGCGTTTAGGGTACTGTTAGAAATTCCCTGGTGTTCTGAAGGCAAAGCAGCCTGTAGCTTTTGGCCAGGTACCTGCTGTGCCTCATAGCCACGGGAGCAGTAGCATAACTAGGGCAGGGCACACAGGGCACCAGCTATGAGGGAGTGCTAGAACTGCCCTCCACCCCAGGAGTCTTTGCCATGGCATGGGCAGCACGGGGAGGGGGGTGCTGCACCCATCAGTCTATCTGACATTCCCTACCCCTGGCCTCCCTGGGAAGTCTTTACCTAGGCAGTCATAGCCAGGTGTCCGCTATGGATGTATTGCGGTACCTTGCTCCTCTGTGCTTGGAAGCTGGGAACCAATGTGTAGGTGGTACAAGGTAAGCCCATGTTTCATGCCACTGGAGTTTTAGAAAACATTGGTTTAGAACGAAAGGCACAAGAAAACTACATCATCCTGCTTGCTGTGTGATTTTGAACAGCGATGTTTGAGGCAGCTTTTTCTCCCTACATAATGAGCTGAAACAGTAACTACGCTCCAACAGTATGCACGGTTTTACAGTGGAATACCCAGCATTATGATGAGTATGGTTATGTGACGTGTTTTACTTTTTCTGCAAGGCTTAGCAAGAGACTCTGTTTGCTTCAAGGGTTATAGAGTAACAGCAGCCTCCATAAATCTATTTTGTGTAGGGCGGGGTGAGGTTGGTTGTTAATCTGCAACCCCAATGCATCCTTTAATTTCTGTGTCTTTAAACTCAAAACATGTTAGAGATGGGAAAGGAAATGCAAGAAAAGCAGTGGTGCCAAAAGAAATCTCTGAGTGACACTGGCTGTCAATTTGGACACAATTTAGCAGTTGTAAATGGCACCAAAAATTGCTAATAGGATTGTGGCCTGCAGCCATCTAGGCATTGCGCCATGCAGCAGGGATGTGAAAGTCCTTCTCCACATGGCTCTTTTTTGAGATCACATCTGGAGCAATACTAGTACTTGGCTTTTAGGAAAGAGTGTCATTTTCAGTTTACAGTTGGGGAATCTGAGATTCAGAGTTGAAGTGAAGCTGGGGCTCCATCAGCTACAGCGCAGGAACCAAACCCATTCTTGGTGCAATTCCCCAGCAGCAATGGTGTTGCACAAAAGAAGAGATTTTTGACCTGGCGTTTCCCAAAGAACTGATTATTTGGAAAAGCTTCTAATTTTCCATGCAGATTTTCCTTCTGGTTAAATTGCTCCCCTGTCTCCTGATCAGTTGTCCAAACAACACAAATGAAAGGCAAGCCCTGTGCACCTCTGAGTACGTCCTCACAAATGTGCAGACAATGCCAGCAAAGCAGTTACGTGAGCTGTTTTTTTAATGTCTTAGGAAATGTTGCTTGTTCCATTTCTGTGGGCTGGAATCCTTGGTAACTTAGGTTTATTACTCATGGAAGATGAATAGCACTAGGGTGGGAGAAGCTGAGGGAAAAGCCTTGGTTTGCAAGCACCATGGAGACTTGTGCAGTTGCGTCTGGGCTTGAGTTGCTTCCATCTACATTCATTAATTTCATCATATGGCTTCTCCTTCCATTTCCTGCTTATGCAGCTCTTGAGCAAGAGAGGTCTTATGTTCATCGCTGCTCTGTTGGCTAAAGAAATCGCTCTTAAATAGATTTTTTTTTTTCCTGGCCATTGGAAAGAAATTGGAAAAGGAAATTAACTGCACCCAGAAAGTACAAGTTTGGCAGGGTCTATATCATACTGTTTACCCTTCCGCTTGTGTCCTACTCTGTGGTCTCCCATTTTCCAAGCATCCCTCAAATACCCAAGTACTTTTGGTTTGGCCTTTTGAGTACTTTTCTGCCCTATAGTCCTAGCTGTGCCCACCGTTGGACCTGTTCCTTCCCCCCACCCGCCCCTGTATTTGTCTGAACTTCAGGATAACCTCTCGGGCATGTCCACACATGCAAGCACGTGCGCTTGCAGCAGCTCAAATAGAAGTGGTGCAAATTTGAGCCGTGGCTTTTTGCTTCAGTGCATGTGCTCAGACATGCACTTTGCCCCAAGTGGCACAATTTGCTCCACAACAAAATAACCCTGCCTGGCTCCCCCTGGATCTTCAGCCAGGGGGAGCTAGAGCCTGGGGCTAGCACCTGTGCTGTCCCCAGCAGTATAAAAAGCTGCCCTGGCAAGTAGCTCAGGGCTACTAGCTCCCAGGAGCTTTGGGGGCCCAGCCAATTGGGAACACTACCCCTTGTGCCAGCTGGACTGCTGAAGCAGCCCTGAGAGTTCCCTGCACCCTCTACCCACTGCAGCAGTCTGGCAGTGGGGGCTGCTGCCTGGCTGTGACCTGCTGTGCACCTGCTAGACTCAGATGGAGACTGCAGAGCCAGTAGAGGCATCTGCCCCTCTGGGCCAGCTGCCAGTGGACTGCGGTTGCAGGGTTGGCCTTTGTGCGGCACTACTGCCATTTGTGCCTCCTGTCCAGCCATCCGGGCAGCTATCATCCGGAAGATGTTCCGGGTGTGGTGGCCTGTTCTGAACTGTCCAAGCATGTCCTCCTGGCCCCATTTGTCCAGGAGGTCATCCACAGGCAGATGGGTCTAAGGTGCCTGCTCTATGTGAGCAGGGTCCTGCCCCTGGTCTCCCTAGCAGGAGTTCTGATGTTCTCTATTGGAAAAGTGAAAAATCCCTGATTTTTAAATAAATAAATAAATAAATAAAAGATCCCAAAGTCACTCTGTAAAATACCCCCAAATCCATGTTCTTCCACAAGGAAACCAAAAGACCACTATAAAGACAGAGAGCAAGACAGAGATCAGCTGGACAATGTTTTATTGATATAACTTGCAGTGTTAAAGCAAGTCTCTTATCATAATAATAAAGTGAACTCTAAATACATGTTAATGAATTCATGTTTTGCTGCACTCCCACGGGGCGATGGCCCCCATACAAGGGGTATGCCCCCCCCAACAGGGGGTTCAACCCCCACACAAGGGGTATGGCCCCACAACAGGGGGGTTGTCCCTCCAACAGGGGCTAAACGGCCCCCAGAGGAGCTGCCACCCCCTTGCAAGGCCCCTATGCCCCACCCCAGC
>NW_017728932.1:3674774-3696180 GCF_001723895.1 Crocodylus porosus | reverse complement strand
AGGAAACACCAGAATTCCTGCTGGGGAGGCCAGTGGCAGGGCCCTGCCTGCTCAGAGTTGGCAACTTGGACCCATCTGGCTGTGGCTTACCTCCTGGCCAAATGGGCCACAGACCCCCCAATGGCTGCCCCACCCAGGCTCATCCCCCATCTTGCACCCCCAGGCTCTATGGTTAACCCCACAACCCCTGGCACCATCACAAAACCCAGAAAAAAAAAAACACAGGAAAAAATGGGGAAAAAAGCTTCTACTTACCTTGGGGGGGGGCCTCCAGGGCCTCCTGGCAGAGCCCTGCAGGCAGCACAGGGCAGTGAGCGGGCAGCAGGACATGGGCTGGGGCTGTCATCCTGCCCCACGCTGTGTGCGTGGGGCCCCAGTCAGCCACATGGCAGCTGAACTCCCGCTAGGGGAGTGGGCGGGGCTGTCAGGTGTCCCCCCCGCAACCCTTTACTCACCTGCACCAGAGCCCTGGTGCTGAAACCATGTGGCCTGGCCAGCCGCGTGTTTCAGCATCAGGGTGAGGGGCAACTATAGAGACGCTCTGGCAGCCAGAGCGTCTCCATGGAGGACCCAGCTTCTGGTTGCCTCAAGGCATGGACTGTGCCCTGCCCCACTTTTTTTTTTTTAAACTTCAATTTTTTTTTTTTAGGCCCCTGTATATCCAGGAGCCTAATTTTCTCCCCATGCTGCAAGTTTGCAGCACGGGGAACATTTTTTTGTTCCTGCACTTGCTTGTTATTGCACTGCCTCAGAGGGGTTTGAGGTGGGGCAACAGGTCGTACCTTAAGGGGCCATCTTCCAGGCCCAAAGAATAACAGTCCCGGAGAGAAGCAAGACGGGTAAGAGTGCTCAGAAACCCCCTTGGCTCAGCAAAAGCATTCAGCAATGCTTGAGGACTAAAAGGGGGGTGTACAACCAGTGGAAGGGAGGAGCTATCACCAAGGAGGAGTACTCCTCCTGGGCTCATGTGTAGGAGGCCTATTAGGAAGGCCAAGGCAGAGATGGAACTCAGGCTAGCATCCAGGATTAAGGACAACAAAAAGTCCTTTTTCAGGTACATTGGGAGCAAGAAGAGGGTACCAGGCAATGTAGGGCCCCTGCAAGATGCAAACGGTTATCTTGTGGCTACGCTAGACAAAAAAGCTGATATTTTTAACAGTTTCTTTGCCTCCATTTTCTTGAACAGGGACTGGGACATCCCACCTACCAGAGGTAGGGACAATCTTGGGGATAGCTCTGTCAGGCCTTCAGTCGGTGCGGATGTAGTCAGGGATCTTGTGGAAGGCCTAGACATTTTTAAATCTGCAGGTCCAGATGCCCTCCACCCAAGAGTGTTGAGGGAGCTGGCAGGGGTCATCGTGGAGCCCTTGGCCTGGCTATACGAGCATTCATGGTCATCTGGCCAGGTTCCAGGGGATTGGTAACTGGCTAATGTAGTCCCAATTTTCAAGAAAGGGAGGAAGGAGGATGCAAGTAGGCCTGTAAGCCTCACCTCAGTGCTCAGGAAGATCTTGGAGAGAATCATCAAGGAGCACATCTGTGGGGGCCTGCAGGGGAGATCCTGCTCTGGGGCAATCAGCATGGGTTCATCAAAGGTGGGTTCTGCTTGACCAACCTGATGGCCTTTTATGACCAGGTAACTAAATCCTTGGATGATGGTGTTGCCGTGGACAGAGTCTTTCTAGACTTTAAGAAGGCCTTTGACACTGGCTCTCACCCCACCCTCATCAATAAATTAAGTAACTGTGGCATTGATGCCTGCACAGTTGGATGGGTAAAAAATTGGATGACGGGACACGCCCAGAGAGTAGTGGTGGACGGGTTGTACTGAACCCGGCGAGATGTGAGCAGTGGGGTACCCCAGGGCTCGGTCCTCTGGCCCGCACTGTCTAACATCTTCATCAGTGACTTGGACAAGGGGGTGGAAAGCACGCTGTCCAAGTTTGCTGGTGACACTAAGATGTGGGGTGAGGTGGACACACTTGAAGGGAGAGAGAGGCTGCAAATAGATTTAGACAGACTACAAAAGTAGGCAGACAAGAATAGGATGGGGTTCAACTTAGACAAATGCAAGGTGCTGCACCTTGGGAGAAGGAATCCACAGCATGCATACAGGCTGGGGAGTTCCCCTCTTGAAACCACAGAGACAGAAAGGGATTTTGGAGTCATTATTGACTCCAAGATGAATATGAGCTGCCAATTGCAGACTGTAGCCAGCAAGGCCAGCCATGCCCAGTACTGGGCACCGCACTTCAAGAGGGATGTAGCCAGCCGGGAGAGGGTTCAGAGGAGGGCCACCTGCTTGGTGAGAGAGCAGCAGGACAGGCCCTATGAGGAGAGACTGAGAGACCTGAACCTGTTCAGCCTCAGCAAAAGGAGGCTGAGGGGGACCTGGTGGCTGCCTACAAACTCATCAGGGGAGATCAACAGCAAATAGGTAGAGCCCTTTTCTCCCCAGCACCACCTGGGGTGATGAGGAACAGTGGTAATAAGCTGATGGAGAACAGGTTTAGGTTGGAGATCAGAAGGCAATATTTTACAGTTAAGGTGGCAAAAATCTGGAACCAGCTTACCTCAGCTTACCCCTACCTTGGGCAAATTCAAGAGGAGGTTGGATGATCACCTGTCTGGGGTCTTGTGAACCCAGCATTCATTCCTGCCTGCGGTCAGGCTAGATGATCTGTTCAGGTACCTTCTGACCCTAGCTACTATGAAACGTGTGCGCTCATGTGGACGTGCCCTCAGAGTGCAGAGCTGCTGTGTAAGTATGTGTGCGTTGGGAGGAATGGTGCAGATTTACCACTTGTCTTTTGTTTGACCTTTATAATGCCTTGGGAGCCATTGGCTAGTCTGAAATACCATGAGATCTGTTCCTATTGTAGTTTTTCATTTCCAGGGTGGTCAAAATACCATTAGGAGACCAGATCTCATGTTAATTTGGACACGCAAATGGCACTATAAATGTAGGTGTGCCTTTTTCCCCCTCTTTTGAATGAAATATCTAAACACACATGCATAAAAGTCTGCAGTGTGTTATAGATGTACCTGAGCTAGCTTCAAACTAGCTATCTTGGATGTTAATAGCAGTCTAGCTATGAGAAATATGAAGCTTGGAGTGGCTAATTTACCCATCTTCTATGACAAGTGTTGGTGTACCCACATAAAGGTGAATTTGCACTGAGTTTCTCTGTGCCTCGATCTTTGCATCTTCCCTGTATGGTAAGATCATGGCTCTAGTGCAGATGTATTCATTGAAGTTTGCAATGCTACAGAAAAGCCAATATACACAGACAGCTGAAAAGCCCCCTCCTTCATCCCTTGAATACCATTTGCAGAGTTCTCTGTTCTTTTTCTAGGTTTGCTGTTTAGCCTGAGTCATATGTCCTCTTTATGCCTCACTTTTACTATGTATAAAACAGGACTAATATTCTCCTTACAAGGCTGTTGCACTTCAAAAAATCCATGGTTTCTCAAGTGTGCAAATAGTCTCAGATTCTAGAAGATTACAAAATATATTTAACTTCTAAGATGGCTCAGTTCATTCATGATTTTGTAGATTCCACATAAAGAATCCTGCAGCCCTGTGTAGACTTGTAGCAGTTTCTGCCCCGGGGTGGCCATGACAACCCTGGAGCTCTTTCAGCCTTTGTCAAACTGTGCTTCTTCAGGCAATTTCCCCCTTCTACTTGCCTGCCACGACTTGCTGTAATTATGCCTTTATAAGAAGGGAGTCTGCCTCGGGGCTCATCAAACAAGATCGCCCACTCATGAACTCAGCTGTTGCTGCTCCCTGCCTCAAGGGCTAATCAGACGAGCTCAGTCTTCCCCAGTACCCACACCTGTGCCTCACAGATGTCACATGCTAATCAAATCATAACCTCCCCTATTAGCTCCTAGCTCTGGTCCGTACACCAGCCCCTCTCTGAGCTATGGGCCCTCTGGGCCCCCTCAGTCTCTGGCTGCGGCCCTCCTGACTTTTGGTCCTTCTTCTTAGATTCTGCCCACTTGCCTGAAGGCTGCCTACTCACAGACATACTTGGTGTGAGCCAGTCACTCGTTGGCCTGCTCAGGAGCTGCTGCTCTGTCAGCTACCTGGATGAGACCCGCCTACCTACTCTAGTCCTGGGCTTGTACATGCCTCAAGCCCAGCCCAGCCTCCTCCATTTGGGGGGGTCTTCCCCGATTGCTGCTTTAGCTGTTTCTGGAGCAGGAGAGGGCAGAGTCGGGCCCACACCCAGGATCGGGCCCACAGCAGACTTAATTTCCCAGCAGCTCCTTCCGGCTGTCACTGCCTGCCCCAGCCCCTCTGTGCCACACCCACCAGTGGGGTGGGACCCACGTGGGGAGGGTAGGCTGCCAGGTGGCTGGGAAGGGGCTGGTGCCAGGGCCAGGGCAGAGGCAGTGCCATGATCTGTCTGCATGCTCCTGCGATAAGTGCGGGTTCTGCAGGCAGGGGTGTGCAAGGAGCAGGCCGTGGCTCTCCTGCGGCCCTGCGCTGTCACTACCCCGAAATCCTGGCCCTAGAGCAACTCCCTCCCCAGCCTGCGCAGCCCCTGCCTGGCCAGTCTTCATGGAGGCTGGCCAGGAGCCACGTGGGCAGGGGCTGCCAGGAAATGGAGTCCACTCACTGGCCAGATGTGCCATTTTGCCCATCCCTATTTTAGAACCGTCCCCTCAGAGTGACGGGTGCGCTGAGCGCTCTGTCACAAGACCATAAACAATAAGTGAAGTATTTGAAAGGAATTAAAGGACCAGGATTGGAACAGAATACTCTGCAAATATGCTGCAAAGGGAATCCCTAGAGAGAGGCGATGGACTCCCCATCCTTGGACTCTGGAAGAAGGGAGGCTTTTGGGGCCCTGTGAGTAAGAGCTTTTTCTGTAGCATTCTGTTTCCAGTTTCTGCATCTGCATAATTAATTTGTGAAAGCTTCTCAATAGTCATGGAGCAAGTATGTGACAGTCTGGGATAGAACCTGGACTTCCTGTAGCCAATTCCAGTTCCTTAACTGCGTGGCCATCCTTCCTGCCCCTGCACCTTTGAGCATCAGTGTGGAGCCAGCCCATGTTTAGCTCTGTGTCTTGGGCCTGGCTGCACAATTCAGTTCCCTGGCTCTGTCTTGGTACTTTGTTGTTAAGAGCTTTCTTGAAAGGTTAAATAAGTGGCATTTGTTTTCCTGCTTGGATATTTGTGTTGATTGCATTTCAGTGTTTCTCACCTGTGCCTCCGACCTTACGGAAATGACACATTTCAATTAGCCAGCATTTTTTTAAAAAATGCTTTTGGCCTACAGATGTCTCATGCTCATCTGTTCTTGTCCTCTTTGTGGACTTGCTGGTGGAAATATGATGCAATTCCTTGAGTGCTCATCCAGTTCTGCGTTATTTATCTTCCAGTTGCACTTCATCTGGAAAATGTATATCAAAATAATGCACAGAGAATAAAGGAGCTAGTCACAGGACAGTGCCTTAGCTGGTGCAAGTTGGGGCAACTCCACAGAGCAGTTACACCAACAAATGTCAGCCAGCGATCTGGCCTGATGTTCATATAAATTGTTAATGAGCAGGTCTGTGATATCAGTGGATAGGTTATATCCAATTTTAATGGGTCAATATATTATTGATCATAAGAGTGTGGCTACACAAACCAGTTAGGTAGGGTGTGAACTTATAGCACATTGGATACCTTCTGGTAATGCCTGTGCTTTCACCTGAGAGGCATGCTCACTGTGAGATAAGAGCATGCATGTAGGCACTTGCTACAGAATAGCCAGCACGTGCTAAATTCACACCCTTGTGATAATTAGTGCAGGTAGCCGGACCCTAGACAGCACTGGGGGTTGCTTCTACCTTCTCTGGGTAGGCAGGCTGAAGGGAAGAGGACACTGGACATGTGCTGTGAATGAGGTTTCCTCTTTCAAGGCCCCATTCACCGAAGCTGGTTTTCTGTGGATGTTCCTTTTGGAAAAACAAGTTCATGCAGTTTTTTCAGCTCCACAAAGCTCCCTTTCTGTGTTGGCAAAGTGACCCTAAAGGGATGGGCTAGCCAAGAAGCAATCTGGAAAAGGGAGACTTATGCCTAGCTTGAAAAGAATAAAGTGCAGCTGCTGTAGGCCAAGCGGCCCAAACAGTTTTCCATAAAGGGAAAATGTCTTGGCCAGTGCTGCCCAGTTAGACTCTTGGCCTATGCGGTCTGGCCGACTCTGTGGGGTTTTAGGAGACTGCTGACTCGAGTAATCAGAAGTTGTTTAAACCACTCAGTGCTGAAAGTGAGCAACAGCTCCATTCAAATCATCTGTATGTGTGTCTCCATCAGCACCACCACCCCCCCCCCCGATCCCTGTCCCCACCCTTCGAGAGGAGCAGAGCCTGTGCTGTGCTGATCTCAAATGACTCAAGTTTTCTTTTTGTTTGCATAAGGGTTGAATAATAGAATGTGAAATGAAGCACGAGAAGTTAATTTGTGGTTCATTTGGACTATAAACTCCTCAGGACAACAGGATTGTTCGTGTTACATTAGTGGAGATGCCTAGCACAAGGCAGCCCAGAGCTCTGAATGGAACTTGTAAGGCTATTGCAGTGCTACTATAAATAATAATGAGTGCCTTAACACTGCTATGCCCTCCCTGTGCCTACCCCACTTATGCTGAAATCCCAGTCTACCAGGAGCTTCCTCCTATTCAGAGGAGTAAATTAAATGCTATCATGATCCAAAAAAATTACATCTGTGAAGTGCTTATTACCCACCTATGAAATGATGATTCTTTTTTAATGGCACCAGCAATATCAGAACCGGTAAAGAAACAACTGAGCCAACTTCTGGGAATCCAAAAGTTGATTCGGGTATGATAGCAAATCATAATAACTAGCATACATGACTTAGATTGCATAATAAAAGGGTGTGGGATCCGACAGGAATGCTAGCTGGGAGAGGAGTGGGATTGATAATGCTGTGTAGAATGGCACGGGTCCCTAAATTGTGACGTGAGGCCATACCTCAAGAGGGTATATGTTAAGTATTGGCAGATTATTGTGCGTTAGCGAGTTTGTATGTAATGCAGACCAGGCCAGAGTCCTGTACTCTTCCTAAGCACAGTGGCATCTGCTTGTTACTTGAGAAAAAGCGGAAAGCTTCAAGTACCTGGCCTGATGTGCAGTAGGCCTGTGTGAAGCGGAAAGTATTCGCTTCAGATTTGGATTCAGTGATTTGGAGGAACAATGATTAGATTCGGTGATTTGAATCCCTGTCCCAATTCCATTTCAGCCAGACACTGTACAGGCAGGCGGCGCTGGGGGGAGCAGCCAGACGAGCACTGGCTTGAGGCAGCAGCCCCGGGAGAAGCCATGGCTCATCTGGCTGCCCCTCAGCCAGGGTGAGGCGGGCAAAGCTGGCAGCCACAGGAGCTGGGGGAATGATTAGGGAGCTGGGGAATTGAGCCGGGAACTGGGGGGGAAGCCCCTGTTTGTTCCCCCAGCCCCTAATTGTTCCCCCCAGCTCCCCAATCATTCTGTCAGCCCCTGCAGCTTCTCCCGGGACTGCTGGCTTAAGCCACGGCTTTGTCCAGCTGCCCCCCGCCAGGGTGAGGCAGACAATGCTGGCAGCCCTGGGAGAAGTCACAGGGGCTTGGGGGATCGAACCAGGAGCTGGGGGGAATGATTGGGCTGGGGAAACAAACAGGGCTTCCCCCCAGCTCCTGGTTCGATTCCCCCAGCTCCCCGCTCATTTCCCCCCAGCCCCTGTGGCTTGTCCCGGGGCTGCCAACACTGCCGGGGGAGCAGTCAGACAAACTTGAGCCAGCAGCCTGGGAGAAGCCGTGGGAGCTGGGGGAATGACTGGGACCCGAGGAATTGAACCGGGAGCTGGGGGGAAGCCCCTGTTCTATCCCCTAGCTCCCCAATCTTTCCCCCCAGCCCCCGGGGCTTCTCCTGGGGCTGCCAGCACTTCCTGCCTCGCCCCAGCGGGGGGGGCACCTGGGGGAGCAGCCGGACGAGCCGCAGCTTGTCCCAGGGCTGCCAGCTCCTCCGGCTGCTCCCGCCGGCACTGCCTAGTGCCTGCCTGTGCAGTCTATGGCTGAATCGCTGAATCGACTCGGAGGCTTCTGATTTGATTCAGAGAAAGAAATGGATCTCCGGATTTTGATATGGATTCGGAGATTACGCCGCCGAAGCGAGCCGAATCGCCTCTGAATTGAATTGGCTACCGGAGCTTTGCACAGCCCCAGTGTGCAGTGATTTTGTGGGGGGGGGGGAGGAGAATGCATGGGAGAGTACAACTCTTACCCCTCCCCCTGCAATCAGTTCACACCCTGAAATGTGAACCTAGATTACCTCAATGAAATTGTGCTATCTGCAGTTGATCACAATCTATAACATTTGTTGATGCCATGGTTTTTATTGGTCTTGCCTCCTTGCAATAGTGAATTCTATTGGCTGGGGCTAAGTTTGTTGGTATCTTCACACTCTTCGAGCTGAGGAAGTGATCTCGTCCCTGAGGGGGGGAGGAAGGTGGTGCATGTGAGAAACTGGGTGCTTTTCTGGTCTAATGCGTGGAGGATGGATGGGTGGGAGATCAGAAGACAAAGACAATCATAGAAAATTAGGCATGAAAGGGCTCTCAGGAGACTATCTAGTCCAGGTGTGGGCAGAGTCCAGGCCAAATTGGGCTCACAGTGGACTCTGTTTCCCAGCAGCCCCTGTCTGCATTGCTCCAGCTGGTTTCCATGGAGACCCTAGCAGTGATGATGGCTGGGATGTCCATGGAAACCAGTGCCAGCAGCCCAGGCAGGGCACGCAGCTCCGGGGCCGGGACCTTGCTGCAGTGACGGCACGATTCAGAGTTGGTACAGAGCTGCGATCTGCTGCCCACACACCCTGGGCAGGGGCGTGCAGACAGCGGATCGTGGTTCTGCCCTGGCTCCAAACCAGCCTGTCACCACTGCAAGATCCCAGCTCCCTGCCAGTGCTGCTGGCACTGGTTTCCATGGTAACCCTGGCCCTGCACACTCTGCGCTGCCACTGCTGGGGTCTCCACGGACACCAGCCGCAGCGACACAGGCAGGGGTTGCTGGGAAATGAAGTCTGGCTGCCGGCCAGATCTGCCATTTTGCCCACTTCGATCTAATCCAGCCCCCTGTTCAAAGCAGGCCCGTTCCCAACCAGATCATCCCCGCCAAGGCTTTGTCTAGCTGCGTCTTAAAAACCTCCAAAGATGGAGAGTCCATCACCTCTCTCTAGGGAACCTGTTCCAAGTGTTTAGCTACTCTCGAAGTGGGGGGGGAAAAAAATCCTAATGTCTAATATTCTAATATCTAACCTTGCTGCAACTTGAGACCATTGTTTCTTGTCCTATCATCTGCCACCACTGAGACCAGTCCAGCTCCGTCCCCTCTGGAAGCCCTTTCAGGGAGTTGAAGGCTGCTATTAAATCCCTGCTCAGTCTTCCCTGCTCCAGACTAAATAAGATCAGTTCCCTCAGCCTCTCTTCAGAAGTCATGTGCTCCAGCCTCTTAACCATTTTCACCGTCCTCTTCTGGACTCTCTCCAACTTGTCAACATCCTTTCTGTAGTGGGGCGCCCAAAACTGGGCACAGTACTCCAGATGTGGCCTCACCAGCGGTGATTAGAGGGGAAGAATCATTCCCCTTGACTTGCTGGCAACGCTCCTACTAATGCAACCCAGTATGCCGTTGGACGTCTTTGGCAACAAGGGCACGCTGCTGGCTCATATTCAGCTTCTTGTCCACTGTAACCCCCAGGTCCTTTTCTGCAGAGCTGCAGCCCGGCCAGTCAGCCCCCAGCCTGTACCGGTGCATGGGACTCTTCTGTCCTAAGTGCAGGACTTTGCATTTGTCCTTCTTTAACCTCCATGAGATTTCTTTTGGTCCAGCCCTCCAATTTGTCTAGGTCTCTCAAGAGTAGGATGTTGACTGTTTTTAATTTTTATATTTTCTGTTTTTAATGAAAGCTGGCTTTATTTTTGAAGACTTCAGCTGGAAAAAAGTGACCATCCATTTAAAAACATGCTTGTATGGATAAAATGAACTTTCTCTGGCATAAACTGCTTGTTCTCAGGAACATGAAAATACAGGCTCTTTATGGGAGGTGGTGGTGTTGTCACAGCTGTTGCTGGGCCATATGAAGAGTAGGGAGGACCTAGGGGTCCTTGTGTTCCCCATTCAGCTTTTTCACTGGTTGCAGTGGAGGGAGCAGGCGATACTGCTCTGATGCTCATGCTCCTTCTGCCAAGTGACAGGGAACAGGAAAATCCTGGCTGTGCCTCCACCCACTTCTGCACCCACTGGGCCAAAAGAGTAATGATCCATGAGAAGTAAGTGGGGTCTCTTTACACCAAGGCAAGGAGAGGGAGAGGGGGAAGAACTATAAGCCACACTATGCTCCCTTATTTCCTGGGTGAGAGTAGAGCTACAGTAGCTGCCTGGTTCAAGGTCTTTTGTAATACTGACGTCTAGCTCAGCGTTGGCCTGTGGTTAGTGAAAACCATTGTCCAGGTCCTAAAAAAAACAACAAACCCCTCTTAAATAATTGTTTAAAAGAGGAAGCTTTTTGACATTAAACAAAACTAGTTTAACCCCTTGGTCTATATGAACCAAATGCTGTATTGGATACGTTGCATTGCGGGCGAATGGCTTGATCAGCTTGTACAGAAGCTTGTTCAGTTTCTATCCCAACAGCTTCAGCAGAGAGACTTTTGGGACTCAGTCATTTTTCAGCACCCCGGTGGGTCTAGTAAGGTTGGTTATACTGGATGTGCTCTTGGGTAGCCCTAGATGCCCATCTGTACAATATGGATAGAGCGCACATTCTTATTAGATGTTAATAGATTTTACTCTTGTAGCTTGAAGCAGTGGTCTCAAGTGGGGCGCGCAAGACGATCCATTGGGATACAGGAAGAAAATATTAGAACTTCTATTTCTGTTTATATAAATATACATATATTGGGGGTGCGTGCTCAAAAATTTTTTACTGATGGGGTGCGTGAATATAAATATACATATATTGGGGTGCGTGCTCAAAAAATTTTTACTGATAGGGGTGCGCAATCAAAAAAGTTTGGAGACCACTGGCTTAGAGAATTTATATTGTTTCACAGATCCCTTATCTTTTTTATGTAAGAGTATCAGAGCACTTTGTATCAGATGTGCCTGCACAGATGCTCTTAAGTACATGTATGGGTAGGAGTCGGAGCCAGAGCCACAGCAGCCTCCTGCCCTGGGCCAGTACTCAAGTCCAAGATGAATTCTTTGTTTCCACCTCTGCATGTTGCATTGTGGGGGAGATCTCTTGTTGGATTTGAATAAATATAGTATCTCCTTGCTGTTGGCCTGGTCAGTCGCAGACCACCTGTATTTAACCTTTTTTTCTTTTCTTCTTGCAGTTGGTGACAAGGTGCCAGCCGACATCCGGATCATTGAGATCAGATCCACAACGTTACGGGTCGATCAGTCCATTCTCACAGGTACAGACCATGATTTGGGGAGGCGGGGAGATCATGCAGGTGTTGTGAGTGTGATAGTCTCTTGGGACTGCTGTTATTGGGATTAGTTCTGCCTCTGGAATAGCACAGGGAAGGGTGACTGGCATGTGCTTGGGGCAATAAGAATCTTTGTGCCCATAAGCCTGAATAATACTTTCTAAGTAACGCTACCAGCTTGGCAAAAGTTGGGTTTTGATTGTTATCCCACCTTATGCCATTCCCATACCTGTTATGAAGTGGTTGGTGCCAAACTTTTTCTATCGCTTCCCAAGCATTTACCTTGCTATACCTGAGACTGGTTGGTTGGTATTCCTGTCCCCTTTTACAGGTGAAGTTTAAACAGAGGGATGAAATATAGGATTTTCAAATGTGTTCACCATTGGTCTAGCTCTGCTTCTATTGAATGCTGAGAGTTTTTATCACTGACTTCAATACAAGCAGTCAGCAAAAAAAATCCTTCAAAATTGCTTTGCATTTCATTTACTGTATTTACCTGAATCCAAGACAAGGTCCCAGTGATTAGATTCTTGACTTCCCAAGCATTTACCTTGAGTTCCCCATCAGTGCTTCCCAAGCATTTCTTCAGTTTTATCATGATAGATGTCACCTTCTTGAAGAGTGCTTTATCCACTTCCTTTTCTTCATTTGGTGACCTATGATAAGTCCCCACCATTAAATCAGTGCTGCATCTTTCACTTTTCATCTTCACCCAAATGCATTCTGCTCTAACTCCTCCTCCTGAACCGGGGAACAAGTGTGTGCATTTTTGACATGCAAAGCATCACTACCACTTCTCTGAAATGATCTATCCCCTATTCCAGGGGTTCACAAACTGTAAGTTGTGACCCCCCTGGGGGATCATGAGCAACTTAAAAGGGGGCAGCAAACTTCCCAGGGGGTATGCGTGGCTGCTCTGAGTGGTGGATGGTGACAGCAGCTGCTGCATGAGAGTTCCCTGTGCCCTGCTGCCGCCATCCAGCACTCGAGTCGCGGTATCGCAAAGTTTGAGGACCCCTGCCCTATTCAATACCCTCACTAGCACCCAACATTTATTGCCAAAGAAAGCATCTCCAACTGTTCTGTTCAATAGCCGTTAAAAGATTTATCATCCGGCTATGCTAGCTTCCTCCAGCAATTCCTGTGGCAATGAATTCCGCGAGTTAACTACCCACTTCATTAAAAAGTACTTTCTTTTGTTAGTTTTAAACCTGTTGCCTACTAATTTCAGCAGGTATCCTCTTGTTCTAGTATTCTGCGACTTGGTGAACACCTGTTCGCTTGGTCCACATGCTTCATGATTTTATAGTCCTCTATCATGTATACCCCCTCAGCCACCTTCTTTCCAAACTAAAGGGTTATTAGCTTTTTTAGTCTCTTCTGATAATGGCAGCTCCTCCAGGCCCTTGATCATTTTGATTGGCCTTCTCTGTACTTTTCTAAGTCTACTACATCCTTTGAGAGGTGTGGACCAGAACTGTGCACAGTGTTCAAGATGTGGGTGCACCATAGATTTGTGTAATGTCATATTGTTCTCGGTGTTGTTTTCAATTCTCTTCTTAAGGATGCCTGAGTTGTTGTTGGCATTTTGTTTGCTGCTGCACGCTGAGCTGCCATTTTTAGAGAACTATCTATAACAGCTTCAAGATCTTTCCTGAGCTGTAACTGCTAGTTCAGAACCCAGCATTGTACACGTATACGAACTCAGCATTGTGTGCATTTTGCTTAAAAGGGAAATTAATGGCAGGACTGGGATTAAACTCAGCAAATTCTGACTCCCCAGTCTTATGCTCGGACTTCCAGATCACTGTTGACTCTCAGCAACAAATCGTAGGGAGAGATTTCTATAGCTCCAGCCCTAGATTTAGTCAGTCAAACTAAAATACAGGCACATTGGCTGCCTTCTGACCCTTGCTTTGAAACTAAATGTTTCTTGATTTCAATCTGTATCCTTTTGTGTAGCTGCTAAAGAGTTAATTTCAGATGTGTGGTTTCACTGGAATCGGATAACCTGAACGAGTGAGAGGAAAAAACTTTATTTTTTAAGATGGAGTAAAGAAGCATTTAAAAATTGCATATTAGCATTAAGCAACTTGTATCCCTGCTATCTGGGGAAATGGAAATTACCCTTGCTTTTCTGCTCGGAAGGTGGATGAACTATCACTTTGGAAGGGAGGGGAGGGGCAGGGAGAGCTTGCAGATTTCAACTCCTTTATGTGATTTTTAAAATTCATTAGGGAGGAGATGGCAAAAGAAGAGGAAAAACAGTCAGAGGCATGTTGAATCCTATAGGGACATGAGCCTGGTCTCTTTTGAAACGTGACTTAATACTAATTGAGTTTTCTTCTCTGAGGGCAAGAGGAGATAAAGTAGGAGAACAAATGAGCGGAGTAAGAAACGAAGGACTCAGGAGGAGGAGTCTTGCTTCCTTCTTTGCTATGTTCCACCAGGGATTCCTCCTCTTTTAGAAGCAGCAAATTGGTTATGGGAGAGGGGGTGTGACTTTGACTCATTTTGTGACTTTGAGAAGTTGAAGTGTATCTTCAGACCCCACTTTAATATCCTGATGAAAGAGGGGCTTTTCTTCAACTCATGGAAGCCACAAAGCTTCTTGTGGTGCCGACTTTTTTTATTCTTTGTGCAGTGTGTTGCATAATGGAGGTTTGACCCATGCTTGGAGGTCCTAGGTGTTGTTGTAATGCAGACAAGGAATAATTAACTCTCCATTTTCTCTGACTGTGTGGGATAGTTCCCTATCAGATGCAAAAGAAGAGTTTAGGAATTAAGAACGTTTTAATTTCAGAAGTCAATTTTTATTTTTCCACAATAGCAAAATAGCAAGGCAGAGGGCATTTCCCTTGCACATCATGTCTATTAGAAATACTTCATTAGTGTTGCACAGCAAACCAGTACTGGTTTTTGAGGGAGCTTTGTACACTACAAAACAAGCCCACACCATTAAATGCTAATCCCCTTCCTTCTCTCGATTTAGAAATGAGATTCACCTGAGCCCCTCTTCAACTTTTGGTACCAGCTCCTCTGTAGAAGGTTTTATTGGTAGTTCGACAGGGGTTAAAACTACTGGGATCTATTGAATCCCTCCTGCTGTGTCCTTCAGGATAAATTAAATGAAAAACTATCAGGATATATTAAGGTTCCTCCTGCTTAAGGGCTCAGCCCAGTGAGGTGGTAGTCTCTGAAACAAATAACAGGTCATTTTGAGGTGGTGTTGGCTTGCCATTGCTGCTTGTAGCAGGCAGCGACTAGGTGGAGAGTATGCAGACCTTGAATTTGCCTAATTAAACCTCCTGGCTTGAAATTTTGGCCAAACCAGAGCAGAACTAGATGTTAGCTTCAGTGTTTTCCTAGGTCTGGTAATCTCCACATATTTAAGATAGCCATTCTCCCATACCTATTACCTCTAAATGAAACATGACTGCGCCAGCTGTAACATTTCGCTGATGAATATCAAAAGAAAAAGAACTCATGCTGAAAATCTGTTTTCAGGGCTCCCTCTTGTCACCGACTGAAGCTTCAGATCCACTGTAATAAATACTATTGGAGAAACCGAGTCTCTGTAGATGATTCAATAAGAAACTGCAAATGGTTTTATCTCCTCCGTTTTGTCTCGACAGGTGAATCTGTGTCTGTGATTAAGCACACTGACCCCATCCCTGACCCCAGGGCTGTCAATCAAGACAAAAAGAACATGCTTTTTTCTGTAAGTCTCGTCATATCTGTTACCACCTTTCATGCATCTTGTACCAAGAGCCCCATTTAAAGGGGCTTTTGGACGGGATGGCGGTGTATGAGTTTGAACAGAAAATTGGAAAGGGTTCTTACTTTTCAGTGACAGCTGCAAGCAGTTTCAGGTGGGACTTTTTTTTTCATTAACAAGCCTTCAGTGCTGGCTTGTCTCTGCTCAAACTTGTCTGGAAGGGTTTAGGGACAGCAAATCCTTCATCTCAATGTCCTTTCCAACGTCATGATTCTGCACTACCATTAAGGCCAATAGAAGTATGATGCCAGCGGGAACAGTTAGGCCAGCAACGAGCACTTCTGAAAAATGCCACCCCTCCCATTTACGTACTGTCAGATTCAGGCCTGTCACCTGCTTACATAGACCCAAACATTTCTGGCCAAGTGATCTGATATAGAGACCCTTCAAAGTAATAACTGCATAGCAGTTTTAAAATGGACCTCCTGGTCTTGTATCTTACTGAGCTCACCACATAGCAAAGTTGAAGGGCCCTCTGGCCTTTGAGAGAGATTTGTACCCCTGTGCTTCCCTTCATTTAAAAGAGCATTTCATTATGTTTGAGAAGATAATACTGCCAGCCTGACCTTCATTTGCCTTCTGCTTTCATTGGCATGGGGTATGGCAGGATCAGTGAATTCAGTGGATTGGAGGCATGGAACAGGTGAGAAATTTCAACCCCACCCTTCCCAAACCACTGTAACCTGGTGAAAGGGTGTTCTTCTAAGGCTTAATCATTGGTGTGGTTGTCACTTTACCACTTGTGGCTAAAACTTTCAAACGGGCTGGCCTGAGGGAGTTAAGAACCCAGCTCCCATTGGATTTCAGAAGGATTTCAGCCCCTAAGTCTCTGAAGGTCCTTTGAAAATCCAGCTTGCATGTTTGTGGCTCTTTCATTTCACATGGTATGGGAGACATTTGTAGTTAAACATGCAGATCTCACAGGTTGTGGTTCTCTTGCTCCATATCACTCTCAATAAGTAATTCTGTTGTTAGGATGGTGTGAAATGGTTTCCACCAAGACATGCAAACCTCTCCTTGTTCTTTTGAATAGCTTCAGTGTCAAGTTCAGCAGAGTGACTGGTGACTGACTTGCATTGCTTTAGTGGTTTGTTTGGGTTTTTTTAAGATCCGAGTGGAAACATGAAAATTGAGCAAGCTCAAACCGCTTCCAAGAGGAAAAATAGAGATGCAGTCAAGTTTGCAAGTTTAGTATTTGGATTTTAAGTGAGCCAGAATTCAATGGTGTTGGGATTTTGTTTTCTTGCTGCATCTTAAAGATTAATGATGGTTTCAAAATCAGATTTATGTTTATATTTTGAACATTTGCCAAACTGGGAGGGTGTGGAATTTAGGCACAAGTCCTTCTCTAATCAAAACTTACTCAAAGCAATTTTTGAAGGAATCCATATTGTACACAACATATATAGACTGTCATTATAATTGTATCTATATTGAAGGATACTAATAAGATGTTACACCGCAACAGCCTCATATCTGAATGACTCTGTAGTGTTGCAAGCATAACAGAACTGCTGCTATTTTAACTCTTCTTCATTGAGGGGGCAAATTTAGAGTAATTTAGCAAACACAAAGTCTTCTGAAGAGCAGTTTCCCCTCATTCTATAGCATTAAAAACTGTATATCCATACTCTGAGCTTTTGGAGAGATGTGAAGTCAGAGATCCTATATTGAGTGTTTTCTTTTCGCTTGGAATTAACTTCAACTTTTCCATGGTTCAGTAGGGGTAAGGAGAGTATGCATTACATACTGAGATGCTTCTAACCCCAAAAAGCCCCAAGCCACGCATGTTTTGAGAACCATAGTTTTCAATTTTTGGTGTCAAGCTTGGAAAGATTCTCGCAGGATAAGTAGGATATCGCCGAAGGGGGAGAGACCGGTTGGTAAAAACAAAAAACCCCCACCAAGGTGTTGTAGAAAACAGGAGTCATCAAGTCAAAGGTTGTGAAAGAAGTTAGACACTGAATCAGTGACAGGTACCAGGAAACGATCTAGGAGACCCGATTTCTAATCTTGTACTGTAACACCAGGCCACACCGAGCTACCCATTTCCTGTTGGAGGCTAAGTGATGTGAATGTTTGTATATTCGGAGCATGAACATGAATCTCCCCCACCTTTTCCCCTTTTCCAGGGTACCAATATTGCCGCTGGCAAGGCTGTTGGGGTCGTCATTGCTACTGGGGTATACACAGAAATTGGCAAGATCAGAAATCAGATGGTTGCAACTGAGCCAGAGAAGACACCATTGCAACAAAAGCTGGATGAGTTCAGTCAGCAGCTCTCCAAGGTCATATCACTGGTCTGCATAGCCGTCTGGGTCATCAACATCAGCCATTTCAGCGACCCAGTCCATGGCGGGTCTTGGTTCCGGGGTGCTATCTACTATTTCAAGATTGCCGTTGCTTTGGCTGTGGCGGCCATTCCAGAGGGCCTTCCTGCTGTCATCACCACTTGTCTAGCCCTGGGCACACGCCGCATGGCCAAGAAGAACGCTATTGTGAGGAGCCTCCCGTCTGTGGAAACGCTGGGCTGCACCTCGGTCATCTGCTCTGATAAGACTGGCACCCTCACCACTAACCAGATGTCTGTCTGCAGGGTGAGTGCTGAGACCGGGGAGCAGATCAAATGCTCTTTTGTTCGACTGGACTGTGTGTGCAGTGGTTTTGAGGCTAATGCAGAAGGCTAAGAGTTTGGCCCCCGGCTCTGTCATTGGCTTGTTGTGTGACCTCAGGGAATCCGTGTCCCCTCTCTGTGCCTCAGTTTCCCCATCAGTGTAGAGGATGACAGTGTTTTCCTTCCTACAGACCAAGGCTGAAACTTTGCTTTTTCCTGCCAAACTTTTGCTTTGCTTATTGAGAGCTTTGGGCTGAGCACAGGGAGGCTTTGCTTTATTACAGGTCTCAATCACGATCTGCCTTCTCTTCCACTGGGTGGTGAGAATGTAATGGTTTGCCTTTGGTTTTGGTGTTGTGCTAGGGCTATAATTGAACAGCTCACTGCTGCTTGCAGACAAATGAGGTAACTGTTTAAAGAAGTAGCTTTCAGAAGTCATTTTTAAGGACACTCTTGCTGGGAAGTTTTCCCCTTTGGTGGGAATCTACTCAAAGTTGGAGCTTCTGCAAATGCATGTGTCTTGTTTATAGCCTGTTCTCGCCCACATGTTTTACCAAGCTGGGAAAAGTTTATAAACCTAAAAGCTAGGCTTTCTTTCAGACATCAGGAAAGCGGTTGTGAGTGCAACTCTGGTCCTAATGTATGAGAAGGACTTGCACTGAGAAACCTAGGGTCAAGATGAGATGAATGCAACCTGGCTGGTCAGTGTTTGGTGTGTTTTGTTTTTAAATCCATGTTTGGTTTTCAGAAAGTTTGTGGTCAGCCATTCCATGTCATTGTACGTACAGCTGACTTTGGTATCTAAATATACCTACATGGAAACTTCATAGCATAAATATACTTATTAGGGACACGTTTCTAGAGTCTTGGTAATGTGCTGCTTGTGTTACTTGTGTTTCTATATGGAGCTGTATATCTCCCTTCTGCAAGTCCTCACCCCCAGTGGAGCTATCTTGCAGGACTCAGTTTCAATGGGGCTGGGTTCCTCCAGTCACCAAATCAGTCATACACACAGACATACACAGAAGAACGTGACACGTCTGACCCGGCCGGGCTGATCAGCATGGACAGGCTGACGCCCTCATATGCCAAGAATCAGTTTATCAGAGCAACAATAAACTGCAGTCAGACACAAGCACACAGGTAAACAGAATACCTCTGAATCCAGCTGAGTGTCCCGCTGATACATTCATGGGCCACCATTCAGTTCATTAGGGCACATCTGAGTCAAACTGGGTCAATCACCTCATACAAGCTGATCCCCTTATGTGTTTTTAAACTCGGCATGTCCCAATCTTTAGCTTCTTGATGAGCAGACCCCACAGTATTTTTGGGCTTCGCAGGGATCTTTAGCTTAGGTAAAAGAAGCGTTGCTGCAGAGCAAGTGGGGAAGGAGAAGTAGAGAAGGAAAAATATACACAGTTACTACCAGTTTGACCATAAAAGTTATTTATTGCTAAGTATATGAAATATGTAATGGTACTAGTAGTAATAGACATGCAAAGGAAAAACAAACTCAAACAGTATTACCCTGGTTTCAGTAAGTATTTGGGGAAACTTAGCTCGAGCTTAACTAATACAGTTCAGGTTCAGAAATGTATGCTTAGAGAGAAAAGACAAAAGAGAGAGAGAGAGAGCTCTGGGATCTCACCAGTCCAAGGCACTCGGGTTGCAATGCTGACAGGTAAAGTTTGTAGCACGATTCTTGAAGGGAGACTATCTACTTCTTCCAGCTTCCCAAGAACAGCAGTGGATGGTGTCAGCGCACACACACTCTTGCTGCTTTTTTACAGATTTTTATACCCTTGGTTCAGCTTCTTCCAAGCATTCTCAATAGTGTAAATCATTGTCTTTTTTCTCTTGACGAGGGGTTATCTGGTTTGGAACATCTCAAAAAAACTGATTGATAATCAGGAAAACATAAGGTCAGGGAGTAACCAGACACTTAGGAGCCAGCTTGAAATTTCTATGGAGAGCAGACATACTGATGGGATATCTCATGGTTTCTTCAGAAACCATAGATAGCTTGCAGCATCAGGGTTTTGGATTTTTACTTGTTGTGAATAAGCCTCAGCTCAGCATGACTTTTCCAGATCTTACTATAGTCTTTTAACAGACTTAAGGCAATTATTGGAGTTTTCATAACCTTTGTTGGGGGGGAGGACTTCCACCAGTTATCCCAGGAAAAGTATGACAACACTTGTGGTCAGGGCTCCACCGGGCTGGACGCTGCGATGAACCCTTAACCATTGTTCAAATGTTGCTCATATCCCCTCTGACTAGGTCTCTTGCCTCAGCATTCCCTAACGCGGCAACGAAGTTTTAGCCAATCAAGTTTAAATAGGCCTCCCATAGTGGGACCGGGGAATGTACAGCCCAAGATGCCTATTAAACTCTACTTCTGCTAAGTTCTGGCATGTGTGTGGGGGGGCGTGCTTTGTAAATCCAGATTAGAACTGGCCTGATAAATGCTGAGCTGGGTGTGTGTAAATGTGCTTTATTAGCATTTTGGAGCACAGATTCCCCATCATGCAGTGCTCCCCTGCTTGTCTGATCCCAGAATTTGCTGTGGTCTCTGCTTCAGGCTTTCTGTTCTCCATATCCCATGTAAATGAATTGGCATCTGGTTCTATCTCGGATGCAGATGAGACCTAGGGCAGTTGCTCCTTATCTGGAGAGCTTTGGGTATGTCTCCCACTGCATTTTAATCAGTTTTAAGAACAAGAACATGGAGCGGAGAGGTAACAAGGACTTATTAGAGGGTAAGCACCATGGATCTGAGTGCCTTTGGTACGAAGAACTGTTTTCTGGGGAGCATCTTCCATTCTCCTGTCCCATAAGGCTAGGGTATTTTTGGCTGGACAATGATAAGCTTCTCTGAGAGAGAGTGGACAGTCCACTCTCTTTTTAGCTTCCTGTGATTTCTTCATGTCTAAGGAAAGCTTTTGCTTTCTATAGGCATGTGGATTTTATAGGAAAACTTTGGGAAAACGTTTCTGTGGAAGAAAAAATAAGCCTAGGGCACTTGTACACATGACGGGAGCTGAGGCCTCAGGGTTTTTATTGTATGCCCCCTTAAATGTAAATGGGTTTTTAATTGAAAACCATTTCAATTTTCTGTTGCATTACAGTGAGGGCCCCGATCCTTTTTTCCCAGAGCCTGCCCCCAACTGGTGGGCGAGCTGCTGACCTGTTGGGGGCCCCAGTCCTTTCCTCTGCAGCGGCAGTGGCCCCTGAGGTTGCCCGGGTGGGCTGCTAGTGGGCTGGGTGCTGCCCCAGCCCATAGGTAGCACCTGGCTCAATCCAACTGTTCCCCGAGCCTGTGGGCTTCCAGCGAGCAGGCTCGGGAAACAGTTGGCTTGGGCTGGGTGCTGCCTCGGAGCTGGGGCAGCACCTGGCCTGCTAGCAGCCTGCCCGAGCAGCCTCAGGGGGGCACTGCCATTGTGGAGGAAAGGACCCCAACCCCCTGTAGCTCGCCCCCCAGATGAAGTTTAGTTTGCAATGATGCAAACTCATCTAGCACC
>NW_017728932.1:3664716-3674674 GCF_001723895.1 Crocodylus porosus | reverse complement strand
AAGGTCTGATGCCATTCAGTCACACAAGTGACATTTTTGTCTCTTGTACGTTATGACGACTATACAAGTGCCTCTAGTCGGCATCCCCTGGCTTTAATATGTTGTTAGAATTGTCTGAAGTAGGGACCATATTATAGACTAATCCGATGCTTTGAGTACTGTCTGGTTAATTAGAAACCATAAGTAACAGAAAAACCTGATACTTCTGCTCCCCAAAGTGTTATAAATAAGACCTTGTTTGAACAAGACATTTTAAAATATATACCATTTTCACACTGTGCATAAAAAGGAGCTACAGCTTCCTATTGACCCTTTCAAAAAGCAGAAACATAGGGCAACCAAAAATTCTTCCCTTCTTCCTCTCCCCCAGCCCCCACCTCATATTTTTTCAGACATGGCCGACTTAATATAACATTTGCATGACATTCTGCTTCAAGAGTACATCTGGCAGGTTGTTCCTGTTCTGTAGTAGTTCTTCTAGTTTCCTTAGTGATATGGCAGAGCAAGTGGCCCATGCTCAACTGCATAATGAATGCGTGGGAGTCTAAAGGCATTAAACGTGATGATGTTGGTTCTGTGGACAGAGAAGCAAGCAACTCGTGCTAAGCAGATAGCTAATGTATGATGTATAATGTATGCACCTTTCCATGCAACAATATTCAGGTTACCATCTCAGCTGATTTCTGTATCGGGCCACTGACACTTCTGGGTTTTGGTTTTTTGGGTTTTTTTTAAAGAAGTCTCTTGCTTAGGACTTCGGAAGATGGGCAGGGTAAACTTAAAGCTGCCTACAACCCTGCAGTCCTTATCCTCGTTTGATCCACGTGGACCAAACTTTCTGCGTTTTCAACACCCCAAAGGTTCTGTGCCCTGCTTGTGTTAAGCCGTCACTTCTGGCTCCGGTTTAGGACGTGCCTGATTCACTGTGTTTGGGTGTGTTCAGATTTGGGATGTTGGTTCAAGGCGATTTCTAGTTCTGCATCAAAATCATGGGTACTTCCACTACCAGTTTCCATCTACAAGTCGTAACCTCTGGGCTGTCTGCATTGTACTGGGCACTATACAAATGTATGTTATAAAGTAGAATTCCTGCCACAAGCAACTTGTTGTCTAAGGATCTGCTCCTGCTGAAATAAATGCAAAAGTTGTACTAACTCTCACTGCGTGGGCCCACCCTGCACACAGAAAGACATATGGAGGGGGAAAGAGCAGAGCAGTAGTAACAAAAGGTGTTTTGGCATCAATAGTGATAACAGCAAGTCTTTCAGTATTCAGCCCGGGACTTCTAGCACACTTGGCTGGAGCTTAAAATTGGAAAGCCGACTTCGTACCAATCCATTCTGTTTTCATCATCCATTGTAATCAGTCAGCTGAATCACAACTCTTAAACAGCATTATTCAAAGCCCAATCAGCTCCAGGAAACAGAAGCTTGTGTTAATGTTTAACGTTTGGGAGTTCCCTGGTTAAATAAGGTGACTGCCTAATGGAAGGAATATGGATAATGTTCACAGAATTTTTTCAGACATACTAAATAGTTAAATATTTACATTGGGTGGCCAAGCCTACTCTTGACCGCTTTGTTTATCCTGTTGGTGCTCACTTCAGACCAGCTTGATCTTGAGTGGAAACTGTATAAAATGTGTCAATATCCTGAATAAATGTTAAGCATTTTTTCCATGTTAGCTGGGCCATGCAGCCTTTTTTCCAGCAAATCTAAGGACAATGAGTCCACAGAACTAATTTCTAATCTATTTTGAGCGTGAATATAAGACAGGTCCTTTGCGACCACCATAATAAAAGGGTTTGATTTCCTTCTTCATTTGTAAGTATTCCCAGTCCGAGGACCATGTTTTTCCCCATCTCCATCTCTGTCTGGTTAAACAAGGGGCATTCAGGGAAACAAAACCCAAATTAAAGTGGATTAGCTGAACATTTAAAAACCCTTGTGTGGGTATCCTCATTGAGAATTAGGTCTTAATTCATCTTGGCTTTATTAGCTTTGGAAGGGGATTAAGTTAAATCAGATGAAGGTCACTTTAATTCTGAAAACATGCAATTGCACAGGGGTTGAATAACACAGGGTGTTATTAAGGCACTCTAAATGAACACTGTGAATATGGATTATCTGTCCTGTATGCTTCAGGAGTCAACATCCCCATCATTACTGCTCAAAGAGAAACCTTTCAAGATTGATTGATTGATTGATTTTTAATGTTGAAACTTGATATTTTACCCATTTCCACCAGCTATATATGCTCAAAGTGAAGGAAGTACTAAAAAATTATTTTCAGAATTTTTTAAAATATTTTGGGCTAAATCTTCATAATTGTCCAAAAATAATGGTACAGAAACGGCAATTTCCATCACGTGACTTTCTGGCTTTCCTTCTCCATCCACAAATGACTTCTTTGTCTGTCTTACCAGGAATAATTTCCTGGTAAAAAAAACCTTGTATCACCATTCAGAATCCTCTGTGTTCTTGGCTCTTAACTTGACATTTTTATTCCTTTGTTATTTGATCTTTCCTCGGAAGAGGCAGGGAGATAGACATTTAGGAATACCAAGTTATGATAAAGACTTCAGTATTTTGCCCTAGATCAGTGAAAATACTGTGCTTGTACATAATTACAGGTCTCATCATAGAGTTAAATTAGGCCCATAATGAAAAGCTAGATCTTCACTAGAGCTCCACATCCAAATCGACTCTTCCTGCTTCATGATGAGCATTGGATCAAATCCTAACGGCTAGTTGTTTATATCGCTCTTGTTCCTTCACCACTTGCTTTTGCCCTTACTTGGCTTGGGGAATCCAGAGACTAGCAATCATAGCAACCTGTTTTTTTTTTTTCTGGTGAGATCGCAGAGAAAGTGCTCGTTTTCAATATCATTCTTCAGAGTATGGGGACCAGGGCTTACCTCACTTACTTTTAAGATCTGGTGCTGCACTCTAGTGCTAGATGAGATGCCTTCGTTTGCAGATTGTCTGGCGCTGCCGCAGTATTTACGTAATCTTATAGGTTATGGTCTGCATTGACTAGCATATTAAGTGTGACTCAGTTGTCTCACTGTCGTGTTTTATCTTCATAGCTGCTTTCACATTAGAGAGAACAAGAACGTCATAGATTCAAGGACCTCACAGCCTGAATGCTCCGATGTGATCATCCAAGCTGGCTCCCTGCATAATGTGCACTGTAAAATTGGAGTAAGTCTTGCCAGGATTAAGCACCAACTTCCGTTGAAAGGGGTTGAATCTCCAAGTGGATCTATTCAGTCTGACTGTTTCCAATTATAACGTTCTCTGAAGCAATTCAATTAAACCTAGACAATTCATATTAACCACTTGGCAGAGTTCAAAGCTTTTTTGTGATCAGTGAAGCATAAAAAGTGTTTAATTAAATTCCTTCCACTTTTTTTCTGTCCAGGACCAATCTATCCATCAGTGCCATCTAACCTGGTCTCATGCCTTTCTCTAGATAATCTGTCCCTTTACTTAATGGTCTGTCTGGAATGCCATGCAGGAGCACTGACGGTTGGTTTAAATTTCTTACTTCTGCTTCAGGACTTTTAGTTAAAAATTTTAGTAGTTAATTTATGCTAATCAGAGTATGGTCTTAAGGTCCCAATTCAACAAAGCACTTTACGTCCCTTTCTACCCAGCAAAGCACTCAAGTGTATGCTTAACTCCACTGAGTTCAGTGAGGCATGCATGCCAATTTAAGTGCTTTGCTAATTGGGACGTAGGTTTAATTCAATCTCAAGTATGAAAATGTTTATTACATACTTCAAGCTACACTTGAGTGCATTGGTCTACAAGTCTATCAAAACTTGCCAGTGTGGTAATATATTAAAGTAAAAAACCCACTCAGGATAAAGAAGATTAAACCTGAGCTTCATATTCCTGCTTGAAGCCTCCTGCCCACTGCACTCCTGACGCACATGGTTGCTTTGTAGTGTGTGACTAATTTGGTCTCGCTGACTCTGTCTCAAAGGAAATCCCACTGCACTCTTGCTTAGCTGGAAAGGTCTGACTAACTGATGCTGATGGGTGTTTCCTATGCACCTCGAGTTAAAATGAAGGAGTAACTGAGGGATCTAAAATTGCATGGCGTGATGAATTTTATTGCCCTCTGTTATAAGGCTGCATGATCAATAATTTCACGAGCGTGCCTTTCTCCGGCATCTCATTCTGAAATGTCCTGTATTGAAAGGCTGGTCTTGTGGCTAAAGCCCTGAATGAACAGACCTGGTTTTGTTCCTGGCTTCTCAATAGACTTGCTGTAGAACCTCGAATTTGTCCCTTAATTTCTCTGTGCCTTAGTTCCTGTAAAATGGGGATAGTAGTTCTTCACACCGCACAGGAGTGAGTGAGTGAGGTATTCGTTGATATGAGGCATTCGGATGCTGGAGTGATGGGGATTATAAATGTAGCTAGAGGAAAATTGTGCAGGGTATGGACAATTGAAACAATTTATATTGAGTTAAGGGGGCGGAATCTGTAATATATTAAGCTGATCTGGTGTGAAGTGCTTTGTGCATCTGATCTATCCTGCAGTAAGTGGAAGCTAAATGAGAACAGTTTTACTGCTGAACGAAATGGGTGTTTTGTTCTAGATTTATTGCAGTTTGGCTTCGCTTACTGCAGGAGAGAGTAGAGATGTGAGTGCATCAGTTTACCGTGCAATAAGTTTTCCCCCTTCTCTTTTAACTATATAATTATTTAATCTGTCTGCACCCAAAATGAGATGCATGGCTCAGAACATCTAGGGGACAGTCTTGCACATCATCTTCTCTCTGTCCTGTAGCGCACAACCAAGCTGCTAGTTCTGAGTGGATAAATGAAAGGTTTGAACGCTTACTGAGTGGGCGGTTGTGTATTTGGTATTTTTCATGCATTTTAAATGGCTTCTATGGGAACTAATAAGGGGAGGAAATGAAACGAATGACTCTTAGTGTAAACAGATCTGTCAGTCAATCTGTTTGGGCCCTGCTAATATTATTAATTGCTTCAGCAGTCTGAAGTGCATCCTAGAGGCTGCCTCAGTTGCTTTATAGGAAACTAATATAGTTATTACATTATTTAAAGTAACCTCCTGAATTTGCTGATCTCATTGATCCTGGTTGGACAAGTATCTTTATCACTAGAACATTCTCCATACTGAGCAGTGAAAGGCTCACATGCAACAAGGGCACTAAGACTTGAATGGGTTGGAGGATTGCATAGGAAATCCTTCCTTCCCTGTTCTTGGAGAGCAGTGGTATTGTGCATCTTTAGTTGTATTGTGATAGCACCTAGAGCAGAGGTGAGCAATTATTTCAGCTGGAGGTCTCCTTAATTACTTTTGGTGAGCTGTTGAGGGGCTACAAGGGTAGCTCCATCCTTGGACAGGTGTCCTGCCCCTTGATGGTCATCTTGAAAACAAAAATCCCACCCCAACCTCTAACCCTTTCTACCAAAAGTCCATCTCATCCCCATCCCCCACACAGCCTTGCCCCCGGAAGCTGTCTTTTTGGGAAAGGGGTTTGCCATCTTGGAACCAGAAAACAACCAAATCGCATACTAAAAGTCAAACATCTACTATAACACATTTTAATTATATTTCAAGAAATATTTTTGTCCTGACTTGTGTTTGCATATATAGAGGTGATTGCATAACAACACCCCAAAAAAAGACTTACTGTTGTGTATTGCATGTGGGGAGTGGATGTCGGGGGGGGGTGTGCAGGATGGGGTTTTGGGGGAGGGTGATTGTGAAGGTGTGTGTGGGGGCTTGGGAGTGTGTGTTGGGGGGGATGTGGCCCCTCTGCCACATGCGCCCTCCCATAGCAGACAGCTCTTACTACCACCAGCAGCAGCAGCAGTAGGTGGCAGGCCCTTAGGGCACTCCTGGCCCATTGCAGGCAGAGCCCCTTGGTGGTGCATGGCTCTGGCTGAATCCCAGGACCTGCACATTGTAACGTGGAGCCTGCCTGGCCCGGCCCACTGGCACATGCTTTCGCTCCAGGCTGGGCTGGTTCCACGCCAGTGTGGGGCTCCCAGCACTGCAGGTAGGAACCACTTGCCATCAGGCCAGGCAGGCCAGCTCCATAGCCATACACGGTGGCATGGAGCCCACCCAGCCTGATGGTGCGTGGACCGGGAGCCATGGGTGTTGCACACTGCTGGGCTAGGTGGGCTCTGTTCCACTATGTGCAGCTCCCTGCTGGAGTGCTGAAAGCCTCACCTGGATTCATGGAGCTGGTCCAGCCCTGCTCACTGGCGCATGGCTCCTGCCTGCAGAGCCAGGAGCCCGGCACGCTAACGTGGAAGCAGTCTGGTCTGGTTTGAAGGCGCACGCCAGTGGGCCAGACCGGGCAGGCTTCATGCTGCCATGTGCAGCACCCAGGATTCAGCCAGAGCTGCACGCTGCCAGAGGGCTCTGCCTGCAGGAGCCTCCCGCAGGCCTGGGGTTGCCCGCTGCAGGCAGAACCCTCTGGCAGTGTGCGGCTCTGCCTGCTGCTGCCACCAGCGGGGCCTGTACACCATGGTGGGGGCAGTGTGCTATGGTGGGAGGGGCCCAGCCCCCACCCACCTCCCCACTCACCAGCTGTCCAGTTGCGCACGCGCCCTCATGCTCAGTGCCTCCATGTAGAGCTCCAAGTGGAGTGCTGGGAGTCCCACAGAGGTGGAAGGACAGAGCCTGCCCGGTCCAATGGCACATGACCTCTGCAAGCCTGCTTTCAGAAGGGCAGCCATGGGCCGGTAGTAATTGGGGGTTTTTGGGGAGGGGGTTGTTTGTTTGTTTTTTGAGTGGCCCCATGGGCTGGTTAGAATGGCCTGTTAAGCCAAATTTTCCCTGCCCCTGACCTAGAGGGTCTGATCAGGATTAGGTTCCCTTTGTGCAAAGCATTGTATAAACACACAGCAGAGAACCGACCTTTCTTTAAAAATCTTGGCATCGAACTGAGCAAAGCAAACAGGGTCGGGGGGGTGGGGGAGACATAGGCATAGGGAGCAGCTTGCCCAGGTTCATTCAGCAGAGCCATGGTAAAGTGAAGACAAGAACTGAAGACCTCGTGATCCCGAGTCTGACATTTAATACACCAAGCCGTATTGCCGTTTTGCATGGCCTAAGTCCTACGTTGCAACCACCTGTGTTGTTACTGTTCTACACCCCCAGGATTTCCATGAAGTCAGTCAGTCCTATCCCTTTTTACCAGCCCTCAGACCTTTTGTCTCGCTCCTTTCATCGAGTTGTCTAGATGAGCAGCCTTCCAGTATGAAACAGCTAAACTTCCTTTCTTCCTCAGCCCTGAGTTAAGCAGCTTGGACTAACCTTCTCTTTTGTATAAAGAATGAATTGGTGGGAGTGATGTACAGTAAATTCTGCTGGATACTAACTGCAGCCCAAGTTTGCGCTGAAACCAGATCTGGGGTGGTTTAATTTTAGAAGCTGCCCTCTTTCGCTCCCTGTTTGGATTCTTCTCTCTCCTGTCTTTGTATATGGCTGCTGTGACAAGGGAGATGATATAGGAGGAAGCCATTATGTAATTATGTTAACTGCAAGCATTATTTAGCATGGGGGAAGGGGAAGAGAGGAATGTTTTAGTTCTGTCCTTGCAGATTGCTTCCTTTTTATAGAAGAAGATTGCAGGATCTGTGTAATAAGTTAATAACTCTGAATTAAGCTCATCATGAAGTCTTCGAACAACAGTTATTGAAGTTGACATTCTATTCAAATTTTAGTCTCTCAAAACTTGGCATGTGGCACCCTTTTATGTTCCATTAGTTAACACCTCAGGAGGCCAAGGCACAGGGGATGACATTTGAAATGTGGATCTGATGGGTGCGATTGGAGAGGTAAGTGTTGGCACTGGATTTATGACTCGGATACCTTGTTCCAGGCAGACACGAACCCCCAGACTGAGCATGACCTCTCCATTCGATAATAGGCAAAAACATTTGATATGCCGTGATAGCAGATAAGAATAATGCAAGCAGTTCTGTATCTCCCAGTCCCAGTGTTCACAGAGTCAAGGTGTGTCTGGCCAGTACATGAGCTGCACTCCGAGGTGCTCTCTTGAATGTAAGATGTCAGCAGCCTGGAGGTCAGAGGCTGAGGCCCACTCCCCAGAAGTGGGGTGGATGAGATGAGCTGGTGGTATGCCCTCTGTCCGTGGTGGCCTTGGGTTTCCCTCTTGGGGACCCTTTGCTGCTCTGAAATCCTTCATTATGTGTATTCTTTTTTCCTTTTCTGAAGGCTCTTCATCTCTGGGCATCTTTGATTGGTCTACCTGTGCATATTCTGTCCTGTCAGCATATTCCTTTGTTTCACAAACCCATCACATGCACACATCCTAATCTGGGCTTTACTGGTTTCCTAATTTGGTTCATCTACCAAAACCAGAAATCCCAAGGGATTAGCCAATGTGGCAGAGTCCCTTTATCTCATGTTATGGCACCCACTGGTGCATGTCTTCAATTTCCTAGCCTGCGTGTTTCCTTGCTGCTTGCCTGTGTCAGACACAATGGGCTTTGAAGGAAACTTTTGCCACAAACAGGCTTTTAGAAATCGGCTAACCCTTGCCGTTGCCCAGGACTGTTATTCGAATACAATATCTACTTTACCTACAAGCCAATTCCTAAAAGCAAACCTCTAAATACCATTTTCTAGCCATCAGTAACAACATGCCTCAAACCTCCAAAACAATATTGGATGGGCTGAATTTCCTGGAGGGACTGTCAGGGACTGGGACATGGGTGCTCCAGCACAGTTGACAAAACATGACTTGAAGGCCTGGGGGGATGGGTGGGTCTGAAATGGAAGCCAAACCTGAAGAACAGGCCTAGATCATGAGCCATATCTGAACTGAAGCTGGGGACTTGCGGGGGAGAGTCAAGGTAAGGCCTGGCAGGCAGGGCTAGGGCAGGAAATGGAGGCAAATCTTAGCCACAATGGCCAGCTGTCTGCTCCGGCCCTTACATGGCTGAGTTTAAAGAATGGGCAGAGCTGCATGGGGGGCTGGATTTTGTGTAGGGTGTGATCTAGTCCTGCCACATGGGGTTGCGCTTATCATTCTGCAGATGTGCTGATTTTGGGCCCTTGATCATCACCGAGCACATCTCTATCTGAAACAGAAGGCAACACCTCTTTGTCCCTTTCTGAATGAGGACCGGGGACACCTTGATTCCACAGGTTTAGCACAGAATCGGATCCTGTTGAGGTACTAGTGCACTCCCATGTGTTTGACATCAGTGGGAGAAGAAAGCCCTGCCCAGTTTTGAGTTCATGTTCTTTGCTTGTTGGGGTTGCAGTCGATTTGTTGCACTTGATGGTCAGTAGCCAGCCTTCAAGGTGAAGGAGGAGAGATTGTGGAGAACTGCACACAGCCTTTTAGCTATAGGCTGTGCCATGCAATCACAGAATGGGGAGTGGGATTCTTCTTGAACATCCGAGTGCTCTTACCGTGCTTTGCAGCTATGTAAACTGTAAAGGAGACATGACTATCTGTGGCAATTCATCTCGCAGACTGACTCATAATTTGTACTTGTTCATGTAGCCCTCTAGGTATTCTGTCGTTTGGAAGGTAGGGGTTGAATGGATTGTTTTAGCAGATCCTAGCAACAGACCCTAGGCTATTTTAAGATATAAACACTTAAACTAGTGTCATGGATAATTCTGCACACAGACTGGCCTCCCAAGAGTCCACGGTTCTTTGGCTTGATTTCCCTTCAGGGTTGGACCCAGATGTGCAGACACATGTGTTTTCCCCAGGCACAAACAGCTGTGCTGCTGCTACTTGTCCTTGGGGAACAACTCTTACCTAGGATCCTGAGGGCCTCCCGGGGGCTCCAGAGTTGGCAATCCAGCAGCAGAGAACCTGGCTGACATCTGGAGTGTGGCTGTGGCTGGCCAGGCTTCGGTTTCGGGCAGTGCACACTGCTGCCACATGTGCCACCCTGCTTTTTTTCCACTGTGG
>NW_017728932.1:3662350-3664616 GCF_001723895.1 Crocodylus porosus | reverse complement strand
CAATCCAGCAGCAGAGAACCTGGCTGACATCTGGAGTGTGGCTGTGGCTGGCCAGGCTTCGGTTTCGGGCAGTGCACACTGCTGCCACATGTGCCTCCCTGCTTTTTTCTGCCCCGGGTTTTTTAGACAGCAGACTTACCTGGAGTCTTGGGGGCCAAGGAAGCTGTGGTATTCTTGCAGCTGGGAACCTGGCAGGCATCTGGAGTGTGGCTGTGGCTGGCCAGGCTTCGGTTTCGGGCAGTGCACACTGCTGCCACATGTGCCACCCTGCTTTTTTTCCACTGTGGGGTTTTTTGACACTGGGATCTCCCTGCACGTGCAGCACCACATGCCACACGTGCATGCTCTTTTCAACAGTGCTGGTTTGGGTCAGCAGCATCTTTTACTTAAACCAAACATGGGCTGCTCCTTTGTTAGAGTTTCTTGCTCAAGGTTTTCTTGTCCTCTCCCTTGGGCCTGTAGGGTCCATGTCTAATTAAAGTCTAGGCTGCCAGTTCAAACCCAGCTAGTAGTATCTAAGAGTTATCGCTTACTGGCTGTTTGGTGGTGATAGCCAGCTTGCCAATGGACAGGGGAAGGTGAAAGAGAGAGATGATGTCTTGCTTGTAGCTGATAAAAAATTATTAAATCAGAACAGTTTTAGATTGTGCTACTTTGTACTTTCCTAGTGTATCTGTCTACCCAAGAATCTAAGGGAAGTATACAGAAGATATATTTTTATCCTTATTTTGTACATGAGCACACTGAGGCATGGAGTGCTGAAATGATACGTCTAGCAGAGCTGGGATTGGAATCCAGGTATCCTGACTGGTAATCTGTACCTCTAAAACCCTCCTCTGTCTGGGTTTGCATAGTCTACGTTCCTAAGAAGGTTTGTCAGTCCAGGTTCCCAAGAAGGCGCAAATATTTTATTTTTATTCATCCTAATTATTTTCCTTCTCTACTCACCAACTAAGCATGTAGTATTAGAAGTCTACACCGTGTTATCAGCAAGCTTTAGCATCCCATGCTACTACCCGCTGCTGGCAGCATTTTCATGGCCTGCAGAAAATACGCATGTTTAAATACGGATGCAAAGACTATACTTGTTTTCTCCCAAATACACCTGCATCAAATGTCTCTCATAATCTACTGAATGCAAGTATTTTTACAAGTCGTTCGCTTTCCAAACTGCATTAGTAGTGCCTCAGTTTATGACGTGAAATTCCATTTTCTTTGGTTTAAGGGTCAGAAGACAAAACCTAAACCTGAGAGTCCATCAGGTTCTTAAGTGTTTATTCATGTCTCACATGCTGGCTTGCATGTTCTCTCCGTCTCTGCGCTATTGTATTTTTGCTCTAAAGGGTTAAACACAGAGATATGCATTGGAGGGAAAGCTTGGTCAGAGGCCAGCTGAGTTTCCTTCTTTGTTTGAGGTTGGAGTTAATATGCACCCACCGGCCTTATAAGGTAAACAGTGCAGCAAGTTTACATAGAAGATTTGTGCGGCTGGCTGGGTTCCAGGAGCTTTCACAGAAAGGGCCATTTAAACAGCTAAGGTAGGTAGGTTTAGTGTTTTGTTGGGTGTTTTTTTTTTTTTTTTTAAGTTACCTATCCTGTTTATGAATGAACTTACAGCTATTTCCTCTTCACTGTTTACATCCACTGCAAACATGTCTCTTTCTCCAGTCTGGAAATACACTCTACAATACCGAAAACCTGGAAATACCTTTCCAAGCCCCAACCAAAATCTCCCCCTCTACCTTGACTCAATGCCATTGTATTAGTCACTGAACACAAGCTGGGTACGAGCAAGACATTTAATGTAATGCTTGGTTGCCGTGGGTTACAGAAAACCATTTTTAAATAGGCTTAGGGAAAATAAAGGCCCTGAAACAAATTTTTAAAAATTAAGAAAATTTGAGAAAATTATCCAGGAGAACATCTGCGAGCAGCCAGCAGGAGAGATTGTGCTTAGGGCCGACCAGCATGAGTTCATTAGAGGCAGGTCCTGTTAGACCAACCTGGTTGCCTTCTACGACCAGGTCACAAAAGCCTTGGATGCAGGTGTTGCGGTGGACGTAGTCTTTCTGGACTTTCGGAAGGCCTTCGACACTGTCTCTCACCCCGTTCTCATTAAAAAATTAGGCGACTGTGGCATCGATGTCTGCACAGTCAGATGGGTTGCAAATTGGCTGGAGGGCCGCACCCAGAGAGTGGTGGTGGACGGGTCATTTTCGACCTGGAGGGATGTGGGCAGTGGGGTCCCCCAGGGCTCGGTCCTCGG
>NW_017728932.1:3655718-3661995 GCF_001723895.1 Crocodylus porosus | reverse complement strand
GGAGGCCACTTGCATGATCAGGGGGCAGCAGGGCAGGCCCTACGAGGAGAGGCTACGGGACCTGAACCTGTTCAGTCTCTACAAGAGAAGGCTGAGGGGGGGATCTGGTGGCTCCCTATAAACTTGCCAAAGGAGACCAGCAGGCACTGGGAGAGTGCCTGTTCCCCTGTGCACTACCGGGAGTAACAAGGAACAACGGCCATAAGTTGACTGGGAGTAGATTCAGGCTAGACATGAGGAGGCGCTAGTTCACTGTCAGGGGGCTAGGAGCTGGAACCAACTTCCAAGGGAAGTAATGCTTGCCCCTATCCTGGGGGTCTTGAAAAGGAGGCTAGACAGCCACCTAGCTGGGGTCATATGACCTTAGCATCCTTTCCTGCCCATGGCAGGGCATCAGACTAGATGATCTGCTTAGGTCCCTTCTGACCCTACCAACTATGAAGCTATAAGAGCTTCTACCGACAGGCTTGAAATGGTGTTTATGGCACCAATTTCCAGACTTGTAGCAAGTGCGTCCAATATGAACATTTCCAGCCCCTAATCCAGTTTCAGTACATGGGCTTCCAATCTTCAGAAATGGTTAGTGATTTTGGTGCCATCTTTTTGCTGCAGCTCAGTTTGATATACCTTTAAAAGGTGCCTGTGCTTTGGGAACCGGTGAGCATCCACCTTCTGCAAACCAGCCTTGAACGTGACTCAAATGGGAAACCAAAATATTGAGGCATAAAAAGTCTAGCTGTTAGGGTTTTTTCCCCTTAAGTTGTAGCCATACAAACATACATTTTTTTCCTAGGTTTCTGTGCTGCTGCTTAAAATCTGTCTTGGCATTTTTTTGGCTCCTCACCATCATAGTACCGAAACAGGTACTACCTAGAGGCAATGGCCACTTGCAGTGCAAGAGTATATTGCAGTGCTTTCTACTGTGTCGTGTACATCTCTCAGCAGTTTGGGCACTTGTAGGAGACACTGATCTTTCATTGTCATTGGGCATACTTGCAGTGATTACTGGCATACTAGCTTTTAAATCTCTGAATAGGAGTGCAAGCTGCTTTCTGAACTGGGGGAAGGCAGAAGCTGTTTTGCTGAGGAGCAGGGACTGCTCTTAGATCTGCTGGCTGGCAGGTCTCTCAAATCTCTCGAGAGGTGTTGAGATGCCGGAGCGATGGGTTCAGTAGAGGAGCTGGAGGTATGATGGACTGCTCCTGAGTGGAGTCTTGGTAGTGTGCACTCAAATATTTCAAATAGGACAGATGTGCGTTTTTAACAGTGGGGGCAACGAACCACCCAAACAACCACAGCTACCATTCATCATTATTTGGAGCTTCCAAGTGAGACTGGATGCCTTTCTAAGAGACTGACTCTTGTTTAGCTCCAAGTCCATTGGGTTTGATGGTGTCAACTTTGGGAAGATGATCATAATAGTTCTCGCTGACTTGGAGAATCTGTCCCACAGATTTTTAGGCTATTCACGTCAGTATGATGGAGCCTAAAGCAGAGCGTGACAATATGAATGCACACGCTTGTTCAGGGAACTGCTTGCCTGCCACTCTAGGTTAGATGGAGACAAATCTGGAAAAAAGATTAAAGGAAACTCCATAGTATCTTTTATGTCTAAAAAGCAGCACAAGAAACCTTCATGAAACTGGGCTCCTTTTTTCTTTTTTGCTTTTGAAGTAACTAAGTACCAAAGATTAAAGGGATGAATCCCCAGTGGAACAAATGGTCATCACAAGTGTACAAGTCCTTTACCAGAGTCATCTCATTAGTTGCAAGCGATAATGAGCGAAAAGCAACAAAGCATCAGATTTCTGTCGGCATTCTTGTACTGTGGGGATAGTACGTAGTGGAGATTGGAGCAAGGCTTGATTTCCCAGAGTAAACTAGGAGAGAGAGTCCAAGGAGTGGCATCAAATGTTTCGTGGATATTAGGTGGAGCAGGGAGCGTGGGTGCATATGCCTCCGCTTTTGGGTCGTAAGGAGTCTTCAGAAATCCAGCGTAGTTATTTACTATCTTAAAGGTTTAGAATTGACTTCCATGCCTGGTTTGCTGCTCCAAATAAGAAACTCGTATGCTGTGTACCAAAGCTGAAAATGCTTCTGTCATGCTGCAGTGATGGCTTTTAGTATTTAGCATGTCAGTACTGATGTTGTATCCAGCACTGGGTTGTCCCCTTCATATTGAAGTACCCATTGTAGAGTCCTTACGACTGCATTATTCAAGCACCTCAAAACATTAAGGAAAATGTTAAGCAGCTCATGCTTACAACATCATTGTGAGGTAGGGGGCTGTTTATTATTGTCCATGTCATTGGTAGGAAAACTGAGGTCCAGACAGATTAAGTGATTTGCCAAAAATCACAGAGGAGAACTGTGGCAGGCCGGGATTTAAACCTGGGTTCCCCAGGCTAGTGCTGTAACACCTCTTCTGCGTAGCCGCTAATGAAAGTCAGATCGTTTGAATACCAGCTAAGTGCTTTTGCCATAAGTCCATATTTCCTTTGCATACATACATGATCCTTGCCTCAAGGATCTTACAGTCTGAACATCTAAGGACCCACTGAGTAGCCAGGATGATTGTGAATAAGTTTTGTTTTTGGCTAATACAGATGGCATTGCATTAGCCTGGTCTAGTTGGAAGGTTTCCTGGGTTTTCTTGAGCGATCATACAACACGTAAGGAAGCATGCTGGAGCTCCCAGGGAGCACATTGCTCAAGTCTTGGCTTGGGAGAAACAGGGCTGAATCCTGTCTGTCTTACCCATTCCAGTGTTCCCACAGGAGTTGCTGAAGCTCCTGTGTGACTAAAGAAATCATGATATAGCTCCAGCCTTGCATTGTGGCTTGAATACATTCTGGGAAAGCATGCGCTGGATGCACATCTCTGCCCTCGTATGCATGCAGTACAGCTTTGGAGCTATAGTTAAGCCTCCACCTTCTAGCATGCCAGTGAGCAGAATGTTAAACCTGCATCATTATTTATTCCTTTCATGAGCTGCTGAAAGGTCTTGCAAGATGCTTTTTACAGTTCACTTGCATATTGACATGACTTTCTCCTCTGCTTCCCCATCCTCAGGGAGTTCTGGAACATAAACCAGGCTTAGCCAGCACTGACAGGCAGTCTATACAGAGCAGGATCCGAGAGGAAGCAGCCTGGGATTAGTGAGGAAGAATGATGGGCACACGCACTTAGTTTATAAACTCCTGCCAATAGGCGTTGTGCTTTATTTCCTGCAGCTTGAAGAACTCTAGTTTCTGCAGGGGCAAGTAACACTTAAGTGACTGAACTAAGAATCCTACAGGATAGGACGCAGCTCTTGGCTGCTATTTCTGAGCAGGGTTGAGCTGTTTGGGCATAAAGGGAAATGGCTGGGAAACTCATGCAAGTGCCATAGGGTGCTGAACAGGGGAGACAGGAAAGACGGTTTGCATTAAGGTGTAATGTCACCAGGATGGAGGGGGAGAAGAGCACATGGTTTCCTGTGGTGAGAAAATGTGCTATGGAAGGGGTTTGCACACATGATAATCACATGTTTTTCATCTGTCCAAGCCTGGAGACCAGTTGCTTTCTATAAGATGCTGGAAGGCAGGCTGAGCCCAGGTCATGATGCCAACCTGCCATCCCTTTGGGTGAATGAGGGCTGACAGCTGAGCTGTGCATATACTGGCCGTAACCTTCTCTTTCTGGCATGATTATCTCATGTCAGCTGCTTAGAAGCAAATAGTTTAAATATGTCTGGGAGGAAAATGGGATTGTTGAGGAACTGAAGGTTGCTTAGGCATAAGGGTCCTGCCTTAGAAAGGGGAGGAACCACAGGGGTGAAGCAAAATGAGTCGGGAGTCGCGGAGTTGCTCCCAACACAGTGCTGCTCTGCATCTCAAATGACAGCACCATACTATTAAATGTGACTAGCACCATTCAGTGCTCTGAGGAAATGTGCTTGTGAGGTTTGCTCCATCGTGCTTTTACCACTGACCATGCAGGTCTCTTAATCTGATTGTGTAAAAATGTGTGGTTGGGAGACTTTCCCTCCCATACCAAAGACCGGTCCTACTTCTCTTTTGCTGCTAATGCTTTCAGTCTTAGCCATCTGGGTAAGGCAAGTTTGTTCTTCTGAGCCTCTGGTTGCTCATCTATTCCCATTGATCCAAGTTAGCACCTGAAGAGAATTTGCCCTGGAGAGCAAGTAGATGGATTCATGACGAGGAGCCAAAGAGATGTGAACACGGACCCTCCCCTTAGGAAGTCACTTAGCCATTGCTGTCCTTTGGCACATTAGGGCTAGAAAGTGAGTAGTGGGAACAAGAGATACTCTAACAGTAAGGCTTCGTATTCCAAGCTTGCTCTAACTTACCCATGACGGGCACCAGGGTCGCCAGTTAAACTGAGCCAGTGCATCAGCAGGAAATAAAACTTATGACTTCTCACTCAAAAGAGCCACAAGTCTTGTGTAAACTGGTGGAGTGAGCCAACAGAAAACTGACAGAGCCAGTGAGGTCTATTCCTCGAGAGAGTGTTTCTAGCAAGAAATTCAGATGTGATAAAACTGAAGGAAAATATGCCAGTTTGGAGTGCAAAATCCGTTCCTTTCACCTGTGGCTCCCCTGAGCCATCCACTCCCTGGCCTCTGAAGCAGTGTTACGTACCTTTCTTCTGCAGGGCAGGAAGAGCTTGGCACAACTTAAATCCAGAGTGAGTTTTTAGGGCCGGCAGCATTGTTGTTGCCTACAAACTGCCTACTTTTAACAAGAAACAAATGAACTATGACAGGCATGGAAAGCCCTCTGTGCCGCTTGCAAAACTCCCGTTGAAATAAATTGGTTTTTCTGCCTTGAGAGAACTATAGGTGGCCCCGATTTGTTTTTGTTTTTTGGGTTTTTTTCAACGTGAACTACCTCTACTTCCAGCTTTGAAGAGATTCAGATCCAGGTCAAAACTTTTGGCTTAGGCCTATTCCTAAACAAAAAAGCTGATTTGAAATGCAGCCTTAACCTATGTAGTCATATGTGCTGGGGGGACGGGGAGGTGCTAAGGAGAGGGCAATATTTTGCACTTGGAGTCGTCAGTATCTTTTGAGCGACGTGATGGCTCCAGCACCATCCTTCATTTCCCACGTTGGATCATGGAGCTATATTCCTTTTGTCAGACATCCCTTTCCTTTATTTTCTGAGTGGATAAGTTGTTAAAATTAACATAGGAAAACACTAGAAACGCGTGAAAATATGAGGTGGACTGGGGTGGGTGGGAGCACCTTAAATTTGGAAGCATGTGCGATTGCAGTGCATAGTTATGTCTCTTAAAGGTGGTAGACACCCACTGGCAAAGACAACCTGTGAAGCAAGCGAGGACAGTTGTCAAGGTAACTTGCATTGTGTGACTATGTAGAGATACCGCCGTAAACAGACGTACAAAACTAATGGAAGGTGACAGTGCCTCTAACAGGCATGTTACTGCTGGTGGGTGTTAGCGACTGTCATGTGTATCCTGGGGACTGTTCTCCAGAGGCAGAGCCCTCCACACATGTTTGCCGTATGTTTTGGCCATCGGAAACATTTGTTTCATTCATCAGCATGAATTTACTGCTGGTGAAAGGTGCTGGATGGGTTGCCCTGGAACTTGAAGCCCTTGATTACATGATGTATAATACAGATACTGGCCATGTTAGGGTCTCCTGTGTTCAAGGAATGGAGTGAGCTGATGAGGCCAAACCGGTGTTTCTCCATGAATTTGCTGCAGTATTTCAGCTTTCACTGCCGGGGGGTGGGGACGGCACATCTAGCCTTAGCTAAAACTCCCAAGGGGAGCTGAAAAAGTGGAGTCTTCCTGAGTCTACAGGACACTTCGTCTCAAAGGGACGTTAACTCCCAGCCCTAACGTGAGCATGCTGTTGTTATCAGTTATTGTAGAGCTGAGCCGAGCAAGAGGACCCGCCTGACTTTTCTCTCCCATCCAACTGAGGTTCAGTGGGATTACAGCAGGGGTGAGCAATTATTTCGGGTGGAGGGCTGCTTACCCAGTTTTGGTAGGTTGTCTCACTCCCAGTGCCCCCCAGCCTCGCGCTGCAGGCGGGGGGCAGCGCACAGCCCTGACCCCCTGCTCGCCGGCAGGGAAGGAGCTGGTGCTGAACGCGGGGAAAAGTGGTCCCTTGCCCGCCCCATGGTCAGCACTCCCTGCTGTAAGTTCTCGCAGCCCATCCTGTCATTTTTTAGAAGTATTAATTTTCTAAATTTTTTAGGGGCCTCGTGGGCCGGGTAGAATGGCCGCACCAGCTGGATCTGGC
>NW_017728932.1:3651175-3655618 GCF_001723895.1 Crocodylus porosus | reverse complement strand
GGGGGTGGGCTGGCTGTATTTTGTCCACCCCTGAGCTACAGTGTGTAGGGTCATGACAGCTGTTAAGTCCCTAGGTATCTTGCACTGTATTAAGAAGTGCGGTTATCTTGGTTGCTTTATAATGCGGGCTGCAGACTTGATACATGCTTGGAAATGCTATCTAGTTTCACTGTAGCTCAGGTGCCTGTATCCTCTGATGAAATGATGAAGTTTTGTAACTTTTTGCTAAAGCATTTCTCAGTAATTTCATCACATTGTCTGGGCCTCCCACAACAGGGTTGCATTTTAAGACCTATGTCTGCCTACCCCTTTTCTGCAGTGGTATACTTCCATCCTCGTCCCACCTGTTACTGTCCCACACAGTGCTACTCGGCATATCCCAGCCACCCTATCCAGGCCCTGTGGGGTCAGTCCAGAGTCCATTTAAATCTACTGCAGTCTTTCTGTTGATCTTAATAGGCTTGGATGAAACCAGCAGTGAATAACATGTCTAAGTTCGGAGCCCTTTTGCACAGCCTGTGGAGTTGTAGTGGTTTATTTAACAGAGTGCAGAAGAAAATGGTTGCTTGTTCATTCTCAGTTCTCCTGCACATAGAGTAATCCTGTTAAAAAACTAATTATTTTGTGGCCCTGCCTAGGGTGTCACTTCCTACACACGTACACCATCACCCATACTTTACATGGCCTTGCACTGCTAGGAAATGTGTCTGTCCTGGAGTGGAGGCTCTGGGTAGTTGTAGCCCACTTAACCCCCAATAGATGTCTGTAACATGGCGGGCTGAACATCTGGCTGGGAAAGAGATCACAGGTCCTGGTCCCACCTCTGCACAAGGCACTGTATGGCCATCAGCACTGAAGTTTTCTCTCAGGTTTATATAGTTGTTAAAAGGTGCTTAGCCACTTTCACTGCGTTTCAAGAAGTCTGGATGCCCACAGTTGTGCAGATTGCTTCAGACTTGACTATTTCAAGTGCGGTCCACTGAGCACTTGCTTGTGCTTCATGAAGAATTGGCTGGTCCTGTGCGATGTCTCCTTGCTTCCACATGCCATAAGATAGCTAAAAACACACTGCTGCTATTATCCATTTTGCAACAGCATTTGCAGCCTCCTGGTATGATGGGGGCTTCCACTCTCCGAGGATCTACCTACGTGCAGTAAGAGCAGGAACCTTTGTGGGTCTGAGCCAAAGTCCTTGAAAGCAGGAACTGTCATTTGCCATAAGTTTGCATTGTAACTTGCCTGACTGCTGTGGTCTGATCATCCTCTAGATGTTACTACGGTATAATTGTTGAGAATAAATAGAGCAGTATGAAAAATGAGGCTCAAACTGCCTCAGCCTAATTAATATCTGCCTCTCTCCTTGGTGGAGGATTTACCTCCCAGCTGAGCTCTTGGTGGTTGTTAGCGGCAGGCAGTGGTGTTCCCCACCAGTGCCAAAATCATTGGACCCCTTGCTGTTAAGTTGCTCTTTGTGTTGGCTTTAATACACATCCTAAATAATCGAGGGACTGCGGGCATCAGCAAATCATCTCACGGGATTGTGTAGGGGGGAACAGGTGTCACCCGTCTTGAAGCCATTGCCTGCATCTCAAAAGCACCAGCAGGAGCAGGCAGGGAAAGTGGAGGACACGGAAAGGCGAGGGATTTTTTGCTGTTGCTACAGTGAGGAGAGAGAAGTTGGAAGAAGCCTGAAAGACAAATGTTACTAAAAATAGAACGTGTGGGCCTCGCACAACTCCCTGGTGTTTCATTAACTGAGCTGTCACATTCGCGCAGCACACTGTTGAGCCGTAATCCCTGTTAATTAGTGGCGCAGGCTGATGGCCGAGAGCTCGCTGGAAAAGGGCAGCATGGGGGGCTCATTACCACAGCTGTTTTCTGTGATGGCTTTTGCCCCTTCTGTGATGGCTGCTTCATGCAGCTTGCTTGGGGCTGTGTGTTTTCCGAAGCGGCTTGGAGAAGTTGTGCGCCAGACCAGAAACCATAGCCCTCTCCTCCCCCACTCCAAGAAAAATATAGACAGCTCCTCAGAAACTGGCTCTGCATCTCCCCTCAGATGGAAAAAAGCTAGAAGAGGTGAATATAAAAAAGCAGGGGGTGGCTGGAAGAATTTAGGAGCTGCCAGACGCTGAGTAGGTGCAGCTCAGCACCTTAAGGAAAATGTTGACCGTGCACAGTGCTAGGAGGTTACTGGCCAGAGGCGGGTATTGTCCCTCTGTGCCCGGCAGAGCTGGCTAAGCAATAACGGGAAACCCAACAGCTGGTTGCAGGCTAGGACTTTCTGGCACCTAAGGTTCCTAATTTTGTGTTTCTCATTCTTGCAGATGTTTATTGTTGAGAAGATTGAGGGCATCCACTGCAGCCTGCATGAATTCAGTATCACAGGATCCACCTATGCCCCAGAAGGGCAGATGTGAGTACCAGCACCGGGAAGGGGCAGAGCTCGGTTGGGCTGCACAGAGCTGTTAGCAGTGTCCTGGGTGCTTGGCCCCAGGTATTTTCTATTTAAATTGGTTTTCTTCACGTGAAGAGTCCTCCAGGCACAAGTGAAACGTTCTGACTTTGTTCGACTGAAGTGAAAATGTGGCCTTGAAGTCAGATAAATGAGGAGGGTGAGCAGCTGGCTGATTTACTGGACCGGGACCTGGGAAACTCGCCTTCAGTCCCCAGTTCTGCCACTTGCTGCATTTTGGGTTTATCTCCCTGTGCCTCTGTTCCCCATCTGTAAAATAAGGGTAATACCTATTTATTTCTCCAGTCTTCTCACTCTTGCCTAATTGGATTATAAGATGCTTTGGGGCAAGGGCTCTCTCTTCCAGAGTGCGTGCAGCACTGAACTCAATGGGACTGCAACCTCAGTTGGGGCCTCTTAAACACTACCATAACTAATAATGAAATGACTTAACTGATGACCCATAGAGCTTAGCATAGCTGGAAACATGAAGTGGTAAGGAAATTATTTAATGATAAATGAGCTCTTCATAGTGTGTGGGATTATATTACTGTTCTAAATTTCCAAGGTTAACAAATTTACAGTAACAGTCAGTCACTGCTGCTCTCATCAGTACATGGGGCAAAGTGAAAAACACAGCATATGTTTCATGTGGGGACAGCATGGTCTAAGAGCAGACTGATTATCAGCAGCTTGCATTCCCTTTTTGAGTACGTATGTTGTGATATGTGGTTAAAGGACATAAATCCCCAGAGATGCTTGCAAAACGCAAAGATCTAGGTGCTGGCAGCAAAGGACACTGGAGAAGGCATTGTATAGGCTCCCAGAGAATGTTAATTTAGACCAGCATTGACGTCAAAGGGATTTAACATGTGCTTAGAGGTAAACACAGGCTTTACTGAATCATGGCCTGAGAGTGGAGTTACTGGAGTCTTCACTGATGCATTTTATAATTGAGTTTGGAAGGGGTCATTTTTTTTCCCCCCCTCAGTACTTAACTTTATTTGCCATGTCCTGGGGGGAGAGAACTGGCAGAAGCGTATCTGTTTGTGCCAAAAACATTTTTAGAAGCTGCTTGTCTGAGAAGTTCCAAATCCTCCTCTGCAACACTCTTGCAGCTTATGTAGAAACATGCTCGTTAGCTCAAACTCATTTGTCTTCGTGATCATTGACCATGCGGTCCAAAGGACAGTTCAGCATCATCGAGCTGTAGACTATTTAGTGTTTTCCAGGGCGCACCACGAGGAGGCAGCCTACATTACGCCCCTTGCTTTGTGATTATTGTATCATCATAAGCTTCAAAAAATGAGGTCAATCTAGATATCCCTATATCTTTGCCCCAACTTATTTTCTCCTTTGAACATAACATTATTAGGTTCCTCAGTGTTGCAATTGTCTGCATGCGAACGTGCTGTAATTGCCCACTTCCTGGAGGTGGTACCAATAAGCTCTGTATATTGGGTGGAATTTACCCCAGTGCAGTAAACCAGCTACGGTCACATGAGCCTCCTGTTAATGGCCTACGTGTACATAAGGAGTTGGGTTGATAGGAGTTTCACTGATGAGATCTAACAGTAATCACCAGTCATTAAGTGTAATAAGGTTCCATGAGGAATCTTGCTTGTACTGGGGGGGCTATGAAGAGTTCAGCATGGAGGTGAAAGCAGCTTTTGTCCCAGTCATAACACCTGATTGATCAGTGTTGTTGCTTGCATCTGCCTGCTATGCATGGTGCGTGTCATGCTGTGGGAAGTGAGTGGTCTTGCATTTCATCACGTTGGGCAGCATAATATGGCCTGACTGGCCTAATCTGCCACCAAGTGAGACAGATTCATAATGCAGGCTCCAGTGGCAGCATGGGTGACTTCAATTACCCGGACATCTCCTGGGAAGATCACTCAGCTAAGTCTGAGCGGCCGCAAAGCTTTCTCTCGTGCGTGGATGACCTCTACCTGACTCAAGAAGTCTATGGGCCAACGAGAGGCAAAGCG
>NW_017728932.1:3644261-3651075 GCF_001723895.1 Crocodylus porosus | reverse complement strand
AGCGCCCCAAGGGATGACTAGGTCGAACGGTCACAAACTCCTGCAAGACCGCTTCAGACTGGACATAAGGAAGAATTTCTTTACTGTCCGAGCCCCCAAGGTCTGGAACAGTCTGTCAGCGGAGATGGTTCGAGCACCTACATGACCCCAGCTGACTTCCTGCCCTTTGGGCAGGGGGCTGGACTCGATGATCTCCCGAGGTCCCTTCCAGCCCTGATGTCTATGAAATGTTCCGAAATTTATTTAAGAGGTGTTAAATGGATTCAAATACATTCTTTGCCTTCATCCTTAAGCCGGGCGTATTAAGCTGCTTGGAGGATAAGGCCAAATGAAAATGTTATCTTATTGGTAGCTTATGTTCAGCAGGGGAGGGTAATACCCCATGTTGTGGGAGGGGAACTTGCACAGAGTTTGCCAGACCCCCAGTAGACCTGTCCCACTGCAGCTTGTTCAGTGTAAAACCTGAGCAGGGCTTCCTAAGGAAATCTCTTACTTGGACCTAATCTAGAGGGGATCCCCAAGTGTGTGTTTGGGAACCTACTCACTGCTTACAGAAGGCATTTGGTGCATTTGGGGGCAGTCTGTATCAACTTAGAAGTGGGTGAAGCAGGAGATAAATTTAGGAACTTAGGAAAGGCACAGAGGTGGTTAAATTACCAGAGTGGGAACCAGATGTTCCATCCTAGGGAATTTTACTGCACAACCACAAGCGAGTCGCCTTAAACTGTCTTTTTTCCCTTCTCTGTAAAATGACTATAACTCATTCTAGGCTGGCAGGTTGAGTTCATTAATAGCTAAAAAGCAACCAAGATTCTTGGATTGAAATCTTCATGAAAAAATGATCCAGGATCTCATCTGGTACAAATCAGTGTAGCTTGATGAACTTCGAAGAGGCTGAGCTGATGATGCCCCCTGACAGCCTGATCTTGCATAGCTATTAACCTCTTAAATTGCAAGACCTATTTTAGGTTTCAGGCACCTGGCCATGCCCAGACCCTCTAATGGGAAGCAGCCCTTTGGGGTGAGTGATGTTCTTTGTTTTTGTCTTTTTTAACACTTTCTTCCCAGCTCCTTTTTGCTATGAGTTTGGGGAAACCCCCCTTCCTGTTCTATTAATAAAATCTTAATTTAATGCACAAAGTCCACCTCTTCCCTCCTTGCACTGTCTGGAATTGAATCTTTTGAGCATCAGCTTTCTAACCAAACACAGGGTTGATGCTATGAGGTTTTCTCTTGTGTGTACCGTGCTGATTATATGCCTTTGTGGATGTTCTGTGTGGTGTCTGCAGAAACATTACAATCTCTTCTGTAGCTCCTAAAAATACTTCCAAAATGTTGTTCTAAATCTTTCCGTTGCTAAAATGACTCTGGGATTCCAGTCGTCAACCTGTTCATAATGACTTTCGTTAGAGATGGACCACTCTGGTCTTTCCTGTGTCAGAGCAATCGGACACATGGGCTTGAATCTTCTCTCCAATCGGTCTTAAATGCCTGCAGGTCTTCAGAAGGGATTGATTCAGCACTGACTGCTGTGGATATACAACTAGAGATGGTCCCTATCCCAAAGAGCTTGCAATCTAAACAGGCAGGAGATTTGGAGAAAGGGAGCATATAAAGGCACAGAGTAAGTGTCTTTGCCCAAAGTCCACAGGGAATCGGTGGCAGAGCCAGGATCTGAACCCATCTGTCTTCAGCCCAAGCCCTTAGTCAGCCTTCCTCCTGCATGAGGGAGCAATCAGTCCTGCTTCTAAGAATGTGGTTTCCTACCAGGAGCTTCCAGGGTGTACAGAAGTTTTTGTGAGAAGTAAAAACAAGAGCTGAAGTCATTTGGGAAAATGTTTAATTGCTGTCTGAGGATGAGTTGCTGGGGTGGGTTTCAGATCGAGTACTTTTAGACCTGCCTGTATTTTTGAGGTGGTAGTTCACTTGTTGAATTCCCATAGCTGTTCTCACTTATTCATCACAAAGAGCCTCACAAAGGAGAGCCAGTGTCCTCGTTGTACAAATGGTGAAACAGGGAGGCAGAGAGGGCACGTGGCCTGTCCTATGCGTATCAGCAAGTCTGCTGCAGTATGACTGTTTGAATTTTAAATTGTTTTCAATTGTTTAAGAAATCTTTTAAGCCTCAACAAGTCTGTCCCATCTCCCGCCTTAATTCACTTCCTAAAACCTTATGAGAGTAGGGCAGTCCCTCGTCCATCTGACTGGGAATCGCAGCCTCTGCCCAGTCTGCGGACGGTGTCTAAACTGCATATCTTTTTGTCGCTATGCAAACAGATTCCTCAAACTTTCTTGGCTCTTTCCTGCTTTCCACTCTTGAGCTCTAACAAGGGCTCCAGCATGTTCTTTCCATTGGGAAGAAGCAGTGGAATAAACTGATACTAATGAATATCTGACAAATTATTTTTCCAGCTAAGGGATGACCAGTTGAGCTTACACAGCCCTAACCTGCAGTTACCTCTGCTCGAGTTAGAATCACTTGCCTGTTTCCCCTGAAGACTGCCTCTGTCCTTTAACCATAATGCAGCAGCTTGGCTCAAACAAGAAGTGGCATTTGGTTCCTTAAATGGTAATTGTTCAGGGCCATAACGAATGTATTTCTGTTGCTGCGTTTGACTCTTGCTCCTGGTCATTGGCTATTAAATACCAGGAAGAAATTTAGGGACTTAACAGTTACTCTGTTCCTTGTTTCTCAATAAGGAGCATCTGCAAGCTCTTTCCTTCCGGTGCAAGCTTGCTGCCCCGCACAGAATGAATTGTTTATCTGTCTAGATCCCACATAATAGTACCTCTCCCCCTGAAATCCTTGCTGATCATCTCATCAGAGAAACTTGGATTAACATTGGATCTAACAGAATGAGCCTTTTCTATTGCAGTGCCTTTCGATGATTTGATTTTTTTGGAATATTCTGACTATTAATGAACTATACTTCGTGACAGTTGTTTTGTGACAGCTGCTATTTGACTCCATGTATGGAGGAGGGAATAGATACAAATGGATGATCTGTCTAAGATTTTGTGGCAAGTCAGTCGCAACAAAGAAGTAAGGACAGTGCTGCTCATGACAGGGTTTTTTTAAAAAAAGGAAATAAAATTGGGATAAAATGCTGCCTACCCATTAAACAGGAGACGAGCTCTTCACCATAGGTTCTCTGAAGACAATAAGGAGTCTCCGATATAGGCGAGATCATCCTGAAGATCTGTCATACCTGACTGACGGAGACTGGCATTTCTGCAGCTATCAGCTGGAGAAAAGGACATGAAGGAGCGTTTGCTCTGTTACTTTCCTGCTTTTTTCTCTTCTTCCTTTGAGTTGGCAAAACCAGCCTGCTGCATCCATTTTGATGGAAACATTATCTGATTTTTCTGCATGATCTTGTGTCATCTCTGTGTGGTCCAATTTTTCTGTTTGCACCAAGATCCAAGGCCCCGTGTAGATGGGAGGTGGACATGCGCCTATCAAGGGACAGTTCTACCCTGATCTGCTTAAGTAGATATGACAGTACAGGAGGGGGAGAAAGACATGGGGACAGGAGATCGCTCATTCAAGTTGACACAGCCTGCAAATGGCAGAACTAAGAACAGAATAGCGGTGTCCTCCTGTTTGCCAGTCTCTGGTCCTGCTCAGTAGGCCGTGCTACCTCTCCTCAAAAACGCTTGGCACCAGCTCTCTGGGTGCAGGTTAAATTCTAATATGTTTGGCCACGTTCTGCCCATTTAAACTTGCTCTGCTTCATGAAATTCCTCTGCACTTCCCATCTCAGACAGCTGGGTAGTACAGTTACGTCTGGATAAAGCGCTACAGCTGCTCTTCAGGAATGCATAAGGTTGCTCCTGTATATGGAATTTGTGAACCACAAGGGGCTCTTTTGGTATACCAGAAATCCTACAAATTCACGTTATAATTGGGATGCAAAGCTGTTTGGACAGAACGTAAGAATATTTAGCTCTCCACACATTCTGATTTATAAAAACCCTTCCCACACCACACCCGTAATGTTTTTTGGAGCCCTTGGTGTTTCTTTAATTAGCCAAATGCTGCTGCATTGCAGCTGCATCTAGGCGAAGCCATTTATTAATGTCCCATCAAAGGGTACAGTTTGTTTCTTGCTTAGGAACAGCTAATTGAGAGAAGTCCTTATACTTGTCATCTGTCCTTAAATGTTTCTCTTTGCGCTGTTCTGCTGCAGGGAACTTGAGACATTGCTTGGGGTTGGAACGGGAGGACTTTCTTCTCAGTCTTGGGCTCTGCTGCATACATGCAGAAATTGTAAAACTCTTTGACAGTGTCCCTAACCCTGTTTTTTGCTGCCCTTACCTTGTCTTTCTCCAGCTCTCCATTTTAGCACCAACCTTTTCATTTTTTCTAATCTAGGTCTGGTCCAAAGACCACTGGAATCAGTGGAAAAGACTAAACAAAAACCAGGTGGCTTAGGGCCTTTGTTGTAACTGTCTTTGGTCCCCTTTTATAGCGGATCATATGGGGAATCCATCTGGCTGTGGCCTGGTCCCATTTTCCAGCAGTATGGCACAAATTCCCCTTGGTCACACCTATACCTTTGTGGTAAAATCAGGAAGATCCCAGCCCTGTGCTTTACTTTGTAACTGCCAGTCCCCTGTTGCAGGCTCTGCCTTTTCACAGAATTGCCCATCTAAAGTGTTACTGTAACTTGTTACATTTTGAGGATACTGTTATTATAGTGGTTTGTTTTAATTGCAGCCTGAAGGATGACAAGCCTGTTCGTTGTGGCCAGTATGACGGTCTGGTGGAATTAGCCACTATCTGCGCTCTCTGCAATGACTCCTCTTTGGATTATAATGAGGTGAGTGGGCTGTATCGTTATCATATTTGTTGTACCAACTGCACTTACAGTTTTTCTAAGCTGTTCCTTACAGCAAAACCCAACAACATGCTCCATCCCCAGTGTAAAACGGATCATAGAGCAGTGGCATGGACTGCTTATTTTTGAGCCCATAGGTACTTTGTGTATTTATACATGTGCTTGGGGGGAGGGGTGCTGCGCTTTAATTAACTGGCCTGGAGCATCGCATGTCTCAATGTCCCTGCACTGAAAAATGTCAGCGGGGGTGCCTTCGGCTCGTCGGATGGCAATACATATGACCTGGAGTCTGCTGGAGTGTGGTAATTACCACGCTTCAGCAGACTCGATTGATCGAGTCTGCTCTGATGCACTGTAACTACAGCGTGTCTGAGCAGCCGCAGTGCATGGGTATAGGTGCCCTTTGTGCCCATTGCTTATTAGTAGGGACCGACTGAAATCATGGCAGAAGTGTGCTGCAGAGCAGCACCTTAAATCTTGGAGTTTTCCCGGCACGTCAGTAACAAGCTGTGGGGCCCCTGGGCCAATTGGTGGCAGGAGGCAAAAACAGTGCCGTATTTTAAACCACAGTTTTCATCTTCCTGCTGATCGGGAGTGAGCGGCAAGGGCCCTCTGCTAATCAGTGGCAGGGGGGCGCCTGAGGAAAAATTCCAGTATTAAAGGAGCTGCCATGCAGCACACTTCTGCCACAATTTTGGTAGGTCCCTACTTACTAGGTTGGGTTGGCATGGGTCAAAATGTTCATGTAGAATGCATCACATCTTATACCTCATTTATAGTTTTATAAAGGCACTGAGCTCAGACAGGCTGTACAGGTATTCCTTTTAGCATCAAGATGGACTCCTGCATCTTTATACCTTCCTTTGAATCCGTGCATAGTTATAGGTACAAATCAGAGGCGGAGAATTATCTCTGTGACAGATTTGAGGGCACAGGTTTTTCAGACACTAATTGAACCTGTGTTTGCGCTTGAAAACTGTTCCCTGGGATTGTACTCATGACCCTTACAGAAAAGTTTTTGTGGTGCAGACAATACAGCAGGATATTCTGAGCTTGAGTAGTAGCTCATCTTGTGTAACACAGTCTTCTGATGTGGCTGCAGCATTGCCGTAGAGCAGGGGTGGGCAATTATTTCTGCTTGAGGACTGGTCAATGAGTTTTAGTGAGCTGTCAAGAGCTGCATATGGTGGGATATGCATGGGAGCCCTCCATGCATCCTGCAGTGCCTCCCCACCACTGCCAATAGCACTTAGCACCAGCACGCCCCGCACCTCCTCTGTACCATCCGGCCATGGTGTGTCCTGCTGCCCCCTGGGCACACAGCAGGGCTGGGGTGACTCCTTCTGGCTGCCGCTGCTAGCCCTAGCCCTGGAGGGACCCACATGCATAGCCCCAGCGCAGCATGCCCCACACCTGCTCTTGGCTTGCCATCCAGGCTCGGCAGTGGCAGCGGCCAATGGGCAGAAAATATTGCTCAGCACAGAGGAAAAGCAGCCTCTCCCCCTCACTGCTGCTCCTGGGCAGTTCTTGGTGCAGCTGGGCCGCCCTGTGTCACTGCTGCCTGGGCTGCTCCGCACTGTCACCACTTCCCCGCTGGGCAGTCTGGAGGTGGCGGAGCAGCCTGGTGCGGTGTGGACTCCAGGCTGCTGCACCAAGAACTGCCGAGGGGAATGGGCCATGTTTCCTCCATGCCAAGCAACAGTTTCTCCCCAGCAGCCACCACTGCTGAGCCTGGATGTGTGACTCTGGAGTAGGCACGAGGGGCTACACATGCAGGTCCCTGCCAGTACCTAGGGGTGGCAGCGGGAAGGAGCTGCTGCTGCTTGGGCTGCCTAAGAAGACAGTTTAGCTGCAGAGCTGCTGCGTGCCCAGGGGCCTGCAAGATTTCGTAGATTTCATAGACATTAGGGCTGGAAGGGACCTCGGGAGATCATCGAGTCCAGCCCCCTGCCCAAAGGGCAGGAAGTCAGCTG
>NW_017728932.1:3587682-3644161 GCF_001723895.1 Crocodylus porosus | reverse complement strand
GCAGGTCAGCCAGCCTGGCTGAGAAGAGCCTCCTCCCCAGGGGAGAGAGGTGGAGGCCATCTCTTCCCAGCAGCTCGCTGCCTCTCTCACCAAAGAGCGGGCTGTGGTCATGGAAGCCAGAGCCAAAGATGTACAACGGCAGGACCAAGGGACCCACCGTGGGCTGTTTTTTGCCCACTCTTGCCTTAGAGTGAAACTGATGTTCTTGGAACCTCACAAATGATACGGTAAATAACAGTAGAGCAAGCGTCATGTTGTAGCCATTATGGTCCAGAAATTATAAGAGAGGCAACTTATTACGGTAGTGAGGGACTGATGTTGTAGCTGTGATGATCCAGAAATGTCTGGACCATTATGACTGCAACATCAGTCTTATGCTATTGTAACATGGAAGATATTGAAGTAAATAACATAATTCTGAAGTTTAGGACACTAAGGGTATGAAGCTCACTATTTTCTTTGAAATTTGAAATTGAAAGTTTGTGTTCCTTTCTTTCTGGCCAGTCCAAGAAAGTCTATGAGAAAGTGGGAGAAGCAACTGAAACAGCCCTGACCTGCCTAGTGGAAAAGATGAATGTCTTCAACACTGATATCAGCAGCCTCTCTAAGGTGGAGAGAGCCAATGCCTGCAATTCTGTAAGTAGCACGATTGGACAGTCTGTGTGGTTCTTTTAGGCCTGGAGTAAGGAAGGGATGAAATAAGTTTGAAAGGTTGCTTAGAGCCATACAGTAATTATTCTCCCAGAATTACTGCTCTATATGGGATCATGTTTTCTGACCCCCTCGGCCCTTAGGGGCAGTGGAATCCCAGCATGTTAAGAAAATCTCTGATCACTCTGGATGTCAAAATGCTTGCTAGAAAGCACTGAAGCAACTATCCACCTACCAGATGTCCCAGATCGGCCTGCTAGTTACTCCTGAAAATAGTGTCTTAGGCTGTACAGTAGAACTAAGCTTCGCAAAGACATCAAGGGCATTTACGTGCCTTGATTCCCCAAAATCTTGGATTTGTAGAATTTAAGGCAAGAAGGGACCACCTTGATCATCTAGGCTAGGGTTCCTACAGACATTCAGGGCCCCACTGTAACTCATGGCACATTACATAAAGTGCCATGAATTAGAGGCTCCCCACTTCCCCCACGCACAATGACCTGTTGGGTCAGAGCAGGCTGGAGACTGTCTGTCTGCACCAGCCCTGGCCAGCAAGGGGGGCACTCCAGCAGCCTCCAAGGAGGCCCCTCTTCCTAGCCCCTCACCCCCTCCAGCTCCAGGGCTGTCAGTGGGGAGGGGAAGGAGCAGCCAGCACAAATGCCAGCTGCTCCCTTTCCTTTCACCTCCTTGTCTTGTTGACAACCCCATCCCCATACAAAAAAAAAAAAAAAATAACGCTGGAGGGAACACAAGTTCCCTAAGGCACCCTGCTCCTTCCTTAATCTAGCGCTTCATTTTACAAGGGTTAATTTTTCATGTGATTGGCTATTTTAAAAGCACTCTGCAGCCAGGCTCGTGTTAGTCAGGACTATAGAGCACTTTCAAGGGCCCAGTCATGGAAAAAATGTCACCTGTGTAAGCACTTCTAATTTAACCACCTGTATAAGAGATGGTATCAGACTTCCCTCGGTTAATTCCTGTTCGAACTAGAGTATCTCTCTGAGAGAAAATTTCAGACCTAATTGGACAGTTCCTACAGTGGAAGTTATTTCTGCTGGCTAATGATGCTCACTGTTAACAGTTAATGCCTTTGTTTTAAGCTTGAATTTGTCTAGCTTCAATTTCCACCTATTGACTCTTGTTTGCCATCAGAATTGAAGAGCCCTCTATGGTCAAACTCCTGTTCTCCATGTAGGTACAGAGGGACTGTGGTCAAGTCACCTTTCACTCTGTTTGGATAAGTTAAATAGATAAACTACCTTAAGTCTGTCATCAGACATGCTTTCCAGTCCAATTCATTCTCTTGGCTTTTTTCTTGCAGATCAGCTGTTACTGATCTGAATGATTTTAATTGCTAAGCAGACACAGGCTGCATGCCAGTTTTCAGAACAGTGGCAAAACCTGTCCTTCACTAAGCCTAATTGGAAAATGTGTAGCCCAGGGCACCCACAGAGATGTGTGGTATGTGATAGGAGGGGAAGTATTTAAGAGCCTGACTCAGAACCTGTTGACATCAGTGAATACAATTGGGGATTTCAGCGTGTTTGGATCAAGCCCTAGCTATCATGATATCATGATTGTATTGTACAGTGTAAATGGGAGAACACTATCCTTCCCATGCCCCCCCGGTATTATGGTAGCTGCAGTTGGACAGAGTAACGTTTTGGAAGGACTTAAACACCATTGCTTTTTTCTTTTTGAATGGCCCAGCCTTACAATCTGCATGAGCCTGTGACAAATAAAATGGGCTCTTTGGGATTCCAGACTCGTTGGCACATAGAACCAGGCATTAAATACAAGCCAGTGGACCACAGCTGCTGTACTGCTCTGGGCTAGTGTGCACACACTTTTGCGTGTACACATGTGTGTTGAGCTACTGTCACCATAATAGCAGAAGCTGAAAAACTGATCTTGGCAATAATGGTCTGGCTTGAATTGTAAGATATTTGTTGTAGCCGCCAGTTTACACCAATGCTGGTAGAGTGTTTTGACATGCAGGGGCTGGTCCTGCTGAGGGCTTGGTCTGCCTTAGTGTGGGAAGTAGTTTTAAAAGATGAGAGTTGATGGCCCATCTGTTTGTTTGCTACTAATTACTGAGTAGGTTCCTGTGCCATTGGATCTTGAGCATAAAGGTGAAAGCACCTGGATGCCGTTTTAAAATTAGCTCCAAGTGAAAGTCCCCTTTGTTTTTCTTATTGTCACTATTGCAGAACCACACCAGCTTCTGCATTTATCCTCCCCCCTCCCCCCGTTCATACAACATGTTGACTAATCAGGCCAGTTATGTGAAATCAAAAGGTGTCTGGCTGTTGCTAGTCTCTTCATCCGCTTTTGATAAAGGTAACTGCTCCTCACAGCACTCCGCACATCTCTCTCTACAGGTAATCAAGCAGCTGATGAAGAAAGAATACACCCTGGAGTTTTCACGTGATCGCAAGTCCATGTCCGTCTATTGCACGCCTGTCAGTCCCACCCACAACTCTACTAGCAGCAAGATGTTTGTCAAGGTAATAGGGACAGACTGCCTCACCCAAAGCAGGAAGCTTCATGAGGGAGTTTGACTATTTTACATACTGAGCAAGGGAGGCAAGGAGCTAGCATCCTCCCTGGGACACTATCGTGATGATGTCTGAAGTGTCCCCATCCTGACTGAAAGCTAATATTTATAAATAGTAATAACATTCTTTTTTCCATGCCTCTTTATGCAGCTGAAAGCAAGATATGCCCTTTAATATACTCATAGAGTAGCAATAAGACTCTTCTCTGAGAGAAACTGCAACTTCCTTTCTTTCAATACTGGTGTTTCCTAAATGGCTGCTGCGTGTGTGTGTGTGTGTGTGTGCATGCACATAAGTTTGGTCTTCAAATGGAGGATACACCACACTGAGAGTTACTGAGATCTTAATGGACTTCAGGGCATCCTTGGGAGCAGAGTGCAGTATAAATGGATGAGGTTGCTCAAGAGCAACAAGACACCGCTTCAAAAGTTTACTTTCAGTGCAGGAAAGTAGCCTCACTTCCCCTTTTGGTTGCTTGTGGTAGGTTATTTGGCATTTTAGGTTATCCGAGACACTTACTCTCCCAGGCTCAACCTTGTAGAAAAATGTGCATCTCATTAACTTCCCTTGGCTCTTTCCCTAGTGGCCCGGAGACTTGGCGTTATTAGCAAACTGATACGGTTGGGGGTGGAGGAATTGTTGTCATACTGCAGTAACAGTCCAGCTGAAGTCAGGATGGATTACTACAAGTGTCCCACTGTGGCGGGTGGGGAAAAGCTTCACTGCATCCAAATGTCTAAATGGCAGTCAGCTTGCTGACATCAAGGAAAGACATGTATTGGCTAAGAAAAGGCAGGTAAAAAATCCCACTGTTCTAGTAGTCTCCAGTGCCATTGGGGAATACAGGTGCCTACCATTAAGGCCTCCTGGTTTGACCTCACCAGCTGGGATCACAAGGCAACTTTTGGTGTAATTATCACCTCTCTTGTTTTCAAGGAAAGCAATTATACGCAGACATGGGCTTTCTCTTGTAGCTGGCACTGTCCATGAACTTTCAGTGCACATCACCTCCACTCCTGTACATACCACTTCAGTTGCTTTCCATAGTCATTGCCTTTTCCCCTGTTGTTCACTACTTGATGAATCTAGGCAAAGTCTCCATGCTGGGAGTGACTGGATGCCTATATCACACAGCTTTGTTCTCAAGCTGCTTTCTACTTCCCTTCATGGATCTCTCTTGATTTGAAAGTAGTTGGCAGCTAATATAGAGAATCTCTATCAGGCTCTGCTGCCTCCAGCTGCAACACCTTGCTGGCTCTCCCCTTCTCTCTGTTAATCTGCCATCTTTCCCAGTCAGTGTACTACCCTGTTCTTCCCTTTAAATTCTTCACACTCTAACAGATTTAGCCTGACATATGGCCAAGTAGGAAATGGAGGTCTTGTCTCCCAAGCCAACACTAACAGCTGGGCTTTCCTTCCTTTCTTTTCTTCTGCCCCTTGTCTGTTCCCTCAGCAGGTGTTGGTGAGCCATTGCTATGGCAGCACAGTTTTGTAGGTAGTTTTCCTGGCAGGTTTGGTCCTTGAGTTTTTCAAGTCACCAGGGAAAGCAGGAGGGGGAGAGGTGAGTCATGATTGACTTAATCATTAAAGAGTCTTTGAGTGCAAAGTGAGTCGTAGGTGTGGAAGACTGACTTCATAGCTTATGAAAATGTCAGGATATCTGTGACGTGGTTGCTGGGGGACCATAGGTCTCTACAAACTGGTATCGGAACGGAAGAGGCTACCTGGCCCATTGAGAGGGAGGGTTTGGGTTCTGTGCCCCCCCACTCTGCCGCAGACCTGTAGTATGAGCTTGGACAAGTCATTTGGTCTCTCTTTGCCTCTATAATTTATAAACAGACATTTGCAAGTAAAGACAGGGACTGTATCTCACTATAAATATAGAAAGCACTATAAATATAGAAAGTACAAGGGGGGGTATGATTTATATGGAGGCTTCTAGATCCCATGGAAAAAAAATACATATATTTTTTTAAGTATTTTCAAATGGCTTTCTCCTTTGCTTGCTTCAGAGTCCTGAGTTTGGGACTCAGCAACAGCAGAAGATTTCTAAAACAGCCTAAGCAGTGCAGAGAGCTCAAAAGAGAAGTTGTCAGTGGGAAGTTTGAATTCTTTATCTGTGACACATCAATGGGGAAAAGAGGTGAACCTTTGAGAAACGAGAAGTGAAGTCAAACTCTCTGTTCATATAACACCGCTGCAGCCAATGCAGTGGTAGCAGCAGATAATTTGCCCCATTGCATTTACTGGTTGGGCCATGTGGGCCTAGTTGCCATTCAAAAGACTGCTCAACATTTCAGTACATTTTAGAAATGGAACGTAGGCTTTTTTTCTTTAATGCATCCATGGCAGTCAAGCTGTGCTCTAGGAATATTCTTTCTTTGGACTTGTGGAAGATTTCCTCTTGTTCTTCCTACTTGGGGTTCTTTTGGGTACACTGTCTTCCTGGTCCATCAGGATCATAAGGATCTTGGTTGTGGCTCTAGGTTTGGCTTTAACCCACAGGGCCTGATTTATGCAAGCGTACTCATTGGATGGAAAGCAGTGTCATTTTTACAGTACATTTTACTGTAGCTTAAGAGGAACTGTGAAGGTCTACCTTACAGTGCTCACTGAAACAAGGGGGAATGGTCACAGGTACATAACTGACTTAATAACACAAGTCTTTTAAGAATCCAGTGGAGAGCATCCTCCTTGGTCATTGAGATGCTTGTGAGCACCCAAGTGCCAGGGTCCATATTTCCATCCACTTCTCAACTTAGTACTGTGGTAGGGGTCAAGTGTTTGTGAAGATATGTAAGTGTTAAATGGGGCTGATTTCCCTCCCTGCCCCTTGAAACTGGATTCCTCAGTCTAGTAACCTAAATGGAGTTCATCTTACCAGCCACCCGTTCTCTGTGCACATTCCTCAGGTGCTGAACTGGAAGCATTTAGTGGCCAACTTTTCTTTAAAAACTAGTGGGGTAATGCCACCTAGAGGAAACAAAGCTGTTAAGAAAACTGAATTGCAAGTGCCAGCATGGTAGGAATAGCTTTAGGAGAGCTATGCTTGGGGGTTTACCACATACAGTAAATGTTTTCCTCTTTCCCAAAACATTTAGTGGTCCAGCGCTCACTGTCTGCAGTGAGAACAGTATGCCATGAATAGCTCAGCTGATTTAAAATTTGCTACAGCTGATTGCTAGGAGAATTTTCACTCAGTAGTGCTTTGCTTACAGAGAGCCTTTCATGACAAGTCTTAATGAGTCTTCATTGTGGGGATTCATTCCTGATTAAAATTTAGTGCGGAGCTGTCCAACTTTTGGCTAGTTGGGGGCTCCATGCTGTGGAGGCCATGCGCGGTGTGGCTTTTCCCCTATCACTTAGGCAGCCAGACTGCTGCCTCCTGGCTGCATGCAGCACGTGGACTGTCCCTCCTCCTCCACTGCACATGCAGCAAACACCTGCCTCCCTTCTTCCCACTGCATTCACGGCAGTGACAGCTCAGCACTACGCTGTCCCACCTCAGCCACGTGAACTGTGCAGGCAGTCCCCCTGCCCTTTCCCCTTGGGCCATGCACACCACCTGTTGCAGGCAGCCCTCCTTTGCCACATGCTCAGCTTGGGCACTCCAGTCCCCTCCCAGCTGCCAGGGCAGGGGGAGTGGAGGATTCATTCCAGCTGGACAAGAGCTGACGGGCAGCCAGGCAAGAGCCGACGGGCCACATACAGCTTGCAGGCCACTAGTTGGACAAGTTCTAGTTTGGTGGATTAAGCTAATGTAGACTATGGTGCTTTTCCAGAACAGAAGCACACAGGTCTGCCTTGTTCTGTTTTGTCCTCTGAATGAGTTCTTCTGTGTAGACAAACACCCTTCTTCTTCACAGGGAGCCCCTGAAAGTGTGATCGAACGCTGCAGCTATGTCCGCATTGGCACCAACCGGGTTCTTCTCACAGCTTCTACCAAGGAGAAGATACTGTCCAGAATCCGGGAATGGGGAACTGGTATTGACACCCTGCGCTGCCTCGCTTTGGCCACCCGGGATAGTCCTATTAAGAAGGAGGATGTACAGTTGGATGACTCCACCAAATTCATCAATTATGAGGTAAGGGAGGATTAAATGTGACCACATGAGGTAGGGCCTGGGAAACACGTAGTAGGCACCTGCTGGGTTTCCTCTTTCAGGTGTCCTCTCAGAGCAGTTGCTTAGGAAGCAGAAGAAGGATGGTGTCCAGCCCCATATAAAAGGCTTAACGCCAAGCTTGGGAATCGTTTTCTTCATACCATATGTGATTTACTGTGCTTTCTCATTTACATCCATGTCCCTTCTAAGAACAGACCATGCTGACTGCAACTACATTTTTTTTCCCCTGCTGAGTCTTCACCCTAATTTCCAAATGCCCCAGTGGAAATTTGAGCCCAAACTGCCAGCAACGACAGCATGATGGACATCAGTCGCAATGCTTAGACTTGTGTTCAGCAAAGTACCTAGGTGTCTGCTAAAGTTTCAATAAGCGCCTGGGCCCTTTGTGCCCCTAGGAGGTGATCAGGTAGCATGGTGAAGAGCACAGCACAGGAACCTGAACAGAATGTATTAAATAAACCTGGAGTTGGTAGAAACTAGCTGAGCTATGTAACCAAAGTTTGCACAATAGGTAACAAATCTGGAGTACAACTGAGCTATTTTTGATTAAACACAATACATTTTAGGGTCTGTGTGTGCTCCTGTTGGAGTCAGTCAGAGTTTTCCCATTGATTTTTTGCTTGTAACAAGATTAGACTGTTAGCAAACCTTTCCGGCCTCCTAGACTTAACCTTCTAGGGGGTGAATTAAAGGCAGGAAGAGCAAATAAGGGTTCATTCCCACGGAGAGGAGGGAGCGTGTGAAAGTTCATGCGTGTCTGCTTGTCTTGCCCTCAGACTAACCTAACCTTTGTGGGCTGTGTGGGGATGCTGGACCCTCCCCGCAAGGAGGTGACTTCATCCATTGAGATGTGCAGAAAAGCTGGCATCCGAGTCATCATGATCACAGGGGACAACAAGGGGACAGCTGTGGCCATCTGCCGGAGAATTGGGATCTTCTCAGAGACCGAGGATGTGACTGATAAGGCCTACACTGGAAGAGAGTTTGATGATCTTTCCCCAAAGGCTCAGCGTGAGGCCTGCTATTCAGCTCGCTGCTTTGCTCGAGTTGAACCTGCTCATAAGTCCAAGATAATTGAATACCTGCAGTCTTTCGATGAGATTACAGCTATGGTGAGTCGCACATGGAGTGTCTCATGTGGTCATTTATAGGTGTCATTTAGGAACAGAATGTCATCCCTCTTGGCTACAGCAGAGACTGCAAGGTGAAGTGGTCTAGATCATAGTCTGAGCTAGAGGTTTGGAGCAAGGTCCACTGGTTAAGAGGTGGGATTTGGCATTCTGATCTCAGCTCTTCCAAGTCGGGCGTAATCTTGAGTAAGTTGCATCTTCCCACATAAACAAGCTAGGTAATAATAGTTCCCTGCATCATAGAGCTGCCATGAAACTGACTGTGGATAAAGCACTTTGAGAATGTTTGAAAAGCCGCTGAAGACAGGCCAGCTATATGATTACTATACCGTGATGGTCGAAAAAGTAATCGTTAGGTGCAAGTCCAGCCGTCAAATACTTATGTGAAAGAATGTCATCCAGATGTGATTCTAATGCAAAGTGGACGCTCTCCCTTTTGTCTAAATCTTGGTCTCATGCTTGGGCTGTCTTCTATAAAATGCCTGTCCTTTAATGAAGCACTCTCACTTTGTCTAGACTGGAGATGGAGTCAATGATGCCCCTGCCCTGAAGAAGGCTGAGATTGGAATTGCTATGGGTTCTGGTACAGCTGTGGCCAAGTCAGCGGCAGAGATGGTGCTATCTGATGATAACTTTTCCACCATAGTGTCTGCTGTTGAGGAAGGCAGAGCCATCTACAACAACATGAAGCAATTCATCCGCTACCTTATCTCATCAAATGTTGGCGAGGTGGTTTGGTAAGGCTCGTCCTTCCCATTTCTCTCTAGGACAATAGAATGAAAAAGGATGGGTAAAAGAGCAGAAGTGTCTTTTCCAATATTCAGAATTCCCCTCAGGTTGAACCTGCTATTAGTATAAATCTGCGTAGCAGCTTGGGAGGCTAGTAGAGTATATGTGACTTCTGTTTCAATTAAATTGCATTGATATTTTTATTCGTGGTTTTACACCCCTCCCCCGGCTGCCAGCCAGCATTTGCTTCGCCACGGTATCTGAGCTCATAAGTTACAGTAATTTCTGTTTGACTACGCTACACGGCGACATGTTTATGGTTAAATTCAATACCACGGTATGGTCAGCATGCTGGTCTTTAAATGACAGGTTGCCTTTATCTTGCTCCGAGCACATCATTACGCAGCTCCAGCGATGCTATGTCTGATGCAGCAAGACTCCATTATAACACTCGCAGATCCACCCACTGCAAATAGTTTCCTGACAAAGGGCCTTTTCAACAAATTGTTATGTTCTGCAGCACTCTTGACCCCCTTTCTCTGATATTCATTTTGGGAATCCCTCATGCTAGAGAATTCAGCAGGATCATTTCAGCTGCTGACTAGAAAAAACACTGCAGCTGATTTACCATACAAGGAGCTGTATGTGAAGTTGAGTTCCCACCACCAAAGTGGGCTTAAACTGCAAAGTTCAAGAGTGGGTTTCAGTCTCTCCGAGGGTAAAGCCGAATCTCTTGGATCCTGCAAAATCCAAACCTGGATTTGGATTTTAAACTGTGCCAATTCTTAGGGGTGTTTACACCCTGAGATTTGGTTTGCATTCACCTGTAGTTGTGCCAGGTGCATTCCCATGTCTCCATAGGATGCAGATAACCAGCCATGTCTATGTGTCTTTCAATTGAAGCATCTTCCTGACTGCTATCCTGGGATTGCCTGAAGCTCTGATCCCAGTCCAGCTGTTGTGGGTGAACCTGGTGACTGATGGGCTCCCTGCCACTGCTCTGGGATTCAACCCCCCTGACCTAGACATCATGGATAAACTTCCCCGCAACCCCAGGGAGCCTCTCATCAGTGGCTGGCTTTTCTTCCGCTACCTTGCCATTGGAGGTGAGAGGCTGTGGCTGCAGACAGTGCTGTGAATGGCTTCAGCTTGCATAAAGTAACTGCAAACCTGCTTATATCAGGAGTGTGGTCTTCACTGAGATCTCTAGAACAGGCAGTGGAAGATAGTCCTGTCGCCAGTTCAGAGAGGTGTAATACCCAAAGCAAATCTATTCCTTACTTAAGACTGGAGCTTTCAGACAAGAGGCAGCTCCCCAAAGGGTCATTCCCTGCCAAGACCCAGTCCAGGAAAAGGGTATATTAATCCCAGTCTGCTCTTTCTGGACATTGAGCCAAAGCTGTGGTATATAATTTACACTGAACTTTACTTCTTGTAGCCTAAGATACTGCTGCTTTGACAGCAGAAGTTTCATTCTCTGATGAGTGATCAGTGTGACGAAATTATTAGCAAAGCTAACCGCACCTTATCGTGCATCAGCGGATGCATGACGGATAGAACCAAGGAGGTGATACTTCCCCTCTGGCATTGGTCAGACCACAGTTGGAGTACTGCGTCCAGTTTTGGCCGCTGTACTTTTCAAAGGATGTGGATAACCTCGAAGGTCTGGAGGAGGTGGTCCCCTCATATGGTTAAGGGTTTGCAAGTCTCTCCAAGGAGAGACTGAGGGCCCTGGACCTCTTCAGCCTCTGCAAGAGAAGCCTGAGAGGTGATCTTGTGGCCGCCTACAAATTCATCGAGGAGGCATGGCAAGGAATCAGATGCTTTGCTCAGCAGGGCGCCTTTTGGGGTAACAAGGAACAGTGGTCACAAACTGACAGAGAGCAGATTTAGGCTAGATATCAGGAAAAGCTTCTTCACGGTAAGGGTGGCCAAAATTTGGAGTGGACTTCCGAGGGAGGTGGTGCTCTCCCTTACCTTGGGGGTCTTTAAGAGAAGGCTGGATAGGCATCTGGCTGGGGTCATCTGACCCCAGCACTCTTTTGTGCCCAGGCAGGGAGTCGGACTTGATCTGTTGAAGTCCCTGCCAACCCTAACATCTATGAATCTGAGATGCATAACTTTGGGATAAAACCACTGATGCTTGCTCTCCTTGGAAAAAGAGCAGAACCCTCTGCATTGTGCTAGTGAGCAGCACAGTGAATGGGGAAGCATATGATAAATCCAGTGCTTTATAGCTTCACAACTGGCTTTCTCTTTGGTTGCAGTATATGTTGGCCTGGCAACAGTGGGGGCAGCTACCTGGTGGTTTCTGTATGATGCTGAAGGGCCACAAGTTACCTTCTACCAGCTGGTATGTCATGGGTGAGGAGGGTGAAGAAGGGGAAGGGTTTGGTTTTTTTATTGTTCCAGACGCACTTCTGTTTAGATCTCACTGAGCTATCACCCACGGCCTTCAAAGGAGAAAAAACTTCTTTCCAACCTTCCCTTCTTTTTTTTTTTTTTTTCCTTCAGGTTTAAAACTTTATTAGAAAATGCTAAAAACTGTAGTTATTTTTGGCTTTGGAGAATTGAAAGAGAATATAGGACCTTGTGCACGGCAGCTACGTGGATACATAGTTGGTACATGTCGATGCAATCTAAAACGCACAGTTTAGTCATGCAGCAAACAGTAGCCCAAGGTAAAAGGGTTAAAAAGCTCCAATGCTATGATAGGAAGAGTGGTAAGACCGTGCACATGGTAACTACGCTGGTAGAGTTGTAAGGTGGCAAGACTTTTTTTAGACCATGGTTTTAGCATGCAGCATACAATTCCTGGCATAGGGAATATTCAAAGTTGTACAATTGCTGGTGTTGGGAATATTAATTTTGAAACATTCTCAAATCACTGGTGAGCTGTGTATTAAAACAAATGTCTCCTTCTGAGCAACATTCCCTGCTTCCCTTGTATTGGCTGATCAGCGCTGAGGGCTGTACCCAAAAATGTAAGGCTAAAAACAGATGTCATTTAATCTAGGGCTGATTGTCCCGGGCTTTGACCCAGTCAGAACAGGGAGAGGACAGTCATTTACACACACACGCACGCACACACACACGCGCACACACACACACACACACACACACACACACACACACACACACACACACACACACACCGTTCAAATGGCAATTAACTCAGATTACCCGCTATAGTTTCCCCAGCAAGGCGTTTAATTCAGATACTTCACGGGGACTAACATGGGACAGTACTGTTGACGGTCTGTAGGATCCCAAGATAAAATCCCAGGAGAAATCTCTCTTTAATCTAAGAGGTATCTCTAATTACTTGTGTGTTCTCCAGGTAGGAAGCCCACTGATGTGCTCACCATCCACATCGCTGGGGTAGCCCTAGGATAGATTCTAGTGAAGGCAGCAAGAATTGAAGTTAACTCATGTAATCCCTGTCAGTCTTGTTAGGTGGAGAGAGGTAAAACTTTCCTTGCAGAGAAGATATGTTAAGCCCCTTTAAGTAAATTGGTTATTACCCTGTATGTGGAAGATGTTAAAGAGGTTCTCTCACCAGATCCACTTCTCTCTAGGGACAAGTTAGTGGAGCTGACACAAACTGAGGTTACAGCAGATGGGGGTCATAGAGGAAATCGGATAAACTAAACACCAGCAAATCACTAGGGCCCGATGGCATTCACTTAAGGTCCTGAAGGAGCTCAGATTGGAGGCTGATGAGCTCTTAACTGCAGTATGCAACCTATCACTAAAAACAGCCACGGTAGCAGAGGACTGGAGGGTTGCCAATTTGACTACAATATTTAAAAAAGGCTCTAGAGGGGACACGGGGAGCTGTAGGCCAGCGAGCCCAACTTCAGTTCCTGGAAAATTAGTAGAAATAATGGTAACAATAATAATCATTTGTTCAGCACATGAACATGACTTGCTGGGGAGGAGTCCAAAGGAAATCATGCCTACTAGAGTTGTTTGGGGGTGTCAATAAGCAGGTGCATCCGCGTGATCCAATTGACAAGGTATATGTGGACTTCCAAAAAACCTTTGATACAGTTCCCCATCAGAGGCTCTTAACTAAGTTGGGTAGTCACAGGATTGCAAGGAACGTACAGGTATGGATTAGAAATTGGCTTAAAATAGAAAACAAAGAGCGAGCATAAATGGTCAGTTTTCAGATGGAAAGAAGTAAACAGTAGGGTCCTCCAGGGATCTGTTTTGGGGCCAGTGCTGTGTCACATGTTCATAAATGATCTGGAAAAGGGGGTGAGTAGATGACAAAATTATTCAAAGTGGTAAAGACCAAGGCTGATTGAGGAACTGCGGAAGGATCTGGCACAGCTGAGCGAATGGGCAACTAAACAACAGATGACCTTGAATGTAGATAAGTGTAAAGTGATGCACCTGGGCAAAAATGACCTGAACTATTCCTGTACTGTGATGGGCTCTACATTAGCTGTTATCACAGAGGAAAGAGATTTGAGAGTTGTCAGTATAATAATTACAGGAGGCACAGAGAAGGGCAAAGGATGACTAGTGGTATGGAGGGGCTTCCATATGAGGAGAGTAGGCCTATTCAAGTTAGAAAAGAGACACTTTAGGGGTGGGGTGAATGTGATGCAGGTTTACAAGATACTAAATGGTGCAGAGGAAGTAAATAGGGCTTTACTGTTCACTCTCTCTTACAGTATGAAAACTAGGGGTCACACAATGAAATTAGTAGGTAGTAAGTTTAAAACTGACAAAAGGAAGTTCCTGTTTGCACAGCATGCAATTAAAGTGTGGAACTCATTGCCACCAGATGTGGAACCTGACATTTAGCCAGATTCAACAATTCTTGGAGGAAAGAGGTGTCTGTAGCTATTGAGCTCGAGAGTTAGGGATACAGCCTCTGAATTAAAACTTCCTAGACCTTAAATGTTGGATGCTGCAAGTAAGAGAGGATCCCTGGAAAGAAACCCTGGCCATGCCCCGTTCGCTGTCCCTTTCAGCTTCTGCTGTCTGCCACTGTGACTCCCATCTTACATAGGTAAGATGGACTTATGGTCCGGCCCAGTAAATGGCCATTCTTACGTATTTAGGGCATCTAGTGCCAGAGTAACTACTGTGTAGACTAATTACTATTATATTCATTGCGTCAGCATTTAAAATTCTAACCAAGACCAAAGCCCTGCTGTGCCAGGTGCTGTACTAAATCATGAGAGGAGACCATCCTGGCCTCAAAGCATGTACTCTCAAAACAAGCAAGACCTACCAAAGGCAGGAAGGGAAGGAGCAGGACAGAGAGGAGATTAGCTTGCTCAGCGGGTCAGAAATAGAGCCCTCGTCTCTTGGCTTTGGATCCATACGACTAGCAAGGATTTCTGTACATGAGTTAGAATTTACTTTTCTGCAGACTCCCTTAATTCTCTTCTGTAAGCTCAGTGTGTGTTTATCTTGCCCTTGCTGCCCATGCTGTGGCTTTCAACAAGTCTGTGGTTAACACTATTTGCTGCGGTAAATATATATTTTTAACAGAGACGTGTGTCCACTTGGAACTAAACTGAAACCACTCATTAATTTCCCGTAGGCAACCTAGCTGCTATTACGTGATCTGTACTGTCATAGGCTGGAGTCAAACCAGAAGATGATTTGCTGCAGGTGCTTATTGGTCCCCCTGTTCCAAGGAATGGTTAATGGATCCCCTGATAGTTGAGTCATTCCCTCAGGGGCCTGATATTTTTGCCTGTTTCATGACTTTCCTGCAGCTACCAGGAGAGTGAATTTTCTCTACGAGGTAACCGTTTACTTGGTGTTTCTTATGCCAACAGAGAAACTTCATGAGATGCACAGAAGACAACCCCATCTTTGAAGGATTCGACTGTGAAATCTTTGAGTCTCATTACCCAACCACTATGGCACTGTCGGTGCTAGTGACAATTGAGATGTGCAATGCTCTGAACAGGTGTGGTATGTTCAGGAATGTCAGATCTTGATGCAAAGCCATCCATGCCAACTGTGTTATTCTCTGCAGAGACAGCGATGTGAATGCATTTAGTTCTCTAAGATCCAGTTTAGCAATTTGGCAATATCTGGGCCCATTTGAGCTGGGTGTTCAAGGTCAAAGCTATTTCAGGCCTAAGGTCCTGGCTTAGATCAGAGGATACTGAAATTTCAATTAGCATATAGGTCCCCTGGTAGCTTAGGGTCTAAACAAGATGGGATCAGAGCTTTGTATTGGAGGTCCTTGGTTTATCTCTGTAAGGCATATTTTGATTTTGTACTTGCACCTGTCCAATAAGATTGGAAATTCACTGAAAAAAGTGTGATATCAGCCATGCCACAGTAAATCCACTGTAGTATTTATATATTTCACTTGAAAGTCTTTTATTTCTACTGACTAGAAGAGCTACAGGGTATATTGATTGAACCAAGGTACCCTTGTAAGGATTAGGAATATATTTCACAGTTTCTTTGAGCCAACACCTTCCTCTTTGCTTTCATAGCGTGTCTGAAAACCAGTCGTTGCTGAGGATGCCACCATGGCTGAACCTCTGGCTTCTCGGGGCTATAATCATGTCCATGGCACTGCACTTCTTGATTCTTTATGTGAAGCCTATGCCTGTAAGTGATACCACTGGCCCAGTATATGGGGTCATGGGGTTGTGCTTTTGATAGCACCATTCCAGGGACCATCTTTTGGTTTTGTGCATTTCAGGGAGACTTCCCCAAAGGCAGAACTTTTGGGGGTTGTTTTGCTAGGATATGGGACTGAAAGTGAGGTGATCAGGAGAATGGGGTTCTCTCCCTGGCATTGTCATGAGATTGCTATGGGCAGGTCACCACCCCTGTTTTTGCCTCATTTTTCCCCATCTGGAAAGTGGGCATAACTATATTACCTGTCCTTTGCAAAGTTCCATAGTGTTCTCATTATGACCAGAATAGAGGCCTCATCTTCTACACAATCCAGAATGGTCTTGGCTATGTACTCAGGATATTCCTTGTCCCAGTGATTGGCTATTTATAACCAGAAAATGAATCTTACGTTCTGAGCTCTGTCTCCTTTGTGTTTTAATTTATGATCCTCTCTTACCTTGCAGCTAATCTTCCAGGTAACCCCCCTGAGCTGGCCACAGTGGGTGGTTGTACTGAAAATTTCCTTGCCTGTTATCCTGCTTGATGAAGGACTCAAGTATCTTTCCCGCAACCATCTAGAAGGTGAGTGCTGTCCAAATAACGGATGCTCCCATTCCTTATCTGCTACACAGTGCTTGCTTTGTGCTTTCAGGGCCATCTCATTGATCACTTCTGCTGATACTACTCATGCTTGCTTTTCCCCAGGGTGGCCTGTTACAAGGGACTCTTTCCTTATCTTTTTACCTAATCTCTAAGACCAGACACAAGGGTTGATGCAAAAATATTGTTGTCCATTACTGACTTGCAGTCCATTGGAACAACTTTCCCATGCTGTTTTCCAACTGCCCACTGCCTTCCTTAAGGACCTGCACCAACTCCGTAATAAACCTTCTTGGTAATGTTACTGGAAAGAGGATTCTTCAAGAAGCTGTTTCTTCCAGGCATCCTTCCCATGTTCTTCTCCTGAGCCTGTCCCCAGAAGGATGTTTTCTCTTACGTTTGCCATTTCTGTTTTAGGATCAAAACCCCCAAGAGGTGCCGAGTATATGAAATGTTGCTTAGCTTCAGTGACTGTTGCAAGTGCTTAACCATTTTCAGACTTTCTCTCGCGTTGGAAATGGGAAATGTGTTATCAGAGATGTCCAGTTCTGTGCTACAGGCATCAGTAGAAGGGGTTCCCACTGGTGTCAGTGCCGGCAGGTTTGGTCCCTGTCCTGTAAAGTACTGCAGACATTTAGAGATCTCTAAGAGTGATGGTGAATAATCTACTGTTGTCTACTTTTTGCAGTGAAGCATTTCAGTGAGTGACCTGAATGTGCTAAGTTAAGCATTTTTTGCTTTTTTTTCCCCTGTCAAATGTTGTAGCCTTTTGAGTATGTCTGCCAAGTCACCTTCCAAACTCAGTCCTGCTGCTTTCCTGATATCATCCTGAGTGCACCTGTGGTGCATGTTCCTTAATTAGCTCACTCATTCTCCAGGACTGTGTTCGAAAGCGAGATCTGGGCTCTGATGTTGAGGTGATTAGAAGTTCAGCAGAAGATTGGATATTGCCTTTTAGAGTGTGTACCCACCCCCATCAGTACGGGCAAAAAGGGGAGATCCAGGAAGACTGCAGACCCATTCAGGCTCCCTGTCAGTTCCTGTGATGGGAGGAGGTTCAACTTATTCTTTTCAGAAGAGAAAAGAGTTTGGATAATGAGCCCCTAGAGGCCTGGACCTTGCTTTTTTTTGATCATGGGTGACTCATGGATGATCTGGCACAGCAGTTGAACTCTGTTCTTACTTCACCCCCAGTAGATAGTTTGATCACATGAGTAAGGATTCCACTGCATGCATGTGTATCCAGCCTGCCTATTTTTTCAGTAGTTCTCCCATTTCATGGTTGAGGACTGGTTCTCCTTTGCCATGCTGAGAAGAGTTTCTTTGGGAGAGGAACAGAGGATACTTTGGCCATGGGTCTGGACAAGAATAAGATTGTGGAGAGAACTTTTTTGCATACTCTTGGCTCATGTGCAGCATACTTGATTTTTTTTTTTTTTTTTTTTTTTTTTAGTGGTGCTTTGCATCTTCAGTGTCACCAGTTATATAGGTGTCACTGTAGCCTACAGAACTCTTAATTATGAGGGATGATGGAAACAGCTCACCTTTGCTCCAGAGTACAGGCTGAGTTTGCAGGCTGGTCTTTTTGTGTTTGCATACAAGCTAATCATGTTTTTATATGGAAATGTTGAAAGGGGAGTCCATAGTGCTATTTTTGGAGTTACTTTTTAGGGCAGAAATACACTCCAAAAATGCGAAGAGTATTACTCTCCTGAGCAAGAAATCTCGGTACATATCTATGGTATTAAATAGGGATGCATTCCCTTTTTGTTGTGGATTATTTTGTGAATATCAGATTGGTTGGCTTCTGCTTATGGGCTAGTGATTCGTAACTAGTAAATTATTCAAGTTGCCCACTATTAGGAAATAAAGATAGATGGGGCCCTTTTTAATAAGGAAGAGGAAAATGCCTTTTTCTTGGTTGACCATGACATTTTTCTGAAAGTTAGTCAGATTCTTGATTTTTATTTTTCCTTGTTTTACTCTCGATTCCCAAAACCATAATGGAACAATAGCCTTATGGTCCAGGCCCAGAACGAGGATTTAAGAGAGAAGTTGAATGCTCGGTTCTGCCATACCTTGTTGTGTAATCCTTGACCAAGTCACTTTTAATATTTATAGACGTCACTTGACCATCTGTAAAACGGGGGTAATTCTTTCTCTTCTATTTCTTGTTTTTGTCTATTCAGACTGAAAGCTCATTGGGGCAAGACTTTTTTTTTTTTTTAATTCTGTGCATGCAGGGTCCTGAGTGTTACGGTGCTCTTGCTGCTACTGCAATAGAAACCACAATTCTGAACTAGTGCAATCACGTCCCTGGATATTTGTTGCTGCTGGGTCCTATATGCCATGCTGCCAATCCACCTGTTCCATTTCATACCTTTCACCCACACTGTTACAGTGCTGCATCACGCTAATGCTGATTTTTCTGTGATTTGCCTCATGTCCCATGACAGCAAGGGGTTCTGACACCACTATTTAATCACGGCAAGAGACCACAATCATACCAGGCTCTGCTTGAATTGTCACTTTTTTAAAAGAAAAAAATCCTTTGTTTGTTCAGTCAAATTCCTCTGAATATTATTGAGAAATATCCCTTAAATCTGGCATTGTCATTTTTCACCAGGAATTCTCAAGACAGTCAGAAACATGTGGAATGGGGAGCACCAGCTGAAAGCCTGCAGGACTCCAGATCACACAGGGTTGGCTCTCTCTCGTGTGTATTGTCCCTGTCAATCACGTTCCTGTCCCCTTGCCAAATTCGCTGCGTCCTGTGGTAACCCAGCTGTGCAGCCCCTGGGTGGATTGTCTGAACAGCTCTTGGGCATACGTTCTGGCAGATGTCCAGCAGGGAAATGTGTGGTCATGACTTGCAGCTGCAGGACCACACAGTCCAGTAGCATTGCTGGTTTTGGTGTGAATCGTGTCGTCAGTGAAAAAGGGTATATCTATGTAAGGAGTGTGCTGACAGTGGTACTCTCACAGCATTAAAATGTATGGCACGCCTAAGGATGAGACAGTGGAAATAGTCTTAGTTCCATTAGAGCCATTTTTATATCCACTCAAGGTCAGAATTTTTTGGAAGGCTCAGCAGCTTCATCTGGGGCCACATTGCGGAAGAAGTCAAGACATCCATTATTCACTGGGAGGAGAGCTGTCTACCAGATCTCTCAGCTGTGTGTTGAGCAGCTGAAGTTCCAGCCCTTGGGTTTTTTTTGTTTTGTGTTTTTTTTTTTTTTTTAAATTCCACATACGTCGGGGTGGGGATGGGAAGTCAGCCCAGCCACAGTCGGGCTGGGGAGGGGAACTGAGCAGTTCCCTTCCCCAGTCCCAGGCAGCAGCACTAGCTTCCCTCCCTCATCTGGCAGGCAGATCCCGCAGCCCCCATCTGCCTGCCAGATGAGAGAGGCTGTTTTGAGCTTCCCCATTATAGCTAATGGGCGAAATGTCGAATCAGCCTCGCCGTTTCGATGAAGCAAAGCAGAACAGCTTTTTCGAATTGAAATGAAATTCAAAACGAAACGCTGTTCCGTCGAAACGGAAAGTGCCATTTGGCACAGCCCTACTTAGCACGCTGGAAGGGGAGATTCTGGGGTTATGTAAAACAGCTTGGCCCATCCATTTTTAACTCTTGCCTTCCCAAGGGCTTGGACAAAGGAACATTTTGGACACTTTAAAAAGGGGTGAGGGAGCTGCTAGAGTGCGTATTAGCTGTTAGGAGGCAGCTGCTACATCTGCTTGCTCTTGTAGAGTGAAAAGTTGGTGAGTCTCGTCCTAATCTTGAACAACTTCTGAAGTCGGCGTGGTTTTGTTACACTTGTATTAAGATGGAACGATGCCTAGGAAACAGCTGCATCATCATGGCTGATAGCCCTAGCTTTTGACATGGACACAATTGTTATGTTTGTCTCTGCACCAACTGTCTATTTCTGCAGTGTCCTTTCCTGTTCATCTCCCCTAAACTAAAGGATTCTCTTTTCAGCACCCCTTCAGCTGGTAGTCAGTCCATGCACACAGTCAGCTACGCCATCCATCTCTGGACCCCTTATTTCTCATGTGTCACTTTGAGAAGTGCTGAGCACAAGATGGCAAGTGTGAGTGAAGAACGTGGCAGTGTAACATTTTCAGTATATATGCAGCCAAATAAATATTTTGTTTGTTCTTTTTGATCGACACTGCATGTTGAGCAGTGCAATCCAGTCAGCTGCTCAAATCAGTTTCCAGCTCTTTTGGTGGTTTTCAGGCTATATCGAAGTGTGGAACAGGAGTTGAAACTAACCCTTCCAGTGCTCATTACCTTTCTTTTATCAACACCAAGCTTCATCTACATTCATACTACCCTTTTAACCCATTTTTAAATCACTCTGCAACTTCTTATGTTCTTAGTAGCACCATTTTAAATATTTTTGTTTCATCTGCAAATGTATAATAGTTGCGTATTCATCTGCATCACTTCATTCCATTAATGTATTTTTTTTCTTGTGGAAGATTAGCAGTTTGTTCTCCTTGTTTTTCTGCCTTTGGCTCAATTTATAATCTGTAGATAAAGTTTCCTCCATCTATAGCTTCTGTGGTAGCCACTTAAGGGACACTTCCTGAAAGACTTCTTGAAAGACCAAATAAGTTAGCAGCCATTATTTTGGCTGCAGGTCATCGTAGTAGACTGAAGAGTGCAGTTGCTCTTTGCAGGACTTGTGTTGATGCTTCTTTTTTCATATCTCATTTCAAGCTAATTTCTCTAGTTGTTTTTCATAATTGTCTGTAGTCTTTTGTTTCAGCCTACTTGCTTAGTTGTTAGGTGAAAGCTTAATTGGTCTTAGGCTCCCAAAACCTGCCCCCTGCTACTCTTGCTGTCACTCAGGCCTCTACAGTCAAGTTAAAGAGCAAAGTTTAGTCCCAAAGCTTGATGGTTAGAATGACTACGATATGCCGGTCTCTCTAGCAAGGTCACAAAAGATAATGTTGTGGCTAAAGAATCGCCTCTTTCCTCCTTTGACTTCCCAGTCTGATGGTCTCAGTACCCGCTTGTCTGTGGGCAACCTTTGGCATGAGCCCAAAGCAGGGGTTGAACTCATGCTTCTGAAACCATAATGAGATACCTGAACTGCTCTATTGCCATCTTCTTTTGTCTGCTGCAGTAGTTTATTTTTAATGAGGGGCTGTGTAGTTGTATTAGCAGGCCAGCCACCAAGGATAACTTGTCCAATTAAGTGCACATGAGATGTATTTGACTACTTGCATCTCTGAGCTGTAGACTCTTTTGACTGAATAACTGTTTGTAAGCATTTTAGTGCCATGGCAAAAAGCAGTGGAAGCAACGGATAGATAGGGCCTGATTTTTAGGTTTTGTGTAAATTGGGCAAAATTCCACTGACAGAACGACTTCAAGAGAAATGAGATCTGAAGCAGGACTCCATACTATTAAATGCCAAAATAATGGATGTATTTTTCTAAGCTGTGGAAACCTTGGCTTTGCTTCTGATCATAAATCAGGTGTGCCGTGTAGCAAAGATACCTGCTCTGTTATCTGCCAAAAAGATACTTCCCCTTAGAAATAACAAGAATCCATAAAAAGCTTCCAGGAGCATACAAAGGTCTCTGTAGTAATGCACTAACAATGTGGACTAAATAGTATTTCGTCCCTACTGGAGTCAGATACTGGATGAGATGGTGCTGTATTCCCAAGTTCATAATGTGTCCTTGTAGGGCAATTTCTCTCTGTAGTTACCTTAGCCAAACTCTTACATGGCAGGGAAAAGAATGTTTTTGTGTATACTAAGTTATTTGATTGAGTTAAGAGATGGTATCAAAAAGAATATTGCTGTTGCCTTTGGGAAGTGTGAACTTCCCCAAATGGGACCCTCATGTCTCACTGATTTGATTTTTTTTAAATTATTATTATTATTATTATTATTATTATTATTACTTTAATTTTAAAAAAAATTTTTTACATGGTTTGAAAACTAGAAGAGGGAGTATGTGGTGGGGAAAACTCTTTGTAGAGTAAATACTAGAAGTTCACTTCAGCATGGCAATGCTCGGAAAGGTGGCTAGAGTACACTGAGTACTCTGTAAACTGAAAGCCTGTATTTAGGCACAGAAACTTCCGTGCAATGTGTTTCAGCTGTCCTGAAGGGAACTGCTTGAGGAGTGAAAAGTTATATTTTGCACCCTTTTGGAGGGGCCTTTGCTCTGAGCTAAAGCTGCAATGAAGGGTTCCAGCAGCAATGACATTTGTTCCCTGCATCACATGTAATGTTGCTCTTTGTTAGCAGCTGTATAGCTCTGGAGGGTAGGGAACAACTTGTGTTGTATCCAAACAGCCAGATTTCTCCAGCATTCTCTGTTGTAGAAAGACAACGGTGGTTTTGGGTGATGTTTCATTAAGAAAGAAATAAAAAGAAAAGAAAAGGCAAGCATGCAAGTTTGGGTGAACATGTAGGTCAGACAAAAACGTGTAAGAGTTGAAAGCCCATGAGGACAAAGGGTTTAGCTTTGTGAGGCAGGAATAAAATGGTAGCAGGTAAACAATGGTCATAAATCAAAATGGGCTGTTTCTGTATTTAGCAAAAAATCCTTCCCTGATGAGCAGATAGTGTTGTTCGGGATTTTCAGGGTGTGACGTGTTTGAGGAGTCCAGTGATCATTAAAATGCAGTAGGGTTTGGGCACCTAACTCCCTAAGTTTTAAAGAATGTATGTTCTTCTTTAAAAATGCCAGGTTTAATGCAGGGCATCACGGTCCTCTGCATTTCAGATTTTATTAAAATCTACTGGGTGACATGTTCAAAAGTATCTTAAAGACACTTAGGCACATCCAGATGAGCACACACTTGGTTTGTGGCACTGCAAACAGCACGCACTGCACTTGCACATGTCCACCATGCTGCTAGTTTGCAGTGCAACAGGGGGTTTTTTTTGTTGTTGTTTCTTGTTTTTGTTTGGTTTTTTTACACCAGGATCTCCCAGTGTCCAAAAAAAAAGAAAATGCCAAGAAAATGCTGGGCAACCTATGTGGCAGCAGCATGCACCTCCCAAAACCACAGCCTGGCTGGCCAGTGCCATGCTCCGGCTGCTGGCCAGGCTCCGCACACCTGAACTGCTTCTGCTGCTGCCCTGGGAGGCTCATAAGTAAGGCTGGGGGGGCCAGCCTCCCCTGTCCTACCCAGAGCATTTTTTCCCTGCGCTAAGCCCACATACAAAAAGGGCAAAAAGCAGTGGTGCAAATTTGTGCTTCTGCTTCTTTTTTCCTGCAGCAACCACACACCCCTGATTGTGGGGATGTGGCCATAAGATCTAAAGTCTTGTTCACTTCCAGTGGGAGTTTAAACACCGGGGTCATTGAGGCACTCCGCTAGTGCTTTTGAGGCATTACACTGGTTTTTAACTGCTGTGTATTTCTTGACTTCTTTTGGTGTATCAGGATGTGTTAATTCTGTACTTTACAAAGATTAAAGCTAAATTGTTTCCGTTCCTCTCTTGTGCTAAGCACCACTTACTAGCAGAGGTAGCAGCTATAAGTGCAACGTAAACAGATCACTTAACTGTGCACTTTAAGTTGATCTGGGGCTCAAGTGTTATTTAGTAGGTTTCGGCATGTACTGTGGTAATTGTACAGGAGAGGAACTTCCAGAGTGCACTGTGGAAAGTGCATGTTATAGAAAAGTGGGTAACCCTTGCAGTTTAAAAACTGAAACTGGAAACCAAGTTAAAATGGAACTTTATTTATTTTTTCCAGTCTCTGTGGCTGGTAACGTTAAAGAGCATGGAGGAGTTAAATGCAATCCCACAGGTTTTCAAAAATCCAACTGCAAGTAATACACAGGAGAGTAAGCGCATTTAAAAACTTGTCAGATACCATAGGAATCACTAGTGTAAGGGGAAAATTAACTTTGGCAACATTGTTGAAAAATTCTTTTTTTTTTTAAAATGGATCAGACAAAAGCAACTTTCATCTGCAGTGATGAAACTGGATTTATTGATCAGCCCTACATTGCATCCTCAAGGAGGGACTTTACTAGCCAGGATTGTTAAAATGACAGTCCCTTGTGAGAAATGCAGTTGCCCTATTCCATGAAGCACAGTTAAATGTTTCTGAGACCTACCTTTCCAGTTCTTTTCTGAATGTGTGCTCTTATTGACAAAGGGGGTAGGTACTTGTAGCCTTTTCTGGGCTAAGTATTAATAGCTCCTTCCTGGGGAGCCCAAATGAAGTCACTGCAGCTGCTCAAAGATACCAGGACTGTTGGGCATTAGCCCCACATATTTAACATGAGATTTTCAAAGCTGATAGGAGAATTTATGCTCTCAATCCCCATTACAGAGGGCTTTAGCTCTGTAAAGCGTCGTGTGTCAACACATGATGGCTGGACTCGATGATCTTCCGAGTCTCTTCCAGCCGTAATGCCTGTGAAATCTATGAACGCCATAGTTTCTTTGAATGCTTAAGTATGAAATGTGTCATAGCAAGCATCTCCTGCTGCCATCAACTGGAAAAGAATGGCCTTGTGGCTGCAGCACAGGCTTAGGAGTTGGAGACATCTAGCGTCCAGGTCCCAACCTAGTTGTGATTGCTTAGAGCGATCTTGTCTAAATTACTCTGTGTGCCTCAGTTTCCCTATCAGTGGACTGGGGATAACTATTGACCTTCCAGTGGCTCACGACATGTTTACAGAGTGCTTGGATATCCTGGGAAAGAAAGTGTCTTAGAACTACATAGCGGTTTTGTTCCATGGTGGCTAAATGGGGCTTGGGCATCTGCATGTGAAAGATGCAGATAAAGGTGTATAAAGATGCCACGTTTTTGAGCTGGGCAACAGATCCTGCTGCTTGGTGGTCCATTCTCACGGTGATTGGATGTTAATACTTTGTAAGCCCCGACTCCTGACATCCGTCTTTTCATGACTGTGAGGTCTTTCCTAGCTCTGTGAACCAGTGAAGTGTTTATGTTGATAGCAAAAGACAGGTGATCATCCCTGCTTGTTAACCATAAGCCATTTTCCTTTCTTTTTCAGAAGAAGACAAGAAATGAATGACACAAAGGAAGCTCACTATCTAAATAAAGGAACCCTAAGCTGCAACTCGGACTGAAGTCTTGCATGTGTGACCATGACTAGAAGCCAGCAGGACATGCATGTGTCCAACTATCAGACTAATGCGGGTGAATTGTCGAAAAGAAAAATACTGATTTGTTTCGTTTCGTAGCTTTTTTTTTTTTTTTTTTCCTGTATATAATGGTGCAATTACTGGACAGCTAAATTATGGTTTGGGGATGGAACTATATGTAACTGAGTCATTGTAACACAGCTCCTTGGGGATCTACTCATGAAAAATTAGTGACACTTCTTAAAAATAGCCCTCGAGAGCGAGGTCAGCAAGCATCCTTCATTTGGTGACAGCACAGTAAGAGGAGAAGCCATGATAGCAAAGTGGTTTGTGGAATCTGTGCATGAGAAATGCCAGGGGTGCACTCCAGAGCTGAAAAAGATGGTGCGGCATGGCAAAAATGGGCACCAAGAAAACACTGAGCTGCATGGAAGGACAGGAAGGATAAGCGAAAGAGGCACGTAAGATGCAAAGGTTCATGCTGGCTGGCCTCCGGTTGAGCAGACTTGTGTCCACCAAAGCCATAGGAACTAGATGGCAGTGCTGGTGCTTTGACAGCCATGCTACCTAGCTGCCCGACTTTAGTAGCATACATCAAGATAGTTTCAGTGTATGGACATAGATGTCCTGTGTCCTGATGGAATTACTAGTAGTGTGCATGCTGCAGATGTGCACTTACAGAGATTTGTGTGGTTGCAGCTGTAGATTTCCCCTTCCTCCCCCTTTGTTTTACTGTGTTGTTAGTATCTTCTCTCCATGTTGAAAATCTTGAATCTTCTCAGGCTCATCAGACACCAAATGTGGCTTAGTTCTCTTGTCCTTCCTCTTCTGTATGACCTCATTAAATCTCTTCCTGTGCTCTCAGTCGGAAACATTTCCATGTACAGTAACCTTTTACGACAAAACATGGGAATGATGGATTTTAGAACCAACCACATCTACTACCCATTCTTGATCAAGCTTTCTGACCAAGCACATTTTTTTAAATAATTGTACAGAAAGCAGAACATGAGACTAGTTGTCAGACGGCAGTTGAGCGTTAGTTAATAATATTAGCTTTGGGGGACACCTCTTGTTCCCTTATGGTCGTCTTTACCATTCTTAAAATCAGTGCTATGCCTCCAACAGGGGAAACAAATGTCCACATAATAAAGCCCCATTCCCTGAGCACTGTCGCTTGTGGACTCCCCTGTAAAGGCACTTCTTTTTATTTCCGTCCTTCGAGATTGTTTTCCAGTAGAAGAGTTGTGCAGATGATGTTTTGCATAGTAGCATTATGTTGTATGTACCGGTAGATAGGCCCTGATCTGTCAAAATCCATGTTGCACCAGCTGAGGGCTTGGCTGTAAATACAGCCAGCTGCTTTTCCAGCTCTCTAAATACTCCCACTTCCTCATTCCTCCCTTTCCTCAGAGCCCTGTCCCGATGATACTCAGTTCGCAGGAGTCAGCAGCTTTTCCTTCTTTCTAAACTTCAACCTTGTGTACACAATGGCACTAGGGCCAAGTAATGCTTTTGATATCATTTGATATCATTTTTCTCTGTTACTATTCTGATCGGGTTTTGTTTTTTCTTTTTAAAAACCTCCAATGATTTTTTTTTTTTTTTTTCCGGTTCTCTTTCACATGTGTGCAGACAAGCTGGCTGTGCTTTGACCAGCTGGCCACGTAATGTACAGTATGTGCCAAACACCATCCCTTCCTTTTTTTTTTTTCTCCGTCACCAGCATTGAAAAAGATGGGTAGTGCCCCAGACCAGTGGGAATGTACAGACTTGTTATACTACTGAGCTGATTCAATTGTACAGAAAACATCGCATGAAAATGTTGTTACTGTATTTAATATATAATGTATTCAAGGAATTTTAATATGGAGCTCTTTACAAATATATCTTTATAGATACTGTGCGGTTACAGGAAAGTCATTCACCGGAAAAATTTCTATTCACTCTCCTGGAGAATTTCTCTCCTAGTGTGTCACATTCAAGTTATTTAACTGGTGATTTCACAGGCTGACTGATTGCTTCTCAGAGGCCGGTTGCACTAACTCACCCAGCATGGCCCATACACTGACTAAGCCTTCAAGGAACCGGTGCACAAGGGTGAAGTCCACCTTTCACTGCACCCCTTCTTCCCCAGCTCCCTGTGTTTTTTGTGGGGGGAGGAAGGGGGTGGTTTCAGAACAGGCTGGTAAATAATAACCAGTAGCAATGTAATCCAAGATTTAACAAGCTAAATTCTGCCTTCATGTGAGTAAATGGATTGCCTTCAGGGGAGATGTTTCTGCTATCCCATTGTTGAAATTGGTCTATAACTTCCTGGTCATCCTTTCTTTTGCAGGGAAGGAGGGAATGAAGGGGAGAGGGTGTCCAGAAAGTCTTGTCCAGCCAGGTTTGCAAGCTGCTTCATCTGTAAAGCCCCCCTTGCTGGTATGCATTCGCATCCAGCAGAGATCAGTGCTGGGTTGGACCTCTGAACCAGATCTTCAGCTGGTATGAAACAGTGGCCCCACTGGAATGACCCTGATTTGCAGCAGCTGAGGATCTGGCCTGGGTGGTGGGTTTTTTTTTTTAGCCTAAATGTGTGCTTTTCTTTTCCTAAAACATTCAATGGCCTTATTCTGAGCTCTGTAATGTAAAGTGTCTTTAAGAAAATGAAAGAAAGGCTGTGTCATGGGTATGTGAGAAGCAGCGGTAAAATCATGGACTTCTTAAATCTCTCTTAAATTCCTACTGGTCATTTTGCATTGCCTCATCTGATACTGGGAAACATGGGTCCTGTGGATCCCTGCAAATTCATTGTGATGACTTATAAAAGAAGGGCACGGTGCAGGCTGGAGTAGGGCAATGCTAGTTTCTGTTCAGATATTACTAATTTAGCATCCCTGTTCCTAAAACTCATCCCTGCTGCTGTGTGATTGTAGGGGTGCATTACAGGGTATGAAATAAGGGAAAAGAATGCAACAAACCATGGCCTTAATCCAGCCAAAGCCTCACTCTTCTCAACAGCAGCAATTTTCATTTGCCCTTTTCATTATACTCATCTGATACATTCTAAAAATATTTCATATCACGTCAATGAAATCTGCCCTGAAGACACCTTCAAAAGGTACTCTCTTGAGGGTGCCCCATTTCAGAGTGTCCATGATTTTTCTGTATGATCTTAAACTAAGGAATCACATCTTTCTTTGTTTTTCTTTTGTTGCCTGTGCCTTGAATGGTTGTTAAAGATAAGTTTTGTTCTTGGCTTTTTGCAGTTAGAGAGATTAGTGATCAAATATTTTAATGAAGTAGAAGAATATCCTTAGATTGAAATTTTTTTTTTCCTTTTTATGGTTTGGTAGAGGGTCTGGATAAGTCAGAGTAGTTATTTATTATTTGTACATCACCAGCAGCATGCTGGCTGCTTTAACATACCATAGTAAGTTTATTATTTTGTATAGACTTGGAAGTTACTGACCCAGTTGTGGAATTGGGTCTCGGTTGCATCTTACTGAAGCATTGGATGGTGTGCAATAGGATGGAGACGTACACTGGTGTAGCAGTTTCTTCGTACTGCGTGTTGCAGAGGGCAGCCTTGAGCAGAGGGAAGGGGGGGAAGAGTCCTAGTAGTACCTGTCCCTTCCTGAAAAAAAGAATCTGGGAATCGCACCCTTTTGCCTTCTGGGATATCCAAACTTCTTTATTAAATCCTATCTCTTTCCAACAATTCTTCCAGCATCACACCCTCCTAAATAAAAGGAAGAAACCATTCATAACTCCTCATGAGTGAGCACCAGAATAGTAGCCCATGTGGCTTTCCACAAGCACTTTAAATTAATTTCTCAGGGGCCATTTAACACGTTGGATGACAGTAATACAATAATCCTGGGAGCCAAGATGCTCCTACCTCTTAAAGAAGTGCTAGGGGTTGAGCTTTGTGTAATGGTTGTAGAGTCGGTTTTGTGCTGTTTCAGGACCTGAGTATCATTGTGGCTTATGACTGGATGAGCTCTCGCCAAGAACTTGATCGTATCAGGAAGGGTTCGTTCTTCGAAGAAAAGATGGCTCTTATTTGAAACGGCAGTGGAGAGAATAATTGGTGCCACCTCTGAAATCTTGTTTTCTCTCAATTCCTTTGTTGAACTAATGTGGCCAAGAGTCTTGATGCTTACCCATGGGTTAAACGTTGGATTTGCTTTGGCACTGTTATGATAATATGCTGCTTTATGTATGCTTCTAATAGCTGTTTCAAGACCTGGGTAGTACCAGAAGGTGTCTGCAAATAACAAGAAATTGGAGATGTGGGGGGGATTGAGAAACTCCTACAACAGAAGCGGGGCTGGGATGAGTTTGCCCAGGCTGGAGGTGGTGGTGAAGAAAAGGGATTTAAAATGGAACTTTTGGAGACCTGAATCCTGGCAAGATGCACAGTACAGGGTGAGGCACAGGCTTTCATACCAGGCAGACTGGCACAAGAGCACTTGCAGAGCAAATTTCTGTTCCCACCTGTATTGCTCACTTTGTGCACAAGGGGTTTGACTCTGTATCACTGGGAATCTTTCCATTGACTCTACTGGGCTTTGAATCAGAGTGTCGGGCATCACAAGACGCTTTAAAGCATGAGTGTCTGCAAGATCAAGGCCTAAAAATTCTTTTTCACATCCAGGAACAGCTGTCGCCTTTAATGCAAGAATAAATGTGTAATGTTCCTGATAGAGAATGAAATGGGTAGAAAACTTATCTGCTTCCTTCTTGCTGGGAAGCTCATAGCCAGCCCACCTGCTCTCTCAATACTTTGCATTCCCAATCTCTGCGAGCCCACGGCAGGTAAGAGACACCCTGACTAAATGGGAAGACCTGTTCAGACTGGATTGTCTTGAGTGCTGTCCGTGGTCCTGATGTAAAAAGCAAAGCCCTGCACATAGTGTTAGCGTGAAGAGCTCCAGTGTGCACAGCAAGGACCAACGTGGGAGTATGTTAACCCTGTGGATTGTCAAGCAGTTGTATGCAAAGTTGCTTTCCTGCTTTACTTTGGCAGCCTTTTTGTCTCCCACCCCCCCAGTGCAGCCTTCCCCAAGTGAAGCATGTTCCTGGCTTTTATGAAGAGCCCCCACCACCTGCAGAGTTGATGTTTCTCGACAAACCCAGGGTCAGCAACCCCCTGGCGTGTGGCATGTGAAGCCATTTTGCTTGGCGTGCCACAGCTGGCCTGGGCTCCCACTGGCCACGGAGCCTGGGCTCACAGCAGGCAGCAGAGAGGCTGCAAGCAGCTGCACCAGGATCTGTGGAGCCCTGGCCTGGCTTGTTGCTGGCAGCGGGTGCACACACACCTTGGGGCAAATGGCAGGGAAGGGGCCAGGACTGTGCTGCCACAACAAGGATCACAGCTGCATTTCTCCCCACTACCCCCTATCCATCCCTGGCACACCAACATCTTACAAGTTGAGGTTGCAGGGTGTTTTGGCACTGCCCAAAAATGTTGCTGACCCTTGCAGTAGCCCAAGATGAAGAAATGCCATGATATTCTTCTGTGCCTGATATAGGGATTTTCAAATACTTTAGCTTCACGTACTCCACTTACTTCCCAAATAGACGAGCAATATCAGTCTGCCTGTCTCACCAGTCTCCTGCCCCTGGTTCCCTATATAGCAATTCCCAGATCTTCCACTTTCTCCCAGCTTTTCTTCATCCCACCACCCCTCCAGTGTGACCATTCAGGTTAGTGAGAGAAGAACGGGTTCTGCTAGTGGATTGGGGAGGTGGTTTACAAAGCCAAAGTAAAGGTCCTTAAACTCCCTGGGAGTGGAAATGATGGATTATTTAAGCTACCAATTGGGATTATCTTTTGGTGTGGGGTTTGCAGGAACTAAAGTAGTAAGACGACATACGGAGGAGGCTAAAAGTGCCCCTTGCATTGTCTCCTTTTGGTGTCATTCAGGTTTTGGAAAAGTAAGAATGGAACAGTAAACCCATGTAGATCTCGATACCTATGAGCCTAGGCAGACGTGTGCTACTTTGGAGGCATCTATAGCAGAGTCTTGCCCATGCTGTGCAGAGTCTGGGCTGTGCTTTTGTCAGTGCACTTCAGGCATTGGAGAGAGAAAACATTGACTTGTTTACAGGTGGTCTTAATGCCATGGCTTGAATCTCTGAACATAACATATTGATATGATACCTGAACAGCTGAATCTAGAAATCTCATTGACTGCGCTTAGCGGCGACAGGTAAATGGTTATATCTTTGGATAAAAGTTGTTTGGGGGAGGGGGGAAATAGAAGTGAAAGAAACAAGGTTTCCTATTTTATTATACGAGAGATATTTTTCCACTAAATTACTGATTCCTAAATTATGTACTTTGTCTGATGTAAATAGCCAGGCGTGTTGTGAAGACTTAAGAAGGCTCATTGTAGTCACATACATATGGTCCACTCTGTTCGCACAATATTGAGCTGATTTGTTTTATACTTATGAAATTACAGAAATAAAAACAATTTTACTGGACCACTCTGATTTGCATTTTTGTCATTATGTTCTCACTATGCATTATTTACTTTGGGAGCAAAATCAAAAGCTAGCAAGAGACAGATGTAATGCTTGAGGACATGATTTAGCCTTAAACCTGTGGCATGAAAAATCATGGGATTCATATTTACCAGATCGGGATTTCTCGGGGGCTCTGATAAGAGGACAGGCATGTCTGTAATTCTGGCTGAAGCGAGACATTATGGAGGCTTGCAGCCAGGGGTGGCTTGTGGAGGAACTTGTCTAATAACTACTCAGTTCAGCCCCCATACAACTAAAACATATTCATTCCTAATGTACCGCAGGTAGTTGCCCTAATCTCAGCAAGTCTTGTTAAATAGGTCCTGCCTCTGCAGTGATCACCAAAGTGCTCTGCTTTATTCTTCCCTTGTACGTGTTGAAATTGTTTGAGGGTTAGATTTGAGAGGGACCAGATCACCAGCAGGTGTAAATCAAAGATTCGCAGAGATCAAGTGAAGAGTTTGGCCCTACGGACCTTTCAGCTGGGTTTAGGAGGAAGTACCAAGACCAGCAAGGTCAGAACAAAAAACAGGACAAGTGGCCTGTTGCATTTTTAGTGGGAAATCCTGCCAAGGTAGAGATGACATATTTGGAGCAGCAGAATCAAAGGTAATGGCACTCATTAGTTGCAACCACTTAAGTCCAGTTTCCATTGGGCTAGAAACCAGCTACACGCTTTCTGGAGAAATCACTTTGTTAGAAAGATGCTGGCCAGAGGAGGTGGGGCCTAAGCAGGTTCTGTGAGCAGCTGGCTTATAATTTGGTAGGGTGCTAACCTGAGAAGCTGGGTCAGCACCTTTCTCGTAGGTTTATGCTTAGTAAAAACATGCCCTCTTTTTCTTAAAAGGGCACGCAAGCACAGTCCAGCTGCGGGGTCCTGCTGGGTGCTGAAAGCTCACATGCACAGGCATGTGCATCACTTGCACTTGCATCACTCCTCTGCTACAGAGTCCTCTTGAGCAAACTGGGAAGGAATCGTGGAGTAGGCCTGACGTGTTGCAGGCCCAGGACTGAGCGAGCTGTTCTCTCTGGGATTAAATGTGGCAGAGGGTCGGGCAGAAGCCGTGACAACTGGAGGTATAGAGCAGGGGAGAGGCGCATGGATGTGTGTCTCTGGTCTTTCTGAATCTGAGCCCTGCCCATGCCAGGCCTTTCAAAGAGAGGTGAAGCCAAATGCTCTGCTCTAACTCTCCTTACCCATCCATTGCCTGACCTGTCATTCAGAAGTGAGATGTTGAATGCAGAATTGAGGTGCCTGATCATGATCAGTTCCCTGCTTTTACATGCAGGAGGTTGCAGATTCAGTACATTATGCTGGTGCCAAGTATAAAATTCTTGCTTCTGGCTTCCCACCAACAGTTCTGTTCTGTTTGTATTATTTTATGCATTTCTCCATCTGCTTAAGTCGTAAGTCTGCATGGGGCCAGGCATCAGGAAGGGGCCTGTTTACATTGTGCCCTCCCAGTCACATATCAAACTAAGATTTTTTTTTTTTTTTTTTCAAGGCTGCTTAAGGGCTGAGGACACCAAATTCCCATTCATTTTAATGGGAATCAGGCCCTTGTCTCCCCCAGCTGTCTTTAAACTCTCGGCTTAAGTGTTTACTTAAGAGCTGGCTAAATCGCTGCTGAGCTATTTTTAAGGTCAGATGTGTTCTCATGGCAGCCAAGGAATGCAATGCCATTTATCCCCCACCCTCCCTATAGCCTAGTTAATACCACCAAAAACATCTGTCTGAGACCAGGCACTGTAAGGTAGCAAAGGACATCGAATGAAGCCAGAAATGTCAGGAAGGGACTTGGAGAGGCCAAGGGCAAGTTAAAATTGGAAATAAAACTCACTGTGCTGTTTTCCATAGGCCATTGCAGAACTTTATCCACCCGTATTTTTTCCTCTACTGCTGCTGTCATTACAAGTCCACAACTGAGTTCCCAGCTGGAGTCAGGGCCTTATTTTGTCAGGCAGCATAAACACTGTGAGACGGGGCTTTCAATCAAAGGCCGGGATCAAAGAGGCTTGAAGTCAGAAGTTGAGTGGGCGCTAAGTGTCTTCAGCTCCTTTGGAGCTTCCCGGCTGAGCTGACTAGTGGTGGAAGGAGATGGGCCATGCCCAAGGTCACCAATCAGGACAGTGGCTGAGCGAGGAATAGACCTCAAGTCTGAATCCCCAGCCTTAGACGGTGCTGCTTCTGCAGCAATATGACAACTGAATTGTGTGGAAGAAATCCCAGGACCGAGACGGCCACTCTCTTCTGCGTCCCTTCACCCACTGCCCTGCGCCCTTCTCCAGTTCAGTATGCCTTCTGTGTTTGTTAGGCATGCTTTTCCCACTGACCTTAACATTTCCAGCATACTCCAGATTTTTGTCTAGAAATGCAGAGCTCTGCTAGAGAAGCTGCTGAGGGCACATCTGGAATTGTATTTTAAATAAGTGAATACAGCTGAACAGGTTTAAAATAAAACTTAACCAGGGCAGGCTGGGAGTCTCTCTTGGTTTCTGCCACAAGGCAGCTTGGGGTTTGAGTCTTAAAAGGGATGCATTTCCATATTTAGGTGGAGGGAACCGGGGTCTTGAAGGCTCTGAGCTCTGAAATCTGCTTGTCACACCAACAAGTTTGGACAGCAGCTATTTCGCCCACCCTCTCCAGCAACAGACTAGCGTGTTAGCTGCTAAAAGTACTGAAATAGTTCACAGGGACCTTCAGAGCCATTTGAGCGGGCCTCCAAGTGAATGGTCCACTGAGAGCAAGGCAAGGCTGTGTTCACCTCTCGGAAGTAGCACGGCAAACTTCAGGCCACACTACGCCAGCTGCCAGTCAGTTTGCGTCTTGAAGGCCTCCACAGCCTAAAGGAATGATGGCTATTTAAAAAAAGTTAACCACGTTTTGCAAATGGAAAAACATGGCAAAGTTTGGCAAATGAATTAAGAGGAAGAGAAGGAAATGCACAGAGACGGGAGAGTGCTTCTTGATCTCACCTTCAGCAAGGGTCTGCAAAGTATGTCATGCTGCAGCGGTAACTGGTTCCTGCCTCGTGCTGCCCCAACCTTTCCCTTATTCACATCTTGGTCAAGTTTGGTGCCTTCAACCCAAGATAGTTGGCCCATTTGGGGCCAGAAGCTAACACCTGGGTGAGGTTTGCAGTCAGGCTAGTAACTCTCCATGCACATTGAAGTGAGGACACAATATTCCAGTATCTCTCCTAATTTTATCCTTCCCCCAACCCTCACCAGGCGTCCAGAAGGAGAGGGGCATGCTCTGCCCCAATTCTCTGCTCAAGAATCTAAACGGCTGAGCTCGGTGCAGCACCCTGCACCACGGGACACAGCCCCAGGAAACCTGGGGACACCCACACTGAAGACACAGTAACCGGGGCAGGGCATTGCAGTCGAGCTGTTCCCAAGTGACACCAGTCACCTGAGTTCTCCGTCATGAAGACGTCCCAGTAGATGGCCTTCAATTGCTGCTTGGCCCTTTCCATTCCTCCAGAATAGCTCATGACTGATCTTCAGACATAAAAATTGATAACGTGGGTGTTAAGTGACGCAGCTGCACGCACTGTGTAAAAACTTTGTGTTGTGTTGTCTCCTCCCTTATGTGAAGGGGTCAATGCTCCTATAACGCCAGCTTGTAGACGGCATTTGCAGAATCCTGCAAAACTCTTATTTCCAGCATAGTTCTGTGTCATTGAAATGAACGGGAGTTGCCACGGGGTTGCGTATAAATAGGATGAGGCCCTTAGCTCTTGCTACTATGACTCCTTCTGTTAGCAGTCATCAGTAACTTTAATAGCAGGACTCTGGGTTGTGAGATCCACCCTAGCGTGTTTGCGGTAATGCCCAATTTGGGACTGGCCCCTAAATGAGTGTTAAATTCAAATGCAGGTGATTTACTGTCAACCACAAGTTTCTCTCCTTTAAGACGCTGTCTCCCCCCCCCCCGCCCGAAGGGATTTCATTCTCTCGCATCTGTAAAGTGTTATTCTACTTTGGGTTTCTGGTTTCAGCATTTCTCACTTTAAAAACCTGTAGATTACACTTGAAAGAAACTAACAGCCTCAAATCCACTCTCTCCACACTCAAGTTGTGAGATTGGAGTATATATTACATGCATTTTTTACGTTCTCATCTTATTTCCCAGACTGTTGCTCCTCAATATAAAACCACTTCTCTGTTCAGATAAATCAGTTCCTCACACACCTGTGTAGCTGGCTCTGACTGACCGATCATCAGCATAGATGAGAGCAAGAAGTGTTCATGATCCTGTCAGCCGCTGACCACTAGGTCCCTGGCAGAGGTTACACCTAAGACATGAATGTCTTAAATATAACCCAGTCATACACTAATTTAACCAATTCTGCAATGAAATGGAATAAGCCACGAAGTTATTCCAGAAAAGATGTATAATAATCTTGTGACTGGTTTCCACTTGCACTATAAATTGAATGTGCTCCCAGCCCCCACCAGCTGAGTAGTGCCCCCACCCTGGGGAGCACAATGAGCCTTGAAGGGCTCAGATGTGCTCCCGTGGCAGGGACTGCCCGTCAGCTGATGGGGGCTCCCAGCTGCGGGAGCATATCCCAGCCAAAGACGCCATGCGTTCCCACCTCTGGGAGCCCTTATCAGTGTGGCATAATTAGAATCGGACCCCCCAGTCTCACAGTTGTGCCTCCTGCCACGCACATGTAACACAGCAGGAGACGCAAGTAGGATCATACATCACATCCCATCATGCCTTTAATTAGGGTGGCTAACAGACGTTCAGAGGCCTGAGCTAGCAAACCACTTCAGTATGCCACGAATCCCACGGGATCAAAGCCAAGCTGCAGCACGGATGATGGATGGAAGTGTACGCTGCAAGAACATTTTGCAGGTTAAAATTGGCATTTTGCAAAAGGCCTTGTTCTCTTATCTGCGTTACGAAAGTGTGGAGACACAAAATATTTGTGTTTCAATTTGCTGTTCACTGTTACAGTTGTCTGGTGTTCAGCTGCTCACCTTTCAGGCAATGAAACCAGATAAGACTATTTCATTTGTTTCTACTTGGTTTCACTTTCTAGCTCTTTGGGCTTTGTCTACACTAGAAAGGTTTGCTGCCGAACTAATCCATTAGAGCTGGTGACAATTACTCTCTTCATCTCCCCTGCACAGTATGCATGCACGCACACGGGTGTGTGCACACACACGCACACACTCATAAAGGGTACCTGTAGATGTGTGAGGACGACGCTTCCATGTGCTGTAAAATAACAACACATCAGAGCAGACTTGATGAATCAAGTCTGCTGCAGCGTGCTAATTAGCATGGTCCAGCAGTCTCCGTGTCTCGTGTATCGAGGTCCCCGTACTTCAAAATGGCAGCATTTTAATTAGCTTTTGTTAAAGTGCCCCTGCTGTCATTTTGAAGCACGGGGACACTGATGCATGAGAGGCTGCAGGCACTTTAGAGTAATTCTCAGAGCTGCTCCAATTAAAGTGCTTCCCCCCGCCCCCCACTGAGCACCGTGTAAAGGCACCCAAAGTTGCTTGTACCCATAGTTTATGCTGGCTCAGGGCAGGATTTAAGCTACCAGTATAAGGCACCTTTGTAACAGCCTAACTGCATCAGTGCCAGGGCTTAGACCAGTGTAACTTTCTGTTAAAAAAAGATCACGCCGTACCCTGCACTCCTGATGCAGTTCTACCAGTGGGAACATGGTGTAACAGGGCCTGTACTCTACCACAAGACTGCTTCAGTTCCATGTGCTGCAGCAATGTGTTTTCAGAGCCCCTTTTGCTGTGAGATCCCATGGAAACCTTCACGTTCTGAACAGGTTTGGGGTTTTTTTAAGCCACTCCGTTTTAGAGGTTTGTTGCTTTACCATCAGAGCTGCAATGAAAATGCACAGAGCTCTGATCTGAGCTACAGCTTCTCACAGGCTTGTGCTGGGATGGAGCTCTGCTGCTTCACGCCAGTTGAGGATCTAGCCTATCCTGTCTCTAAACTCAATATTTGCCCATTGGTAAGTGGCTTAGCCTTGGCAGGCATATAACTGGTAAACATTATTTAATGTTAACCAACCACTTTCATAATACCAACATATGGCAGAGGGGTATGAACTTTGTAATAAGATTACGGATTTTTATTAGCAGAGAGCCCAGACTTTCAATAGGGGAGTGTTGTAAATGTTGCAGAATGGGGGAAAGAAATTACTACAGTCTTTTATGCTGAAGTTCACTCTTCCTCCTTCAGGGAAATAAGGTAGGGCTGTGCGAGACAGCACCGTTCTGTCTCACCTTGAGCGTCGAGCATTTAATTTCAAATTTCATTTCAATTCGAAACAGCTGCTCCATTTCGCTTTGTCGAAACAGTGATGCTGTTTCACCGCTGTTTCACTGCTTAGCTAGATCAGGCTGGGGGTGGGAAGCCAGCCCAGCTGGGCTGACTTCCCGACCCCTGACAGATCTTGCACCGGGGATGGGGAGTCAGCCCAGCTGGACTGACTTCCCATCCCCGGTGCTATGGCCGAAACATTTCAACTAGGCTCGTTTTGTTTCAAAGCTGCTTCAACGCCTGTTGTTTTACTTTGATTTTTGCTGTTTCAACCTCAAAATGAGTTGAAACAGTGTCGAAATGAAGTGGCCGGCAAAATTTCGCACAGCCTTAGTAAGCAGTCCGGTACTTATGCAGCGGGTGCCAGCGTTGCACTGTTTCCATTGTTCTGGATTGGGTAGCTAAGCAATGCAATTTTCAAGCAACTTGGTAATCGGTTATGAAGTAATTGAGACACTGGGGACTTTAGATGATCTGCTTTAATTAGGAGAAAAGGTCCGAGGGTGTGGCATAGTCAGGACTCTTGCACATGTAGGGCTGGTGAAGACTTATTTGGGCTGGAACAAGGGGGCAGTGATACACGTTATGCACAGTGAGGTGAGGAAGCCTCTTTGTGTGTGTGTGGGGGGGGTAAGGTCTAAAGCACAGTTACAGAAGCATAATGGGATAGAAGGGGAAAAGTTTAGATCAAGACTTTTAAGAGAATTTGGATTCTGTGTTTGATGCCTTAGAGGGGTCTCTTTCTGAGACCCCAATAAAGAGGCTTTGACAATCCTCCCCAAACCCACCACACATCCCCCAAGTGGAAAATCTTGGCCTTCACATTTTCTCACCTATTAGTACACGGCTCCAGTTTCATAAGATTGCTGATCTAGCAACTTCCATGACGTCTGAGTGGATTTGTTGATGGTAACATTGTCTGAAGAAATTCTGAAATCAGAGATTAATATTTTCCCCACTGGAAAATATTTTAGCTGACATCCAGGCAATGGCCATCCTATTGATTCCAAGTCCTGGAGAAAAGGTTACAAGTCTCTTTTTTACAAGACACTTTGCTGTTAAATTTAGATGTCCTATTTTCCTTATTCCCATTTCTTTGGCAGGGGTGTTCAGCCTTCCCTAAAAGGCCTTGTTTTATACAGTAAGTTGTGGTTTGCTTTTACCCCAACAGATATCTAAGCTTATAAGGTTTGTCTGCTGCACTCAATAGCAGTATCAGGCTTCAATCTTAAACAGTTATCATCTGTGTTTTATGCATGCTCTTGGCTCCCCATCTGATGGCTTTCCATGTCCCGTGGCGTTTTGGAGTCTGCGTTACGTCATGTCACTTAGTAGTGAGGAAAGCGTAGCCATCTGCTTTAGATTTCTTAGCTGCGTGGTAGAAAGAGTCATTGCATTGCCAGCCAGTCTCTTTTTATGTGCCCTGCAATCCTGCAAAAGGAACATGCTGTAATCAATTTGTTCAGCTCTTTTCTTGCTTGTCAGACCTTCACAATGTTGTGCCCACATCTCAGCGTTGCCAGGATCAGGCTAATTTATAAAGAAAAGTGACTAAGTAAAAATGCTGCCACTGGACCTAGAAAGGGAGATGTGATTTATTTATTTATTTTCCTGTCCTGCAAAACTTTTCTCTGTGTTCAAAATGTTCCCAATCTACATGGAGCCAAAGCCAGGAACTTTGCAAAATAAAAAGCCCTAGAGAGGGTCAGAGCCACCCCAATGGGCTCAGTGTTTGGGACACTTACCTGTGATGCAGAAGACACAGGTTGAAGTCTCTCACCTGCCTGATCTGGAGATGTGAGCCAGGATGGGTCATCTCCTAGGTGAGTGCTCTTACCACAAGGCTCTTTTAGGAGGAGATCATTCTTGTCTTGAAACAAAATTGCATTCTGGAAAATCCCTGAATGTTTAGAGAGAACTTTCCCACTGAAAGGTTGAACGAAGTTGGTAGATTCCCCCAAGTTTTGCTTCGGGTGGGTGTATATGTTCCAATGGGGGAAAAAACCCTAGTTCCTGAAATTGCAGGCCAACTCTGGTTGCTGTCTCTATGTAACAAGGAGGGTACTATGGTGCACATTTAAGTAAGTAAAGGGTGTTTTGCACATGTTAGCCTTGCAGATCCTAAATAGGTATCAGAGGGTGTGCTGTGGCTTCTGGTTCTTGTGCCAACCTACAGAATCTGGAAATAATTTCTGGATTTAAAGCTTGGGGGTGCTGCGTGCATCGGGAGTCTGGCTCAACTTTCAGGCCTAACAATTAGGAAAAGATAATCTCTCCCTGTAATCCAAGCATCTAATTTCAGAAGCAATCGTCCTGTACCTTCATAGTGTGGATCTCCCTGCTACCCAGGCACGCACACCCAGGGTTACTTGCTGGTGTAGAATCTCGCTTTTAAGGGCGTCTTCCTGAAATCCATTTTAAAATACGCCAGGTAAACCTTCTGGGTCTTCCTGCACTGAGATATCCGCAGCAGTGCAGGTGCTGAAAGCTCAGAGATGATCTGAGTTGTGGCCATGGGTCGCTTCGAGAAAGGGCAGCCCTCAGTTTCAAGATGACCTTTCCGACCCAGGTCCAGCTGATACTCGTAATCATTCTTAAGCAGTAAAGCCCTGCATGCTTTCCCCAGACTGCCAGAGAACAAGCCCACAATACCTTCCTCCTCCTGCAGTATGTTACATGTGAAACGGGGAGAGAGGGCGCTTTCATCCTGTGCCACCTGTGTGCTGCATGGCGCCTGTTCATAATATAGAGGCACACAGAAAACACTCGTTCTGCAGATCGCGATGAACAGCTACTGCAAGTGCTAGGTATCGTGGGCCAGATCCTCGGTAAAAGGGCTTTCTAGCACCTCCCCTGTCTCCCACCTTGAACTGCAGGCTATTTCAGCCCCTTGCACAAAGTAGAGCAACCCCAGAGAGGCTCGTGCTTGTTTCTCCTGGAATGCGCCTCCCCTCTCCAAATCCTGTTCCACTAGTTAAGGCTTGCCAGAGCAAAGAGCATCTTGTTTGGGGGCAACTCGGGGACCCATGCAGTGCTGAGGACCGTTCCACAGAGCTGGCTGTACCGGGTTTGTGCCATGCAAGCACTGAGACCTGAATGCCCATTTGGGCCGACTCCCAGTCCATTTCACTGTGCAACTGGAGCAAGGCGGACGAAGCCAGAGCTGTGCAGCTACCTCTGTTAGTGTTATCCCAGTATAAGGAAAACTTTCAGGCCCCGGCTCATGCCTTGAGCATGAGGCCTGCTATCAGGATCATTCCAAACACTCGCAGTGAAGCCTAAAGCAATAACCTAAACCCTTTGCCTTTGTTTCAGTGTAGTTACTGGCTTGAAACCCAGTTCAGGTTTACTCCAAAGCTAAGCAGTTTTTCTGGGCCTTCGTTAAGTGGGCTGATTCCATGAGCCATGTACAGGCATCAAGGGCAGGTCTCAGTTTCACAAGTTTGGGCTGGCTTTTGCTTCTGCACTTCTGAGAATGAGTGACCTTAAAGATGAGCAGTGCGGCACATCCTGGTGTGCTGCACCCAAAATAGTGACTCCTGGGAACTAGTGAAGTTTACTTTCTTTATTAGCGAATGCTTCATGAACTGTCCTGGCTTCTGTCACGTGGAGGCGGAACAGGACACGTGAGCAGCAGTGGCACGTGGGGCAGCATCGTGGCCACAATGCGTGACAGCCACTGGGCTGCTGGAACGAATGATACTGTTTTGGAAAGCCTCCCAATCCCCTCCTCTTGGGTTGGCAGCTGGGGCTGGTGCCCTGGCTTGCCCATTAGCACCCCCCCACCCTCACCCCCCCACTTTTTGTTCTGCTACTGCTTTCACAACCACCTCTTTCACACCAGGCTGGAGTGATAAAACTGTGAAATGCATCAAAGTTTTCTCTGTGGTCAGGGGACCACACTGTACATACTGGGGGGGGGGTTTAGAAATGAGACTCTGCATGTCTCCATAAGCGAGTGACACTGCAAGTGGCAGTTAATAAATGAAGCTGGGGCTAGCCCTCTGCTCGCAGGCCTGGGAATCGGAAGCTCCTGTGTTCTTGATCTCACTCTGGTGGGTTCCCTCCTTTTGGGCAAATCCCAAAGCCTTTCAGCATCCATTTCCCCATTAGTAGCAGAAGAAGCTATTTGTGTCCCAAATGAATTGTGGGATTTGGTTAATGTTTCTAAAGCACGTTTCCTGCTCCAAGACGTAGTCTTTTCACTTTGGGATCTTCCTGTAAGGGCTGGTCAGTTGGGACAGGAATGCTGTAATGCTGCATTTACTGAAAATCAGCTCAAAGCTGAGCATCAAATCTGAGCACAGCTTAGTCACAGCTGAGTCAAACCTCAGGGATGTGCACAGTCTAGACTTTGTGCCTCCGTCCCTAGAAGGACCATATCAAGCCCTAGGAGCCGAGCACTACTAAAGCGCTCGGATGCAAACTCCTAGGCATGGGTCATTGCTTTGCGCTCCTGACCCCCCTGCCCTGAGCTCCCTGGTCAGTGCTAACACTGTGCGTGGAGTGTGGTAGGGAACAAGGCGATGGTCTCGGGAGGATGCTACTGAGCAGCGTGATTTCCTGTTCGCACGAAGGGAAAATATAAGCACAGGAAAAACAAACCCCAAAGCCATTATTTCCCAAGATATGGCTGCGTGGGGCAGCAGGCAGCGCAGGAAGGGAACGGAGGACCCGTTAGCTTGAAGTAGCCCGCCACAATCTGCCAGCCAATACCACCAGGATTTCCCAACTTCCACCTCTTGCTACCAGCTGCGGGTTGTTACCTGCAGATGAGCTGCACTTTCTGAGAAGCTGTCCGTGGCCAGCCCTGTCCTGTCAGAAGCCCTGCTCCGCTACTAGGCATCAGGATAATTTATTCTTACGTCTCTCTGAGCTCTGCCGCCCTGACCGTCCATGCACTGCCTTGCCATTGCTGTGCAGCAGGATGGTCTGGGCTGGTTATTTCCCTTATGCACCCAAGTCCCCACCCCCAGACCATCTAAGGAGACACTGAGTACCCAGCATTAGCTTATAGGAAGAGAAAGCTCCCAGCCCCTTACAGCCTCTCCAGATGTGCGGAGGACAGCACAGCTAGGTACTGAGCAAACGAGACTTGACCCGGGAACTCCGCCCTCGGCAAGCAGAAGCAACGGAGCCTGTATTTGCTTTGGAGTCAGACTTGTGCACGCTTGAGACCGGGACCTGCCGCATCAGCCATGGGGCACAAATTCATGGAGAAAGTGTCTTCTTTCCTGTTTGAATACGACACCCCCAGGATGGTGCTGGTCCGGAACAAGAAGGTGGGACTCACCTTCCGGCTCATCCAGCTCGTGGTCCTCGGATACATCATTGGGTAAGGTTTTTCCAGCTCAACCCAGGGCTGGCAAGCCATTGAGCTCCATGCTCGTGGTGCCAGGTTGTGATTGGCTCAGCCGGTTGTCTGCCACTTTGGGGGGAAGAAGTAAATCTGCAGCCCTGCCAGCCTGGCGCCCCGAGAGATCTGGGGCAGGGGTGCGTTGCTAGTTTTCAGGCTCCATGGGAAACCGTAATGCACTTCCTTGTGCCTCCCCGTGGTTTCAGCTCCAGGCAGGGTTCATTTTTCTGTTCTGAACTGTTAGCCGAGCAGTTAAGTTAGCTGAGCTGTTAACTGTTAAATGTTACCACGGGCCTGGTAAAGGGTTGCTGTGTTTCTGCCCGGAGGGGCCCGCATGTCTGCGATGTATAACCCACATCCACTGCGCGCAGCCTGTCGCTTTTGCTCAGCTCCCTGGAGGAAAGGCTTTTTAGAAAATCCTCACTGCCTGATGCTGTGACTGTTTCCATTTTTTCGAAGGGGAAAAGAAGCAGCGAGGGACAGGTTTATGATCTGTGGCATGTGAACTATAGGGAGGAGGTTATCAATTTTTTCCCGGTTTCCCAGAATGGAGATAGGCCCAGCCCATGGGTTGCTGAAGAGCAATGGCATGTGGTTCCCCCGGGACAGCATGGTTTCCAAAGTCAGTGTTGTTTTACTGGTATGTGAGACTAGCCCTGAAGGCTCCTTTAGGAGCTGCTTCATAAGGGGGTAAATAAAGCAAACAAACCTAAAGCTCCTGATGCAAACTGGGGGTTTAGAGTCTCTTAGCAAAAGGGGCTAGCCCAATTGGCGTGTATTGGTTTTTCAGGGCTTTTATACATGTGCTCTGGGTGTGGGAGGGGGGTGCTTTAATTGGAGTGGGTCCGAGAGCTGCTCTAGTTAAAGCGTCTCGTGTATCGGCGTCCCCACGCTTAAAAGTGGCCACAGTGGCACTTTAGATGAAGCTTGTTGAACCAGCTTTCGATAAAGCACTCCTGCTGCCATTTTTAAGCATGGGAACGCTGACACACAGGACTGCTGGACTGCAGTAATTGCGACGCTCCAGCAGGCTCGATTAATCAAGTCTGCTCCAGCACGCTGTAATTGCAGCACGCCGCTAGTATATCAGCAGCCTCAGTGACTGCTCCTGACCCAGCCACCTTGGGCCGCTGCTAACCCCTGTTACTTTGTCCTGTGGTTTTCAAGCGCCTCTGCACGATGGGTTCAACACATCCTTTGGCTGCCAGATATAAGGCGAGCAAGCCTGGTTGCCCACCCAAACATCTCAGCAAAGGGCATGGGTGCGGCTCGGACCCAACGTAAGTCACTACAGACTCCGAAATGCCCCCCAGCCCCACACCAGCGCCTCGCTTGCTCCTCTGTCACCTCTCTCTGGCACGGGGCGAGTGGTGCAGCCCAGTCTGTGCAGCCAGGCCGTGTTGGCCTGTCTACTGCCTGGCCGCTGGGGCTCCCGTCAAGCTGCCAGAGGAACGTGGAGCCCCGAGGGAGGGCAACTACGATGGAAGGAGAGTAGCAGACCTCCGGCTCTGGTCACTACTTGCATCTCTTGGCGCCAGTGGGGATGAGTTTCAGGCCCTCCTCACTTCCTCTCCAAACGCAAGAGGTGGTGGCAGGGCTAGAGAAAGGCCTTAATTCCTTTAAAAAACTTGTTGTGAGAAGTTTCCTTAAGTGAGGGCCCCAAAGACTCCAGGGCTGTTGCAACGCGGGGCAGGAGGGTGCTGGGGTGAACAGTAACTCTTCCCCTGGCCCCTGAGGAGAGCACAGGCCCTGGCTTGTGAAACCTGTGTCTAGGACTGGCTGAGAGTTGTGGGTTCATCTTCTACCCTGACCCTCCCTTTTTTCTGACCAGCTTCATCTTCAGCTGCTGGACTGTACTGCTTGGGCGCATCCGGGCGAGCATGGACGTTTGGTTCCCCAGGGATAAGTAGCAGCGGTGCACCTTGTGCTGCCGCAACCTATCCTAAGGAAACACCCATGCCGTGCACACTTTGGTGCCAGCAAGTTGCCCCGGATGCAGTAAGGGAGGCTGGGGCCAGCACCATGCTGGCCCCAGCAGCCTTACCTGGGGTCCTGTGGGCTTTCTGGGGCTGCAGCTGTGGCGATCCTGCTGGGCAGCTTGGCTCCGCTTTTCAGCAGCACCCACTGCCCCGAGCGTGCGCGGCTCCAGTTTTTCCATGGGCTTTGCCTAGGCTACAAAAAGATGTTGCACTGTCTTGGAATAAAGTGTGATTGTTCAGGCATCCACGTATGTTGTCCTGCGACAGACCCTGAAAAGGTTCAGAGGATAAGAAGTGTTAACAGTTTGTCCCAAGACATTGCGCAGTACATCTGAGCAATTGTCCCAGAATTGCGGAAGTGGATCAACGGCAGAAAAGTGGCAGTATATTCAGCTGTTCGGTAAACCCCACTGCATGCGCCCCTGTATGTGCACCAACCCTGGGCTTTTTATGTTCTGGGACGAGCACGGGCACAACTAGTCCCAGGACATATGCAAGGTCTGTTCCTAGCCATAATTTTTCCCCACCAGTTTCAGGTCGCAACCACGTTTCTCCTTTGTGAACAAGCTTGAGGGAGCTGGGTAGTTTTACCTTTTTTGAAAGCGAGTTTGCCTGGCAAACTTCTTTTCATTAAGTGGGTAAAGCAGTTTAGTGCTTTTGAAGTAAAGCTTGTTGGGAAATTGTTGAATGCGCTGGACGTCCTGCTTGCTTCTGTGAAGAAGCAGTATTGTAGTGAAGCCAGCTGTGCTTGTGCGTAGCTGTAACGGGCCCTTTTAACAGGAGGCAAAGACAGTCTCTGGCCCCGGCTTCATTTTCAAAAGATAAGATGCCCTTCGCCGGGCCAAGGGAGGCTCTGCATTAGCTCTGAGGCTTGCGTTCTCCGCGGGCCAATCGCTAAAAGGTCGTGGTTGTATACAGTTGACTAGCACATTGTAGACAGGGAAGTGGTCTGGCCACCTGCCAAAACATGGAGGCTGGTTTACATGTTTCTAGCTTCCCCTTCCTCAGTACATTATTTTAATCTGTACACATCCTGAGATGAAAGGTTATCGCTGAACACAGTGCCGGGCACTCATTTCTGTGTGGGGCCTGTGGGTTTCCTTGGTTTTTCAGTGGTTGACAAGTTTACATGCAGAAACTGCTCCAGCTACAGGAAGACTAATGGCTCTTCTGCTAGTATTTTCCTCCCCGTGCTGCTGAGAGAAGCACTGGGTTTCTGTTTCCCAGGGTGGGTTCAGGAGGATTGGCAGTTAGCGTGCGCAGTGTGGGAAAATGATACAGTATTTGTCTTGGACTTGTTAATGCCAGGGCATGTGCTGTGTACAGAATGCATGTAAAGCGGATCTACTGTGCTGGCTAGATCCCAAAAACTTCGATGTTTATCCACAAAGTCTCTAATCTTCATTCTGAGCATCTCCAAGCTAAGGGAAGTCATAATTCACATTATGGGATCTCCCAGCTGAGGGGCCTCATTTACATGCATATAGTAAGGCAATCCTTTTCTCCCAAAGCTCTCAATTCTAGATGGGCAAAGACCCAAAGAGAAAGCAACGTCCCTTGTTTGCCACTGGGAGGTTAAGCTGGCAGCTGGGGTTAACAACAACTGCATGAGGTGACGTGCAGTTTTCTTAGGGCTGTTGCTATTCAGATCAGTGGCACGTTTAACTAGTAGGGTTGTGTGAAGCTTCGGCCCCTGATTCAATTTGGTGGCGGTTTGGCCCAATTCGGTGGCCGAATCGCCGAATCCGAATCGAATCAGAAGACCCTTTAATCTCTCTGAATCGAATCGGACGCCTCTGAATCGATTCGGAAAGCTTCGGAGATCTGGACACAGACACAGCTTTAACTGCATCCCTCTAGGAAGCAGGTGGCTCGTGAGCGCGGCCATGCTGGGGCGCATGAAGCATCCCACAGAAGCACGGGGGGCTCCCCAGCGCGCTCAGCAGCAGATCCAGAAGTGGACTGGGTCTGCTGGGGAGGAGTATTTGTCCCTTGCTGTCCCCTACCTGCTTTTCCCATGACGCGGAGTAGTTGTGCATGCAGCCTCTTGGCCACTATGGAGCTTCAATGCACCAGATCTGGCTTGGTTACCTAGCCACATGGGCAACGTTAGCCAGGGTTGAGCTCATTCATATGCACCGCTGAGCAATTGAGAGAGATACGGCAGTCCAGGTCACAGCCCTTGCTGTTGCTGGCCTCCACCCGTTCCTCCCGGCAGACATTCAGTGAATGGCTGCGGCCTGAGCCACAAAGCTGAGCTCTGGCGCTGAACTCAGAGAGGAAGAAGGGGCTTATGGTTAAGCTGTTGGATGGGAATGCAGAGACTGGGGATCACTTGGTTTGGCTGGGTTTTGCCCCTCATGGCACAGTATGGGCAATGGACACCCATCTCTCAGCTCCCTCCAGATCCGTAGGCAAAGCTCAGAGTATTTATTTAAAGATAGTTTTGCTGTCTGAGGTTTGGGTTTATTGACAAAGGTCAACACTGCGGGGCCTACACCTCGGCCCCTCCACCTCTGAGCAAGGGTGAGCCTCTAGGAGGAGAGCTGACGGCAGCCCTCCTGCCCCCTTCTCCCTTGAGCCACAGCTCTTAGGGCTTTCTACTTGCCACGTTTCCATTCATTCCTACAGACATTGGGATGCCCGTTCGTTAGGCTCTTCCCTGCCAGTCCGCCACAGACATGTGCCCTCAGAGCAGCCCTCCTCCTCTCTGGCCAACATCCATGTCCACCTGCCCTGCAGCCTCTTACCCTGAGCTGCAGTCGATCGCCCATTTGGCAGCAGCAGAGGCGGCAGCAGACCCACTCTTTGACTTTTTAGTGGTTGTCGTGGAGTGGGACCTATGAACTCCAGCAACTGGGGTTAACAACAACTGCAAGAGGGTTAACAGCAACAGCAACTCCTGCTGCTCAGTTCTCTGCAGTACCTAGGAAAGTACAAGAGGAAGAGGCGGTTTCCAGTTCCAGCCTCCATCAGCCAGAAACTGCAGTGTAGTCCTGCGTTTACACACACATTGCCTTTCTCCCCTTCCAGCTCCCCAGCCCCAGCAGGCCCCAGGCGTGAGGGTGCTGCACACTAGCTCCACAGCCTGGAGAAACCTGGCACAGACATTGTACAGCAATTCCCTCTGGCTTCTCAGCTGGTGCGTTGGCCAGGAAGGCTCGTTGCTCAAAGCACAAGTTCCCTGGGCTCTTTTAAAAAGTCCTTCCTGAGGTCCTGCCACCACAGAAGTTAAAGGGACAGCAAGATCTGGGGTTCTTGATCCTACGTGTAGAACCGTACCCCAGCAATGCTTGCAACGTTGGAAGACCTGAGCTGGGTATTTTTGTATCGTCAAGACATTTTTGCTGCCTACCTTCTGCTTCGAGGTGACATGAGATGCCTTGTGAAATGTGTCACTCCCTCTCCCAAAGCAGAGCTGAGTAGCGACAGCCCGAAGATAACTGCACAGCACACCTCATGCGGTTGTTGCCATCTAACACCCCTAAAGTTGTTGTGGTAGATACTGGCATACATGGGCTGTGTATAGACTAACCGCGAGCCGTGTGTGCACGACACTTCAAAGCGGGCTAAATGCTTTTGCACCACTTTAATGGTGTCGGTGTTTGCATGCCTCGGCGGCGTATTGCACATTAATTCCAGCCGTTGTAGGAAATTTGGTGGCATAATGCGCCTTAAATGGCTTGGGGCGCCTCTAAGGAGTTTTAGTTTCCCGCCCCTACAGCCACGGAGCAAAGCACCGGGCTCCGTGCAACTCCGCGGCTCTGCAGGCAGCCTGGCAGCAGCCCGGGACAGCAGGCTCCACCTAAGAAAAGTAGCGAACCTGATCTTCCCCCTTCCCCGACCCTGCCTGCCTGCCTGAGATGTGCAGGGGCCCAGTGCTTCCCTCCGCAGCACCTGCCCGCCTGAGCCGGGCGCCTGCGGGCGGGTGCTGCCTGGGGAGGGGGCCGCCACTGCCGCGGACAGAAGCGCCTGCCCCCACTGCAGCCCAGGGACTGCTCTGCCTGCCAGCAGCTCGCCCTCCACTCCCCACGGCCAGAGAAGCAGGTAAGTCAGCAGGGTGCGTGCCCGACACGGGGATTTAATCAGCCCTAAACTGAAGCAGTGTTTTTTAAAACCCACCACTTCAGTTTAGGGCCCCCATTTCGTCTGCACGTGCCCATGGTTACTAAAGCTGCTGTTGCTTTATTACTTGTTCCCACAAATCTGGCAGGGATAGCTGTAGAAGTGTTGCCACTGTGGGATTAGCCCCTTCCCATTAATGGTGGGCAAAGTATTTCAGCCTTGCTTGCTGTGGTAAGCTGTGGATGCTTCGGAAATGAACAGGCTTCTCTGGGTATCAGGAACATGACTTCTCTCTTTAAACGCATTTTTAAAAATGCAATAGGGAGCACGCTATCTCCTAGTAGGGTTATGAAAAATGATAGGATTGCTACAAGCTGTCCCAGCCACTGGGATTTCTGGGTTGGAAACCACGAGCCCCTGCTACCTGGACCACAAGACCTAGCTGTATTAGTCAGAGCCTGCAGCAGACTCGTTAGCCTCTCCACATGGCCTAGCCACCAGGAGAGAGAGACAGCACCACGCAGAGAGGGCATGGATTTTGCTTCTCGGGGTTGGATTTGGTCTGGCAACCGAGAGGCTTTCTGTACTCTGTCGCCTGAGCTCTCGTGCACTTCTTCTCTCAGCAGGAGAAGTCAGGCATGACCTTCACACGCTATTAACGCGGCATGTCCCGTGCAGCTTTCCACATCTGGGTAACGAAAGGCACTGGCAAAGCTTGCAATTGATACATCTGCCACCTCTGCCCGTATGCTGAGCTCCACCAGCGGAGCTCATCTTGCGTGCCAGGGCCAGCGGGCTCGATGCCCACATTCTGGAAGGGATGAAAACCAGAGCTCTCCTTTTTTAGTCTGGCAGCCTCCTATGCGGACCATGCCACACAGTCTCTTGGATTTCGACCCAAAATGGTCACTTGGCCTTGTTTATAGTCTCCCTGAGTCACAGTTAATTAAAAAGCAGTTTATTCGCATGGTGGGCTAATTTGCGTCAAAATCTGCCCATGTTGAGGGTATTAGCAGCCATATGAATGCGGTGAACCACCCACAAAGTAATCTGTGCCTGCATGTGAGCACCAAGCCACAGCACAGACTGTTGCCAGATGTTACTGCCAACCAACTTGCCAGCTGTCAGTCAGGACCAGAGGTTGGCTAATCATTAATCTGATTGACACAAGCCGTAACCTACACTCTGGGGTGAGAGGGTGTTTCAACCATTAAGCATTACTCTGATATAAATTCAGTTGATCCATATCCTTGGCCTTGAGGTCAAGCTTAGATGAGCAGCCAGGAAACCCAATTCGTTCCTCCCCTGCTCCCCACCCTCCTCGCTGCTAGCCAGAGGTGAAACAAGTAGCCTGTTGTGGCTCATCTCTGCAAATCCTGCTGAGTTTCACTTAGAGAGCAAAGCAAGGGTCTTTGGGTAAATCCGATATCTTTTATTAGACTAAATCAAATAGTTGGAAAAATTCTTCTTAGCAAGCTTTTGGGCACAAACACCCTTTATCAGGCTGAGGAAGTTGGTCTGTGCTCTTCCTGGATGGAGTGGCAAAGCAGCCAGAGGCCAGCACATATACAATGAAGCCAGTGAGTTAAAATGTACATTTTACCCAAAGAGTCTTGCCGCCTATGTCCTTAGACCAACACAACTACAACCTCCTATACCCCCGAAACGTAGAGAGCCAGGTTTTTTTAGTTTGAAGGAACTGAAGGAAGGATGAAACCTTTGAGGAACTCCAGAGACAATGACTTATTAATCTAAGGTGGGGTAGAGTCAACATGTGGTTAGAGAAGAGCCTGAGACTTGCAGGACTTGGGCTTCTGTTCCTCACTCGGACACTGGCTGCTTTTGATTTTCCGGTCTTGAATTTATTGTCTATGAAGGGGGGGTGGGGAGTGATGTTTTCACCCTTTGTGAGAGTTCAAACAGGCCTCATAAGTCGCTCTGGTGAAACATTTTGAGAACTTTCCATGAAAGAGGGGAGACCATAAGACTTTTGGGGTGAGATGATGATCTCCTTGGCCCCTCTTACAAGCCTCCCATTGGAATCAAGGGAGCTCATCTTGCAAGATCAGTTTAGGAAGCAGCTTGGTCATAGTCCTTTCCCTATCTACCTATCACTCCTTTTCTCAAGAATATCAAAATGATTTACCACCATGGCTGGATTAAGCCTCACAAGACCCCTTTGAAGTAGGTACGTATTATCCTCATTCTGCGTAGGGGGGGAATTGACTCCTGTGGACATAAAGGTTCGCATTTACTTTAAGTTTCAGCACCTCAGCTCTTGAGTGTTCAACTTTGGAAGCCTGGGCCTGCATTTCAGGGGTGCTGGGCCTGTTGACCTGGAGCTATGAATGGTCAGCTCCTCGGAAAGCTGGGTATTACGTTTCGAGAACAGGAGACCCAAAGCTGAGCCCCTTTTGACAAGCCGGACTTACCTGAATACACAGCAGAGCTAAGGCCAAACCCAGATCTCCAAACACGTTGTTGTTTTGAGCACTGCACCGTGATATATTCTTGCGGCAGTATCTCCACTTTTTCTCATTCAAATGGAGCCCGTTCTTACGTCTGCACCGTCCAGGTAACTGCCCAGCTGGCAGATGCTCAACTATGAGTCGAAGGGATGTGATGCACAGTGACTCATATGTATTGCTTTGTTTGCCTAGGTGGGTTTTCCTGTACGAGAAGGGTTATCAGTCCCAGGATGGCATCGTCAGCTCAGTGTCAGTGAAGCTCAAAGGTTTAGCTCTCACTAATGTAAGCGGGATGGGCCCACTCATCTGGGATGTGGCCGACTATGTTTTTCCACCTCAGGTAAGGAAGAGGGAGGGTTTTTATTCTACTTTGTCAGCACTTTGCAGAGGGGAGGGAGCTAACAAATGGCCCCCTAACTCCACAGCCTCGCCCTTGAAAGCAGCTTGTCTTCAGTGTCTAAAAGAACGATACTTCTGTGTCCCCCGAGGGCCTGACTTTTGACGGCGCTGAGCTTCAGGAACTTCCTCTTCAAGCCCATAGGAAATGGAAGTGCTCAGCACTGATGAAAAATAGGCTTCAGCACAAAGTGAACTGCAACTCTCATCATGAGCGAGCAGTAATTGAGAAGTTTAAGTGGGCCATTGAACCCACAAGTGTTTCGGCGCACTGGATAAATGTTAGGAAAGATCTTTCTTCCCCTTCTCCATGTCCCTCCCCTTCCCCGTCTTCTCTACTTCTGTTTAACTCTCTCCCTCCTGCTGTTCAGAGGTGTTTTGTGGTCAGGCCCAAACCTCCCCCTTACGCTAGCAGGGCCCTTCAAAACTCTGCTTCTGAGAGCTGGGAATCCCTTGGCTGCGCTCCAGGACGAGCGATCCAAACAGCTGACGCGGCCATAGAGGGGCGAAGCTCCCCACGCCGGCCCAAACGGGAGGTATCCCAGATCATTGCAGCTAGTTACCAGAGGCCTCGGCCTCCGTATCTGGTTAGGTGACGCTTGGTTTCTATCTAGGGTGACGCGGCTGGATTCCTGGTTAGCTGGTGAGAAGTCCTGGGCCGGAGCCCGGCGGGTCGGTGGACGGCACGGTGCGCCAGGCGCCACTGCGGCTATGCAGGAGCGACGTGGGCAGGCATACGGCCGCGCTAAGATGCTGCCTCCGAGGTCGCCACCTTCCTCGCTCCCACGCAGTGGTAGTGGCGCCTGCTTGCTCACCCGCTTGCTGCGCCACACTGCTCCTCCTCCTCCTCGCTCGACTCTGCTCTGGGACTTTTGGCCGACCCGCCAGGCCTGGCCTGTGCAATCCAGGACTGTCCTGGCCAAACGGGGACGTAGAGGCGCCCTATTGCTCTCTCTTCCTGGTGCTGCTCCCCATGGCAGCAGCTCTCCTGTCCGTGAGAGAGACTGCTTTCCTCTGACTAGCAACCACATCAAAGCCTCCATCTAGAGTAGGAGGGGTAAAGACCAGTCTGAATAGAGGAGGAAGGCATCTCTAGGTGTCTAGCCTAGGCACCTTCTGGCCTACAGTTAAATGGGAGGTTGGTACCTGACCCTCTGCCCAGTCACGGGAAGAAATCCTTGAAAATGTCTTCACCTTTGATCTTGCCATCTTCTTCTTTGTAGGGGGACAGTTCTTTCGTGGTGATGACTAACTTCATTATCACACCTGGACAGAAACAAGACACATGCCCCGAGGTAAGTAAGACCACTTCGTGTTTGCTCCCATCCCACCCATGACTCGTTTCCTTTAATTTTACGTTTACGCCAAATCGGTGACAAAATCCAGGGAACTGTCCCTCCTCTCCGTCCTCCAGCGCTTGTCTGCCTGGGTGCTTTCACCTTGAGCTGACGGCTTTCTCCAAGGTGAAGGAGGAGCACTCAAGTTAGCTCAGCGTGTTAGTTGTTGGTGCAGTCATCGGTGGCGATCGAGGGTTATTTCAAGGTATGGCTGTTCTCAGTTAAGCTAAGCTAGCTGGAGAGATGCTAACGCGTCTTGATAAACCACGTTGCCAGAGTACGGCAGTGCTTGTCTGCACGTGCAGTCAGGACATTTTTTTGTAAAGAAAATTTGAAGTTGATTAGTTATATTGTGTCAGACCCCTGTGTGGACAGCCTAACGGCTTACTCAAAATTAAACTGGCTTTCATTCAGTTTTGCTTCCTTTCCTTCCAAGCTGAGTTAAGCTAAGCAGAATTAAGGCTGTTTCACAGTGGTTTAACTAATCCACTTTGAGTTCATGCTCTTACTTACTGAAGATTAAGTTCCCTGCGTGTCCCCATGTGGACAAGCCCTTAGTCTAAAGACAACCGGAGTTCCCTGCTGGGCAGCTTGAGGACAGCTTTCCCATGGAGGGAGTATGCAGGGCGACATCGCTCCCCATCTGAACCACCGAGATATATCTGCTTTCTTTCTCAAAACAGCTGCCACATGCGGGACGTTGCCGTTCTGACAGTGACTGCCCCGAAGGGGAGTACAAACGTAAGGGACAAGGTAAGATTGTGAGCCTCAGCCCAGGTCATGCCCCCAAAATCCAACAGACATGGGTGATTATGCCCTTTGTATAAATTGGGAACCAAGCCACTAATTGATTAAATGATCTGTGCTTGAGAGTCTCTGTCACAGGAGCCTTTGACAAGGCTGCGACTTGAACCCAAATCCCTTCAGCCATGTCTAAGGGCCTCAGATGTGAGCTTGATGACAAGCACATCTATTTGATGGACATTCCTCTGCTATAATGGTGAGTATGAACTCTCACCTCTTTCCTTCAGGTATCATGACTGGGAAGTGCATAGATTTCAACAGTACCGTCAAGACCTGTGAGATATTTGGCTGGTGCCCTTTAGAAGTAGACGATGATGTTCCTGAGTAAGGAATTATTTCACACATCATTCCAATTTCCCAGCTTGCATGAAAGGGGTGTTGCCGCTACTGGTATAAAGTTAGGCTTTGCCCAGGCATAAGACCAGTCACTAATGACTGCTGTTTCTGGCTAAACTTTGGTGTTTTTTCTGACTCTGAACAGACCAAATTTTGACCCTGCTGCATAGTGATCTAGCTTAGGGTGGCCAACCTGCAGCATAAGTGTCACAAGCAACCTCTGTGCAATGGCACTCAGCAGACGGGGAGGGGACAGGCAGCAGAGGTATCCCAGGGGACAGGGCAGGGAGCAGAAAACAGAGCATCGTACCAGGCCGGAAGCACAAGGCAGGAAACAGAAAGCAGTAGATCAAATGAGGGAAAGGGATCAGAGTGGCATTCGGAGAGGGCACAGAACAAATTTGGGGCACACTTGCCAAAAAGCTCGGCCCTAACTCATCTAACTACAGCGTTGCAGGGGAGTAAATAAATCCTTGGTGGAGGGCGATAGAGGCAGGTCCCCTTCTGCAGAAGGAGTTGCTCCCGCCCCGCCCCAACTATTCTGTCTGTCTAGCCGTCTCTCTGTCCATCTATCTCGATAACTAGGAAATTCTCTGTAGTGTTTTGTGGATGACATCAGATGCCTCAGATTGTCTCCGGTCCTCGTAGCTCACAGTCTTCCTTTTTGGATTCACGCATCTTGGCAATTTAGAGTTGCTGAGTCTCTGCCCATCCTGCAGTGCTCCCACTCCAAGAGGACTCTGGGCTACAGCACCCTGTGGGTCAACTGTTGGGCTCTTGTTTCTCCTTTGTGCGGCCTATGACCAGTAGTGGATAGCTGTGCAGCCTCACTCAGATGCTGATGGGCCTTGGGATATACTGTTGCCCAGAGTTTCAGCTGGGCCCTCTTGCCCCCAGTCCTGAACAGTGAGGATCCTTGGAGTCCTGGATATGGGCTGGAGAGCTTCCTCTCCTTTCTGAGGCTGGAAGGGATCTCATCACAGAGGAGGAGGAGGATCTGTATAGGGGCAAATTAACGCTTGGGACCGCAGGGCCCAGGTGCCAATCGGGGGCACCGTGGCCTGGGCAGGCACGGAGCTCCATGTGGGTGGTGGCAGCTTCCAGGGACTGTCTTTTTGCAGGATGCCCCATGGGCGGTCCCACGCCTACTCCTGCTCTCCATCATCTGCGGGCAGCCACCGGCACCAGTGCCACTGGGACAGGACGGGATGGGACAGCCCTGTCCTGCCACGCCTGGCAGAGGGGTAGGCGGGCAGCCAGGGGAAAGTGCAGAGCCCATGGCCCCTCCCCTTCCCCTGGCTGGCCCCAGCTCTAGTTTCATAGTTTCATAGTAGCTAGAGTCGGAAGGGACCTAGGTAGATCATCTAGTCCGACCCCCTGCCTTGGCAGGAAAGAGCC